>NC_134710.1:297879175-298211175 GCF_043290135.1 Rhipicephalus microplus
AAAAAAAGGTTGCCTTAGAACGGGCTGCTCGAAAATTATTTCGTTACTGAATGAAAACACAGGCTTTCAAAGCTCCTACCACCTTAGAGAGAAAATTTAGACACAATATGAAGCACAGGAAGAGAGCAACATGACGCTATTTTCCAGTTTTGGGGGGTGCTTAGAGAGACAATAAAGGCAACTATCAAGTCGACGCTGATTGTTGAAATAGCGGCCCAGAAACCTTGTAGTGTTACTCTTGTGCCAAAAAAGGGCCTATTTTGAAATAAAATTACGTTTTAGTGGTCCGCATCAGGTTAGAGCATTTCTAATTGCCCGCCTCAAGAAGTGAACCGACCGGACCGACTAACATCACTGTTGCCGTGCACAACGTTGCCCGGCTTTACTGCGCCAGTAGCAGCAGACCGAAAGCAGCGGGAGCCACAGCAGCAACAATGGTCACTGATCAATTTTCCGCCATTGCCTACAAGATTGCAGACGTTTTTTGGTTCAACTGCACCCCTCTAGATGGCACCACCTATCTAGTGTCACTACGTGAAAATTGAATTTTTGAACCACTCCCACCATTCACCGTAGTAACATCCAGCGTTTTTTTTTTCATGAATTAAACAGAAACGAACAAGCAGCATTTTATTGCGTCTTTTGTTGCATAGAAGGTTCTTATGTAGTGCAGCTAGATCGATTACTAGTGATGAATTGTCGGTGGTTTGTCTGGCGACATTGGTATCATTTTGAGAATGTCCTACGACAGCGCATGTATTCTTGTGCATTTTTCTTAATTTCTCGGTAAGTAGGGTGCTACTGTTGATAATATTGTCGTTTTATATGTTGTCATACATTGAGTTTTCACTCTGACGTAAATTGTTACTTGACTTTAGTGTCCCTTTAAGCGTCTAAACTTTTCGTCTAAGTTTTGTGCCAACTATCCCAGCAACAACTTTCTTGAGGTACTCCTATCAGATTTTCGATTTCTCTTTACATTTTTTTTTGTCATGGACACCTCTGAGGCTGTAGGCCTAATGGTGAACGCACCTGCTCCTGAATGTTTCCGCAGCCAGAACTGCGGAAAACTGGTGGTTTCGTTTAATGGGCTCATATATACTTAACTGGACGAATGAAGTACATACAGCGCGAACTGAACACATGCCCCGCCGCCGTGGTCTTGTGGGTAACGTACTCGTCTGCTGACCCGCAGGTCACGGGGTTGAATCTCGGCTGCGGCGGCTGCATTTCCGATGAAGGCGAAAATGCTGAAGGCCCATGTGCTCAGATTTGGGTGCACGTTGAAGAACCCCAGGTGGTCCAAATTTCTGGAGCCCTTCACCATGGTGTCTTTCATAACCATATGGTGGTTTTTTTGGGACGTTAAACCCTACGTATCAATCAATCAATCAATCAATCAATCAATCAATCAATCAATCAATCAATCAATCAATCAGAGAACTGAACACATGAATACTACAGAAGAGACACAGACAAGCGCTGACTAGCAACTGAATTTTTATTAACACGAAAACATATACGGAAAAACAAAAGACAAGATTTCTTTAGAGAGAGTGGTGACATGCGCTCTTCAAAAAAAGAAGGATAATTCTTTTATGGATAATCAGATACAAGCCATGCTGATGAATAGCGAAACTTCTTGCGCGATATGGGCGGCTTCAATGATTTCGCGAGTGCGCGTGTTTTGATGTCTGCCGATGATTGTGGTTTCTTCAAACAGGGGTATGCAACCGCAGGATCGGCAATGAACAGCCAAAAAACCTTCTTTGGCATTGCGCACATTATTTTTGTGCTCACGGGGGTGGTCATTTAGCCCCCTTCCTGTTTGGCCTACACAACAACACCCGCATGAAAGCGGAATCCGACAAATGACATTGTGTGTGCATTTACATATCTTTCGCAATGCTTGACAGTGCACTGGCGTTTATTTTGCTTCACAGGACAGGTGACACGCAAAAAATATGGCAGTTTATGGGGTGCTGAAAAAACCACTCGAACGCAACATTGTTGCCATATTTTCTTCAGACGTTGTGATAAATTACGCATGAATGGTATGACCGAAAGTTTGCCTTGACCGGCTTCCATGTTCGCCTGTTGAACCTGTTCCGGGCAGTTCGCGCTGTACGTACTTCATTATGCGAAACCAACTAGCTCAAATTATCACTCTGCTAAGTTGACTGGGCTGTTTTGTTTTCTCGTAATTTTAAAGGAAAGGTTACTGTTCTACAAACCATAGTTTTGGAGGTAACTTAATTTGCAAAAATAACGAACGCTTTTGTTAAATTGTGGGCATGTGTGGAGCACCAGTACTGTGAAAAAAGCTGATGTTTCATAGGACAGTTGATGCTTCATGTTTTGAAAGCAAGGTGTTTCGTCATATTAAATGTACACTACACACCACGAATTGATGATGTTAAGTATCGCATGGATGTTTGTACGTTTGAAATTGGTGTTTGTATACTTACACTATAATGCTGTACTGTGCATACACCACTGCTGCTGCTGCTGCAGGTCAAATACATAATGGTGACCAATTCAAGAAAACATGGGTTGGTTTATTTGAACAAAATAAAGAGATGTCGTTAACCAGCTTGTGACATTTTGAAGGTCATCAGACTGCCACTTCAGCACTTTGTTTAGGCTTGAAAGGAATGTGGAAAATAAAAAAAAAGTTATGACAACATTCCTGCTAAGCAATAACGTACACACTAGTGATTCTCGGCATATATGTATACGGTCCTTGCTGCGCACATAACCACAATTCCAGAAACCAGGGACAGTGTGCTACAGGCATTGCCCGACTGGCTCTGATCCCGTTCACAGTCAGCAGCATCATTTTCAGAAATTCTTGGGGCTATCATAGGGAAGGTATAGCACTTCAAAAACGTGAAACTGCACACGCCAAAGAATATCATTGTATGTGCGTGTGTGAAGCGAGCAGCGCACGAAACATGGCATTGCAGAGAAAACACGACCTAACAAGCAGCGCCAGCTATAACGTTTTGTTTATTTGCGTTTTATTACTTGTCGCGTTAATTCCGTGTGCTGTTTAAGCTCAGATATTATATTATTATTTGGCCCCACGTGGACGAGTTGTCGACATTGGTGCTTGTATAGGATAGGCAGCTGTCCTGCCTAATTGTACAGGCTCAGGCACACCTTCATCAATATCATTGTATTGTACACTTCATGGTCCCGACAAAAACAGCGTACACAGCAGTCCTGTGCTAATGGAAGATCGAAGCACTTCACGGCTGTTCGGTGCCGCCACCGGCTGTAAGCATCTTTGCGCAAGCGCTGTTCCATGTTTGACAGCGGTAATAATAACTGCTTGCGTTTAATTAGAGCTAATAAGGGTTTAATAACGTGCACTCAAAATCTAAATACGCAGGACTCTAGCATTTTCACCTCCATTCAAACTGCGGCCACCGTGTCCGAGATCCCGCGAACGCAGGGCAGTCGAGCACCATAAGAACTCGACCGACGCGGCGGGTGAATTCGGTGGCAGACCGAATACCGGTAGTCGTCTAACGTATACGACCAACATGAAGACCAGTAGAGGAATTCCGCTGTATTCATGCGAAACACGCTTCCTGTCGTTTTTTTTTTTTCGCAAGTTGGGTTCACATAAAACAAGGAAAAGCGAGTGACGGGCGTTTAGTTGACTTAGAGCTTAAGGCGTTGGGCGCGCCGGAAAAAAAATCACAGCATATATCCACGCAGTGAGTGATGGGTGGGGCGAAGCTTGGAAGGGTGTTATCGGCAAACCGTGAATCATCCACTGGCCGCGTCCGTCTGTCTATCTGTCTTTGTCTGTCTGTCTCTCTCCACCCATCTGTATCTCCGTCTGTCGGTATGTCCGTCCGTCCATCCATCCATCCGTGCATGCGTCCATGCATCCGATCGCGTTCGAGCATACAGACGGCGCGCGGGTAACACCAACGAGACGCAAGCAATTCAAGGAAGTCGAGCGCAAGCGTCTTAAATGCGTACCGCCTCCCGTATTTTTGCGTTTCAAACAAGCGTTTACCCCAGTAAACGCTACACCAAGTTTCGCTTCAAACCTTTCTTCCAGCACCCGCTTCGACGCCCGTTTCAACCGGGTCAACGCCATGCGCACCACTGCTGCTTCGCATCCCGACACGGTTCCCTTCGGGGAGATGGTTCATTTTTTTATCACATACAAGTACCGCCATCCAGCGGACCTTCAAGGGACTAAAACGAGAGGTGGCTGCAACGAACGACCCATGCTTCAAAGTGCTTCGCCCCTAAAACACATACAGGAACGCACGTGTGGACGAACGGCAGACATAGCAGCGCAGGGCGCACCGCAGAAGGCGCTCTTTCAGTGCGCCAACGTGTCCCTCCGCGAAGGTTCGATGACGAGGAAAGAGCAGAAAGCGCCAGGTTCGTCGCAGCCAGCAATAGTGTCGAGCGGCCGCCGTGTGCTTGCACATTTCATTTAGCAGTAAACGGCCCAGTACATACAGTTATAACACCTGACACAAGAAACACACACCCACGAAAAAGAAAAATTGAGCATTTGCCTGGAAAGTTCGTGATAACAGCATCACTGCCCGCCAGCAATGGCGCACAATGCACCGCCGCGGCATGGCAGAGCCTCGATGTATCCATTTTTGAGAGCACACAGCCGCTTTCTCCGTGAAGATGCATGGCTAACACACAACGTGCGGACGGCATATGTCATCACACCACTCCCAAAAGCAATCATATTATTACGACGTGTATGTGCCGGATTGATAAGAGGGAATAGAAGTGTGGACTTGGGAAGAAGAAGATCTCTCGGCAGTTTTATCCGGTGCGGCCTCGCCATCCCAGCTTCCGTTCAATAAACCCCCGTACCCCTACTTCAGGCGTAACAGAGTGGTGGAAGGTGCTGGGTACAGTATACGTCGACGAACCACGGAGCCACAGCTGTTCGAACTTCGCCGGAGCCGTCGTATTGCCGGTCTGCCACCGACACCAACTGCCATGGCCGAGAGCGAAGGTCACGCCTTCTCAACCACACAAAGGTCAGTGCCAGCTGCACCTCGATATCACTATATGGAACCCCGCCCGTTCGCGGGAAGAGCAGGAGAAGATGTGGATGCGTGGCTGACACAGTACAAAAGGGTGAGCCGGTACAACTGCTGGGATGCCACCGACCAACTGGGAAATGTCGCGCTGTTTCTCACGGAAACAGCTCTGATGTGGTACGAAAACCACGAAGATTCCTTAACAACGTGGGATCGTTTCACTGAAGAGCTCAAGAAATGCTTCGGCGACTCTGATTCAAAAAAGAAGAGCGCGGAGCGCACGTTGGCTCAAAGAGCTCAGACTCCTGGAGAAACGTGTACCACCTACATAGAGGAGGTCCTGATGCTCTGCAAGATCATAGACCCGTACATGACTGAAGAGGACATGGTCGGCCACCTTCTGAAGGGTATAGCAGAGGACGTCTACAACTTTTTGATAGGCAGGGAAGACCTCACTTCCGTCTCCGCCGTCCAACGTCACTGCCGTACTTTTGAGAAGCTAAAGACCCGTCGTATTGCCCCGAAATTTGGTAGGCTGGCAAATGTAACAACGGTCGCCAGCGTCGACGTGAGCCCGCCCGCCGACCTTGCCGCTACTATCCGGACAATAGTGCGGGAAGAACTACAGCGACAAGACACACTGCTCCACGACACCATCCGCCATACGCCTACCTGTTCATCCTACTACCCGGCCCCGTTCGCTCCTCTGCCACCATCAGTATGTGTGACAGACGTTCGCGAAGCTAGGGCTTCGTGGCCACGCCGAGACTCATTCGCGTCTGACCAGCGGTATGACCAACGTCTTCGTCCCGGCCCCGCCCCACAGAGGCGCGCAGCTCCCGTTCAGCAATCTGCTCCACCCCGTTCGGTTAGGCGACCCTACACAGCCCAGCGCTCTCAGCAGTGGTTCGGCGAGCGACCCCTACCCATCTGCTACAACTGTGGCGTCGAAGGCCACATTGCCAGGTACTGTAACTACCGGCAGCCGCCGAGGTACGACTGGCCACCGAGATCCCACCTGTCCGACTTTGCACAAGCACCAACGTTCCCTGGAAGCGCATCTTACGAGACACCAAGGCCGCTGCGAAACCGTTCTCCAGCCTCTGACCGCAGTCTGACACCCCCGCCAGCCCCTCGCTCCAATCGGTCGCCGTCTCCTAGGCGCCGCTACCCTTCGCCACCTCCGGAAAACTAGGCAGCGCGGCCGCTGGGGGTGAGGTCGCTGGTGATTCGCTGCAAGAAGAGATACCTCCACCGGTGCTTATGTTTAAAAACAAAGTGCAAGTTTTTGTTGATGGTGTACATACGATGGCTTTGGTGGACACTGGAGCCGCCGTGTCGATCATGAGTGCTGCGTTCAAAGCTCGTTTGGGAAGAAAGGTGACCTTTTTGTTGGAGAAAGCGATAACGTTCTGTGGCGTGGGCGGCAACTCGTTGTGTCCGATTGGTGTTTGTACCGCGGCAGTGTTACTGAGTGATCAAGTGTTTGTGACAGAATTCACGGTTCTTCCGCGGAGCACTCATGACATCATTCTAGGCATAGATTTCTTGCGAATGTGCGGAGCCACTGTAGACTGTCGAAATGGCGAAGTTATCATAAGTGACGCTGTTCCTCATGGACTTATCGAGAATTCGGGTACGGAAAGCGGTGCGCTCCGAGTCTATGAAGATACCGTTATCCCGGCCTTCTGTGCTGTGCGCGTTCCAGTAGCTTCTTCGCATATTAACGACAATAAGACCAGTTTCGATGCGCTAGTGGAGCCTTTCCATCTAAGTTGTATAAAGAAGAACACGTTGGTACCCCACAGCATAGTTTCAGTGAGTGAAGGTCGTTCAGACCTTTGGACAACGAATTATTCAAACGAACCGGTGCTGCTACCAGGAGGACTTAAGCTAGCGTCGTTTAAAGAATACTCGCCAACAACAGTAGCTGTCCTCAGTGACGTTCGACGGGATGAACAAGTGACCGCCTGCTCAGACAGTTCGAAAGTTTTACCTATGGTTGATAAGGCGCTGACTGCCGACAAGCGCAGAATGCTTGTGGACGTTTTGTTAAAGTACTTGGAAGTTTTTGATTTCTCCCAGAGTGACCATACGCCTTCCATTCCTCCATTTCGTATACGCCATAGGATAAATACACAAACAGCACAGCCAATCCGACAAAAACCGTACCGAGTATCGCCGTCCGAGCGCAAGATAATAGACAATCAAGTGCGTGAAATGCTCCAAAAGGGCATCATTCAAGAATCATCGAGCCCTTGGGCAGCTCCTGTGATCCTTGTGAAAAAGAAAGACGGTACCTGGAGATTTTGTGTCGACTATCGCCGTTTGAACTCCATCACGAAGAAAGATGTTTATCCTCTTCCACGAATTGATGACGCCTTGGACTGTCTCCATTCGGCGTCATACTTCTCGTCTATCGATTTACGTTCAGGTTACTGGCAGATTCCCATGCATCCAGCGGACAAGGAAAAGACTGCTTTCATAACTCCAGACGGACTTTATGAATTTAACGTGATGCCGTTTGGATTATGTAATGCTCCTGCCACATTCGAAAGGTTCATGGATACCATTCTGCGTGGCCTAAAATGGAACGTCTGTATGTGCTACCTAGATGACATCGTGATCTTTGGGCGCACATTTCGTGAGCACAACGAACGCGTGGACATTGTTCTGGAATGCATTAGAAACGCTGGCCTTGTTCTTAATTCGAAGAAGTGTCATTTCGGCGAGCGACAAACCTTAGTACTTGGGCACCTTGTGAACAAAGATGGGATCAGGCCTGACCCGAGCAAGACAGCAGCTGTGAAAGCGTGCAAACCACCTCGCTCAACGAAAGAGCTTCGCAGCTTCCTAGGCCTGTGCTCGTACTTTCGCCGATTTATTCCCGCATTCGCCGACGTTGCCTTCCCCTTGACCAGTCTGCTACGTCAAGGTACTAGCTTTGAATGGACACATGACTGTGAGACGTCTTTCAACCAACTCAAGTTCTTACTCACATCGCAGCCCATTCTCCGACACTTCGACCCTTCGGCGCCGACCGAAGTTCATACTGACGCCAGTGGCATTGGCATAGGTGCAGTTCTAGTACAACGACACAGTGGAAAGGAACATGTCATTGCGTATGCCAGCAGAACTTTAAGTAAACCAGAACGGAATTACACAGTGACTGAGCAAGAATGTTTGGCACTCGTCTTCGCTGTACAGCGATTCCGTTCATACCTGTACGGTCGTCCCTTCCAAGTGGTCACAGACCATCATTCCTTGTGCTGGCTTGTAAGCCTCCGAGACCCATCTGGCCGCCTGGCACGCTGGGCCCTCCGCTTGCAAGAGTATGACTTCACGGTGTCATACAAGAGTGGCAGGAAGCACGCTGACGCTGACTGCCTTTCGCGGATGCCGCTTACTACAACACTTTGCGATGCCGACAATTTCGATCACCTAATTGCGTCAGTGACTCCAGTATTCCCGGACAAGACCACCTTTGAAAATGAACAGCGGAAGGATGTCAGCTTGGAGCCATTATTTGCTGAAGCACGAGCGTCCACTTTGGCCGGACGCTTTTGCGTTCGTGAAGGATTACTTTACAAGAGGACCTTCTCGGCCACGGGTTCCCGCTTCTTGCTGGTGGTGCCGCACACACTCCGTTCCTCCATTCTGCGCGCCATGCACGACGACGCAACTTCGGGTCACCTGGGAATGACGCGAACACTCCTTCGTACACAGGAGCGATTTTACTGGCCACGCATGCGCCAGTCAGTTGAGCAGTACGTGGCCAGTTGCACTCAATGCCAGACGCACAAATCAGTCACGACTGCTCCGGCTGGACTTCTACAGCCTGTGACGCCTCCCAGCACTCCCTTTGAGCAAGTTGGCATTGACCTCGTGGGCCCTTTTCCACGCTCGGCAAAAGGCAACCGTTGGATTGTAGTGTGCGCCGATTACCTGACCCGCTACTGCGAAACGGCCGCCCTGCCATCTGCGACTGCTGGCGAAGTATCCTCCTTTCTCCTGCACTCTATCATACTGCGCCACGGACCTCCTCGCGTCATAATAAGCGACCGCGGCCGTCAGTTTACGGCAGACGTTGTTGAGGAACTGCTCCGTATGTGTGGCTCGGAACTTCGTCATTCGACACCTTACCATCCACAGACGAATGGCCTTACTGAACGAACGAACCGGACACTGGTGAATATGCTTTCAATGTACGTGGCGTCCAATCACAAGAACTGGGACGACGTCTTACCGTTCATCACGTATGCCTTCAACACTGCCCAACACGAAACCACCGGCCACAGCCCTTTCTTCCTTCTTTACGTTCGACCCCCTCGTTATACCCTGGACACTATCTTTTCGTTTTATGACAATGACGATCCTTCATTAGCTGAAACACTATGCCTTGCAGAAGAAACTCGGCGTCTTGCCCGCCTGCGTACTATAGCATCGCAAGACCGCTCAAAGCTCCGCTACGACAGCAAGCACCGCCACGTCACATATGAACCGGGAGACCTTGTAATGGTGTGGAAGCCTATCCGCAAGCGTGGCTTGTCCACAAAACTTCTCGCCCACTACACTGGCCCATTCGTTGTCCTTGAGCGCCTCAGTGCAGTAGATTATAAAATAGCACGACTGACAGCTAGTGGGAGACGATCAACCAAGACCGAGGTTACCCATGTGGCTCGCCTCAAAGCTTTTAGACTGCGGGACGATGCATGAAACGCGCGGTGCGCTTCGTCTGCGAAGGGGGAAATATTACGACGTGTATGTGCCGGATTGATAAGAGGGAATAGAAGTGTGGACTTGGGAAGAAGAAGATCTCTCGGCAGTTTTATCCGGTGCGGCCTCGCCATCCCAGCTTCCGTTCAATAAACCCCCGTACCCCTACTTCAGGCGTAACAATATGTACAATTTAATGAATCACTACACGCGAACAAGAACCACAAAATCACACACGACGCTCCACTATACCACCACCGACGAGGCCAAAAGTGTGAATGGCGTTGCTTCCAGCTTTCCGGATGCTAGCACTCCACGTGACAAAATACATGAGCTTGACGTAATTTTCTTATCTTTTACGGAATCAGCACAGGAACAAAAACTTAAAATGCTCATTTATGGTCTTCCTCACCGTTTTCTTAAAAACAAAACACAAGAAAGTTGTTCTACGTCCACATCTGCCATTTTTCTGGAAACAGACCACCGTCTGTTATTTTAACGATTAGTTCCGACGTTGAAACACGGATATTTTTTACAGTGCACCCTTAGTTTGAACTCCTTCACTTTCCCAGTTCAAATCCTTAAACAGGAGTTTTTTTTTTTCATCGCAGGCTTCCGTTTTAACCTTCATGCCGTTTTTTGACCTTCCCTATTTAGAAACGTTCCTCTGTGTTAGACTATTGTGGACGTATACGCGTGACTAGTAAAGCTGTACATTTACATCTAGTGCAGTTATACCTCGATATAATGGATCAGTACAGTAGACGTCTGAAAAAAAAAGAACTGATAGTTAAATTGCTAGTTTTACTGCATCGGGTTTTTTCGTATTTTAGTTGCGCTATACAGCCATGTCGCTCATTCCTTTCGACCTCTCACTGCTGTGTACATTTTGCTTCGTGCGTTCATATTGCCATTTGTCTCAAATTTCCTCACCAACCTGCTGATATGTCGGTAGCCTGACAGGTTATTGGAGGTGAACGCCGTCACGGAAAAGTATTACGAGCTCCGCACGATGCCACGGCGTCTGCCACGAAGCGGACGTTCATATCGAATACAAAATTGAAATCTGACGACGCTGTCCAATAATCGCGTCAAGGAACCAAGTGAAGGGCTTCTCGCGGGTTGATGTGATTGGTTGTGTGCGGAAAACAAAGGCGCGAAATAGCGGCCCTTAAACAGTTGTCCGCTGTGTCTGATTTTCTGTGATATGTGTGCTATGTGAAGCGCTCTTCACAAACGATAATGCTTACGACTTATCCATAATGTCAAATTTTGTTTTTTGTTAAAGAAAAGCGCTGGCACCGCTTTATCTGTTTCACTGTGTGTACTCGCGAAATGATCGCACTCTTTTTGTAAAAAGAATTTACCGAGTTTTGGGGGTGCGATCCTTACGAGGGGTAGAAGTTTTGCTATATGGGTGAAGTTGCAGCTCGAAATACTTATGATGCCTAGCATAGACATGAGCAAACAATAAGACTGAAGAAGGTCTGTCTGTATAGAATAAAAGCACATGTTCACTTCCCTTTGCATCAATTTTGCTCACCTTATAGCGCGCGCTAAAATGAAGGGGGTGAGGTAGGGGTAGTGAGAAACCACTACTTTCGGCATCTTGAATACCTCTACTGAGCAACTTTTCCTGAGCGCTATGCTTTATGGAAGCTTTTTAGCTGTAACCAAACTGTGGCCTTAAAAATAGTTAAATTGGCGAGGACAATTTGGCAGCTCAAGATCACGCCAAACCAGAATTCATGAAGGCGTACCTCGTGTTTCCCCCCACTGAGCACCGCCATCTTGGCATGGCGCAGGCTTTCCCGATGCAATAAACCGGCATGCTGTGTTTAGGCTAACCGGACAGACCTAGAGCTCAGTTATACTTCTAGGGGGAACGTGTAGGGCCGGGCTTGAGTTACGCCGCAGAGCGTCATGTGTCGGACCAGGAAGGGATGGCACCGACGAGTGGTCACGTTCTCCTGAGTGTCGACCCAATAAACTGTTTGCAGGCCCAAAACTCGTCTCCGGTAACTGCGGCCTTGCCCCATATACAAATCGGAGAACTGAGTGCCCCCCCCCTCCTCCCACACCAAATATAAGTGCACTTGAGAGTTTGCCTGCGCGCTCAAGTATGAGACTCGAGCCGGCAGACGCATGCGCTTTGGAATACGAGCCTCAGGCGAGGGTCAGTTCAAGACCAGTGTCAGCAGCGGGGGAAAGCCCAACGCCATATTCGCGCTGGGCCAAACTGTTCTCTTGGCCCCTCATCTCCTTCTCTTCCCCCCCTCCCCCCCCCGGTGTTTTTCGATTCTAAACACCGCACGATGGGCCGCGGAGGAGTAGTCTGGGCTGTAACCTCGTTGTGGTAGAACGTTGAGGCTCTTTGCTGCGTACTTCCTCGCAGTGTGCTCGGCTCTAACACTAGGTGATGTGTAGAAGAGAGAGGGCGTTTTGGTTGCACCCATTATTAAGTGTGAATTAGTATTCCCACTTGTAATTACGCTATGCAAATGTAATACAGTTTGTTCATCATCATTAAACGTCTCCTGTCGAATACTTCACCCCGCCGTGCTACATCACCAAGGATCTCTCGCGCAAACTTTGCGGAAGGAATTGAACCTCTACTTAGTGGGGTTACTCGCACCCCCACCTTCCGAGTCACAGTCCCCCTCCTCTTCCTATTATTTGAATATGTCAATATAAGGGGCTGACTTTGTCACCCGTCCCCCATCCCCCCTTCGTGCGCATGCCACAAGGCTCTCAGAATCATTTATTCGGGGCCCGTTTTTGTACCACAGCCCGTAAAGAGTCGCGCATGTCGACGTGGCTTCAATTCCCGGCCACGGCAGTTCGATTTTGATGAGGGGAAATACACAAAAGAACATTCGTCTGCTATATCGAGGAGTACATTTAAAACCCCTAATGGTGATCAAAATAGTCCGGAGCACCTCACTACAGCATGTCCCATCACACCATGGCATTGGCCCGTTAAATCCGAAGAGTTCAGTTGCGCCTGGAAGGCCAGCTGACTTGAAACGCGTGATGCGAATTTGCGACGTGCACTTGGATATCACATTGCCTTTTCTGTCACTGGTGCAATGGAAAAGTAAGCACGGTTACGGCGCTTTTCGTGATGTATATGGTTCAAGCATTACGACACGCAGTACAGTACTATATACCTATTTCTGAAGCACAAAGATTCGACAATGTTGCGTCAACGAAATTCATCGTGATTCATTCCCCGCACTCACAAGAACTTGCAGGACGCAACCATATGACGCAATGACGAAGCACAACCAACACGTCATCGCCAGGCAAGTTTTCGTTCTATCCCGCTTTTTACCGAACGACGCGTGGCGGCACCACCATAGTTGAAAGTTGCGAACGCTTGCAGTCCTGAGAAAAACATTTGATATGAATTTCATTGTCTGATAACTACGTGATCTCAACATTGGTGAAGCAATGCTCGTTTTGGGAGGTTCGAAACAGGGGAGCTATTCTCGAGGTTTCCATCTAGCGGACACGTCGTCCTCGGCGGAGTGCCTTCAATTACTCGAAAAAGTGGTGAGCTGTGACGTCGCGACAGTCTTACCACGTCGATGCACCGAACCCGTCAGCACAATCGCAGCTTAAATAGAACTAAGGTGAATGAATTGCATAGTAACCGGACTAAAACTTTACAAGTCTGAACTTGCATATAGACATGTCGAGGTGTTTGAGGAACGATGCAGGGACTGCGGACCGACCTTCGAAGTTCGTCAGGTGGGTGGCCACGTTAAGCCTAATTCACGAGCTAACGTGATTAGAATTCATGCAAGGACTCCGATGTGTGCGCCCAAATGCGGACCTCTGGGGGCAGCATTCGTTGCTGCGAAACGCATTCCGTACGTCTTTCCGTAGGTGTTTATGTCGAGGGTTGTGAAAGCTTAGTGACCGGCAAAATTATGTTGACGAAGAAAGACCCGGAACAGGCAGCGCGCCACTCACTGAGCTCCAGCCAATCAGTGGAGGCCGAAGTGGACAGTGGACCAAGTAGACACCACAAGAATCGCGCCCCAGGAATCGCATTGAAGCAGACGAAGAGCCCGGCACATCACCTATCTGATCGCAGGCCTCGCGCGCTATGTAGGTGGCGCTATCATAGAAGAAGGAAACCAAGTAAAAAGCGAACACTTTCGTAGAGCCATGCGGGAGAGCTAGAAAATCGAAAGATAACTTCCCCCTCTCATGACATGCAGTGGGACACCAAGTGGACGTTTATTATACTTCGCAAGTTTCGGTTTTGGTTCCAAGCGCACGCAATTTCAAATGGGTCCTCCACCATTTTTTTTCTTTTTAAGTGCTACAGCCGGTCTCTGGGTAACATTTCTGAATGGCCTAGGTGACATTTTTTTCTCTTTGTCCCATGAACATACCTAATTGAAAAAAAAAAACTTATTCACGAACCATCATTGCAGCTACCCTCTATCCCAGTGCCCAATCGCCTTCGGAAATGACCCATATACAGGGGCGAAGCCAGGGGTAGCACACCGGTCTTGTGCCCTTCCCCGAAATTCTTTTCGGCCATGTCATACAAAGCGAAAAAATGACCATTTCAAGTGGGTGCCCTCTTCGAAATAAAGAAAGTCCCCCCCCCCCCTTCCCGAAAAATAAATCTGACTACGCCCCTGCCTATATATGATATAGGGGAATAATATTGCAATCGAAAGATAGGAATTTGAAATATATTAGCCACTTTGTGTGTGTGTGTGTGTGTTGCTGTGCCCCATGCGCAGTCTATATCAAGCAGATATGAAGTTGATGCTATTTCATCTAGCCACCATAACAAGTTTGCATGAGACATCAAATGAAAAATCTTGAGTTTTATTAGCAGAAAATGAAGTGTCATGGCAGCTTACAGCCTCATCGGAGCCGGCAGTGAAGATGCACTTTCTCTCCGAGGTAATGAGCAAAAAATGAGCGTATAGATCTTTTCTGGTGTAAGCTTCCTGCTTGGGCGTCCGATACGCAGAGTTAGTTAGGGACCTTAAAAGTACGCTAACGAGAAATATAAAGTAGACGTGGAATGAGCAAATGCACTGAAGAATGTGTACAGTTTTGGTTCGGTGTTAAAATGTAAGTTATTAATGAAGATAAAGCGCAGACAGACTATCTCTTACTCAGTGTCTCTCGTCCCATACTCAATGCTGAAGAGATGTCGTCACGAATATGATTTCTCTCAGCGTATTAGAAAGTGCCATAGCACACGTCACCACACGCGCAATTGGCCGCTATACAGTGATGCGTGCGGCTTACGTGATTGCCATGATAGGTGTGGCTCCAGACTTTGAGGCTTGCAGCGAATATCTCAACGTGGAAGCAGGATCACAGTTCAGCGAGTCTGCAAGAATCACCCTTGCTCTCACTGGCGCCGTGAGAGCAAGCGGCATTCCTTTTAAACAAAGCCTCGCTCCAACCGACGGAAATCGAAGCGTCACGTTCGTCGACGCCATGCAAGACATCCGATTGCCGAATACTGTTTATGTACGCGTGTAGGTAAGTTATCATTTTTATTGAATGCTTTTTCGTTTTGGAGAACTCGAGCAGAGGCGCCATGCGGTGAAGAGAGTCGCGGCAGAGCCGTGAGAGCAGAGCAATGCAGGGCCGCTCATACCTCCCATGCAACGCGGCTCGCGTCTGAAGAGCAGATGGGAGGCTACCAATGAGAACAAATGTGCCATGCAATCAAAACACCATCGAAGCCCCATAGTTTTCTGTGGCAAAATGGCAAAATGCGTGTGAAATGCGATGCAGAATCGCTGCGAGGCTCGCTCGTATAAACGACCGTCGACATAGTGGAGTCGGACTACACCTCCATGGTTGCTGCTATTGCCAATGCGCTCCCTGGCAGAAGCAAGAAAACAAAGCGAAACGAGAAAACGTGATAAGACGTTAAAGCTATATATGGGTGTAAAATAAAACGCGAACAGCGGCAAGTGCACCCCCTAGAGTCATGACCATGGACACGTGCAGTGCTGCGAAATACAACTCATGTGCGCCTTTAGTACGGGCATATCAATGATGCGCGCACTACACGTGTTCGAATACTTGCCATTGTTCGCGTTTCGTTCGACGCCATTAGTGAATGTATACATCTTCAGTAGTTCGAAATTTTGCTCGCCTGTTATATCTCAGTTCACAGCAATAACGACATGAATGTGATCGTAATAGCATAGTTTGCCATTGCAGTTCTACTTCCTCTACCTTTTCGGTGCTATTGTGCATGAGGCCCACTACTGGAGACACGTGAGCTGCAGTCGACATGTGACGACATTGCGATTACGTGGCGCCAACTTGCTTGAAGGCACCTTGCTCTAAAGATAGGCAGCCGGCGGCCTGAGCATGTTTTCCTTTTCGCATATTCCTTTTCACTGAGCTAGCTTATATTTTACAACCAGTTCATGTGCGGTGATATCTCGAAACAACAAGAGCTGGGAAAGCATGGCCAGCATTTCGGTAGGTCTGTGTGCCCCAATTTAGGCATCGCGCTTGCAAAAGACTAGGGTGTAATTTTACATTTACGGTTTTACTTCAAGAATCACGAACATGACGACGCATGGTTGATAAAGCGTGCTTAGAAGAAGCAAGGAGCCGAAGTCCCGCGCACACGTTTGCTGCAAGCACTTTGGATAACACGACATTGTCTGTGAACTAAAAACACAAACGTTAATTTGGTGAGCGACATTGAGGTCACACGTGACACCTTCCATGTGAAGACGAAAATACTCAAGGTCCTCTGAAGAATTACTTCGGAGACGTCATACCTGATAGCCAACCCCATCCTACGAACGCTGATTGAGTAAAATGTCGTGGGCAAAGTACCGAAACTCAGAGAAAAATGAGGATGGACGACGACACTTTATGAAAGGAAGTAGTCAGTGAACGAGTTTCTGATTTCAAGAAGATTAAAATGAAACTTCGCAGGAAAGTCTTACTTAGTTTTACGCTTTCGTCATTTCATCCCGATGTCGGTCTAAGCTTGGAGGCTGACATGGTTGATGATTTCATAAAGAGCTCCTCGATCGCAAGCCTTCAGCAACAAGACCGTGGGCAGTGCTTTTCCTTTCTGATTTTCACTAGCGTTATATACATGTAGAAAAAGCAAGTTGGCTTCGGCTGAACCAGAAGAAAACGATCGTGTTAAGCGATAAGTTCAGCAGTGAAGCTAAAAAGACATTTCGGAGGCTCAGCCTCCCACCGCTCCGATATTTTTGCATTATATATATATATATATATATATATGGTGGGGTGATATTCAATGGATCCGGTGGAAAATGCAGTATAAAAAGAGGTCGACAAACGTGCGAAAAAACACTAGTTTTACTAACGTTTCGGCAGGTGGGCCTGCCTTCGTCGGAGTGAATCACTCCGACGAAGGCAGGCCCACCTGCCGAAACGTTAGTAAAACTAGTGTTTTTTCGCACGTTTGTCGACCTCTTTTTATACTGTATATATATATATATATATATATATATATATATATATATATATATATATATATATATATATATATATATATATATATATTACACTTAACTAATAAAGTGAAGTCAGAATTCCAAAAAAATATGTTTTGTGTCCCCGACCCAGGACACGTCTACCTTCAGGGTTAGAATCATGCTTACGTGTAAATGGCTTACACGGATTTATTTATCTTATTTCTTTTCTTGAGCTTAAATATGAGCAAGGAGCCACTGGCCTGTTGCCCATATGAGCCACAGTTTCCCAGAAGCCAGAGACTTCCAGAAGATTGTTTCGTTTGTTTAAGAAAATAGGCAACATTTACCTAATCAAAGGAGCATCTAGCCTCATGGGTGGTACCAGGGGAGAAGAAGGTGAGTAAAAGGATGTTAGAACCGTGTAGTGGCATACCCCCTCTCCCCCCCTGATTTTGAAGGCGCAGGGCACTAGCATCCCTTTCAGGTCCTCAGGAAGTCCCCGAACGCTCATAAGGTGGACACGGCTCAGCACCCCCTCCTAAGTCACGTCCGGGGCACTTGTACCCCATGACCCTTCCCGCCACCACCCCGTTCGGAGTCCCGCCACTTTATTATTCGCGAAACGCTGCAAAGCACCATGCTGTTTGGGCAGTGTCCTCACGCGCAAAATGAGCATGGGGTGGCATGAAGGGTACAACCACCATCGTAGCGATGGTAGAGAGACAGAGATAAAGATACAAGGAAAGGCAGGGAGGTTAACCAGACGCACATCCGGTTTGCTACCCTGCACTGGGGAAGGGATAAAGGGGAGAAAAAAGGTTGCAGAAAGATGAGAAGGTACACACAATCACGAGCATACTCGGGGAGCACACACAGTTTACAGGCGGTCGCTCAGGTTTGTTGACTTAAGGTAAAGTAGCAGTGCTTTAGTTGCTTTCTGCGCAACTGAGGCAGATGCCCAAGGTCCTAGTATCTTCTGCACACAAAATGGTCCGGGGTCAAGTCGATTCAAAACCATCCGTAGCTGGCATCACTGTGTGTCGTAGCAAGCGCAGCTGCACAGGACGTGTTCGATGGTCTCTTCATCTCCGCAGTAGTCGCATGTAGGAGTGTCTGCCATACCAATGCAAAAGGAGTACACCTTTGTGAATGCAACACCCAACCAAAGGCGGCATAACAGTGTCGCATCGGAGCGGGACAGTTGTGATGGTAGCTTTAGCTTGAGCGAAGGATCCAGTTCATAAAATTGACACCTTTGGAAGCTGGTAGACGACCAGAACGTGCGTGTGAGATCTCGAGCCAGCAGGTAAAGTTGTCTTGCTGCATCA
Source organism: Rhipicephalus microplus (assembly GCF_043290135.1). Lineage (NCBI taxonomy): Eukaryota > Metazoa > Arthropoda > Arachnida > Ixodida > Ixodidae > Rhipicephalus > Rhipicephalus microplus. The sequence continues at coordinate 297,897,728 of NC_134710.1, forward strand.
TTCCTTGATAGAGGAATCGGGACTACACGGGTTCCTTCATGGGCTGAGCGGTGTTCATCATCGCCTAATTGATTTCAGGTAATACCGATATGTCCAGGCAGCCTTTGATATATAATATCATGCCCTCGTGTTAGAGCTTCATGATGGCAATGTCTTATTTCTTGTACCAGTTGGACATGGCTCCTCCTACGCATGGCAGACTGCAAACTCTGAATCGCTGCCTTCGAATCACAGAATATGACCCATTTTCCTGGACGTTCTTGAACGAGATATTGTAAAGCAGCCCTTATAGCAGCAAGCTCTGATGCCGTAGATGTAGTCATATGCGACAACTTAAACTTGATTGTCATTTCTGCAGCCGGAATTACAATAAGTTTATAATAATAATAATAATAATAATAATAATAATAATAATAATAATAATAATAATAATAATAATAATAATAATAATAATAATAATAATAATAATAATAATAATAATAATAATAATAATAATAATAATAATAATAATAATAATAATAATAATAATAATAATAATAATAATAATAATAATAACAATAATAATAATAATAATAATAATAATAATAATATAATAATAATAATAATAATATCGGGGGCTTTAAGTCCTGAAACCATGATACGATTATAAGAGACGCTTTATAGTGGAAGGCTCTGGAAACTTTGACAGCGTGCTGTTCTTTAACGAGCACTGGCGTCGCACAGTACCCGGGCCTCTGCCATTTCTCTTTCCCCGAATTGCGACCGCCCAGGCCGGGATCAAAGTCGCGAACTTCGGTACAGAGGCCGAGCACCGTAGCCACTGATCCTCCGGGGCGGGTGCGATGGTAAGCTTGGGCTAATTACGTACAGAGGACAAAAAGTTGAATTTTGATGATCAAATGCCGGCTTGCGAATATGAGGTGAGTCACTAATTATGTGGTTGTACGTAGTTGCAATTGACATGCTTGAATGTTCATCACATTTTCATTCCGCGAAAAATAATTGCATCACTTGTTATTCAAAAAGTCTAGGTATTTTCACGTATTCCTTGCTTCGTGTCTTTGAAAAAAAGTTATAATACACTGTAGGTATAAACTGAGTCTTGCAATCAGGGCTCGAAACATAAAGGTTCGTCTAAGGGTGTTTTATGTATTAATGACATTTCCATTGCGTGATTGTCTGTTAAATCTCATTAATATTGTGTCTAACAAGAAAAAGGACCCTTTAAATGTACATATCTTATCTTCTTGTTTTATGTAGTGTTATAAAAATTGTGTAATTATTATGGCTACTTACATGTTAGTAATTTTTGCACATGCGTGTAACACTGCTCCTTGTGCGCCTTAATAAGACTGGGATGGGTTGCGACACTAAGGCATTAAGTTGCTTTTTTACAAACCCTGTGCTCTTACCTGACATGTGGGATCAATGTGCGGTGTACTGTGTTCTGTATTTGATTGAATGAATACTGTATACCTAAAGATATGTTTCTGGCAAGTTCGCTACCTATGACCAATCAAACCCGCCAAGGTGGTCTTGTGGCTAAGGCACTCGGCTGCTGACCCGCACTTCGTTGGATCGAATTCCGGCCGCTGCGGCCGCATTTTCGATAGAGGCGAGAATGCTAGAGGCTAGTGTACTTGGATTCGGGTGCACGTTAAAACACCAAAGTGGTCGAAATTTACGGAGCCTTCCATTATACGGTGGCTCTCATAATCATATCGTGGCTTTGGGACGTGAAACCCCTACAATTATTGGTATTACGACAGAGCGATACGTCACGGAATATTTCTCCCGCGTATAGACAAAGGACTAACTTCAAACTTGACAACGAAGTTTTTATACCCTGGTTTTTATAGTATGAAGACCATTTTAGTACTGCTGGACAAACACAATTTGCCAAAGTTTTGTTTTTGTACTAGCCGAAATTCACTCACTTTGAAACATCAGCAAGGAATGTTTAGTCTGAGGTAAAATTCATGCATTTCAATGGACTCAAGAAAGGTGACAAAGGAAGCTCGTTATAGTGTGAAAACTTTGTTACACCAAGGCACTTTATAAGGAGGTCGAACTGTATAACCACGCACCTGCATATAGAAAACTGACAAAAGGGATTCACAACGAGTGCACCCGTCTCTTTTCCGAGTTTTCCACATAGTTCGTGATGCATGGTTGTTATAGTGCAAGAATATTTCATTTCCCTAGGGGAAAAAAGACTTTATTTACTCTGTTTATTTTGCATTTAAAAACAAGAATAATCTGCGCTTCATATTCCTTATGTCCATGCCCCGCCGCGGTGGTCTAGTGGCTATGGTACTCGGCTGCTGACCCGCAGGGCGCGGGTTCGAATCCCGGCTGCGGCGGCTGCATTTCCGATGGAGGCGGAAATGTTGTAGGCCCGTGTGCTCAGATTTGGGTGCACGTTAAAGAACCCCAGGTGGTCTAAATTTCCGGAGTCCTCCACTACGGCGTCTCTCATAATCATATAGTGGTTTTGGGACGTTAAACCCCACATATCAATCAATCAATCAATCCTTATGTACATATGTTGCGCAGTAGGTACCTATTGCCTTGCTTGGGAACCATGCTTAGACTTCTTTTGTTGTTGTTACTTGGCTGTGCTTTCTCTAATCATTACGACGTTCTCAGGTTGCATCTCCGATTTCATTATTTCACAATCTAGACGACGTTTTTTCTCTTTCTGCATCATTTTTCACCAGACACTTTGTTTCTATGATTTCCAATTAGTCAACACGGTTCATTCGAACTTAGGGTAACAGAAGCCTTTTCGTGCTCCTTCTATTTATTTCTAAATTCCTCTCTTCTATATTTTGTTTATTATTTGTTGGTCGTAGAAGTCAAACCTCAATTTTTCTATGTTTGTTTATTGTGTGCCTCGGCTTCATGCTTAAAGTAGTATACACAATAATGGGCCCGTGGGAACTATATGTATGAATATTTGCAGTTCTTTCCTCACCTATTAGCGCTCGTCTTAACATCTTCCAATGTACCAAAGGGTGATCGATAGATGATCGCTTGTTATACACCGCTGCCCTCATTTTACTCTCGAACTATTTCCCTAACATTTACAACACTGTGTGTTCAACGCTTTCCATTCATCCATACAACTCGTAAATTCAGAAATTCGTGTTACTTAGTCGTGTAACATCCATCTTATTAATTGTGTTGCCCTTAATTTTATCACGTACTGTTCTAGCATAACAGATAGAGCAGTACGTAAAGGAATCACGTACCTTCTTTCCTGAAGTAATTGACCATCCTCGTGCAAGTTGCCGCTAAAATTGCGTTATCATTTCTACCGACAATCCCAAGGTCATTCCTCAAAAGTGGGCTATATACTATATTCTCCGTCAGCATGCGGGCCTCGGATAATGGACAGCGTATCCTGCATACCCTTCTTGATGCGGCCTTCTGTCGGTCACTAATTGCAACACTTCCGGGGAGCGAGAAGGGCCTTTCGTGAAGATCTGTTAACAGGACCCCGAACAAGGATTTCACCACCAAATCCAAATGAATATTTACTAAAGTGCACAAAGGTTACAAATTTTTACTAAAGGTACTAAAGGTTACAAATACGACAAAGTTTTAAGGCAAGAATCACAAGAATCATAGTGAATAGGCGTTAACTCTGAACTACAGGAAAACTTTAAGAGTACAGTATTTATGCCTGGATGTTTTGATTGATGTCACGCAAACCTCATGCTAAGGAATACTACTAGCTGTCATTCAGAAGTGCACAAAGTAAGCTATCGAATGGAATGGTTCATACCTCCCTGGTACGTGGAAAACACACTCCGTTAGCGAACAGCGTTTAAAATGCAGAGCGCAGCCCGCCAGATGTACAAGCGCTTGTGTGCTGCATCATTCTGCGCAAAAATAGAGAAAAATATACATTGAGATATGTGTTCTCAATAAACTTGAACTGCCCCTCGTAACACGTTAGGCACGTCAGAAGTTAAGTCCCATCGATTTTATATAGCGTGGGAAATTAGAACTCGCACATATTATTGAATGAAGAGAGGCTACGGAATGTGTTCTTCACGACAGTGATTATACTTAGGAGTCGTGAGTATGTCAGAAAAAGCAAACCATATCCTTCCACATCTCCTTTTCCCTATCTTTTTTTTTTTGAGAGGTGAAATATTCCCACTGATTTTTGTTGTTCACTACGTATAAAATTTTACTGGCTTTTTGTTTTAAAGTTTACTTTGCGTTTAGCAGTATTCACGTCTTTCCGTTTCCGGCCAGCCGGTGACGTACGCACATGTTTCACTATTGATTATTTTTTTGCCATTGATTGGTTCTATCAAGCCTTAAAGCACACCTAGGCACAATTCCTTTAAAGTAATCTTGCTCTCAGCGAAGTTCATTGCACGTCCCACTGCACAATCTGTTATTCATGCAGAAAACAGGTTTTAGAGATGCGTGGTCTTTAACAAATGCATTTTATTGATTGTCTTGTGACATAACATAGCTTGCCCCAAGAAATAGACCCCTTGCGTAAATCGTAGGTGTATGTATGCGCAAAGCACGCTGGGAATGAATAGTAGACGGCATGCAGCGAAGTCAGCCGGCAGCATTGAGGAACATGTGATATTCATTAGCTCAGTAGTGGTCAGTGCTACAGGTCACTCTTTCTAGAATATCCCTTCGTTGTTGACAAAGAGCTGACGTATAGCAAGTGATGATGAACTGTCGAATAAGGTTACCATGCTGCAAACGTTCGTGGTGGATGGTGCCTTTTAGTTTAGCGGGATAGCATTTGCGTCGTTTACGTACGTCATGCCGGCATGCATACGTACGTCATGCCTGGCATGCCGCAGTAAGAACTCTCTTCGTTCCGCCCGATCACATTGGTTAGTTAGGTGGGCAAGGTAACAAAGAGTATGATCCCCGAAGGGCGGAATCGGTACTTGAAGCGATACTTAGAGTACAACAACACAAATCCAAATGTCATTGCAAGCTTTCGACGTGGTCGATCATCAACTGATAGCGTCATCAACCTGGTTTCCTGAGGTCAGCACGAGGTCGTCGGGTGATGGCAGTCACTGGACACCACGCGGCGACTGCAGTCACTTGCTCACCGTATCACGCTTGTATGGAATATGCAGAGCTTTTACAACGCGCGCCTGTACTCGATTGACCCAATTTTGAAAATTCGTTTGCCATCCGGGCTTTCAAGACACGATACAGCTTTGCTGTGTCACATGTGGCTGCGTGTGTCATTCAAGAATGCTTATGCGTGACTCATTGGAACGCCAGCAGTGCAACATGCAACGTTTGCACCTGCGAGGAGGCACTTGAGGAGACGCCTGCGACTGCCCACCATACCAAACTCAACGGCTTGGCAAGGAAGCCAAGCCCTATCATCTGGATCAAAGACTAGTGACAGAAACGAAGTTCCTGGGACGTCGGCCTTCAGTTTTGCATATGTGTAAGGCCATGAAAACCCCCTTGAGCTTCCTGAGGACCACTGAACTTCACGAGCGCCTGTGAAGTAACAGCGCGAGTTCATGTTGTGTAGTTTCAAGCTAACTGTTCATCCATCTGTTTCTTATTCGTCTTCTTTCTTTTCTATCCTTTCCTTTGTATTATTCCCCCTAGTGTAGGGTAGTCAACCAAGCCAAAGCTTAATTAATCTCCCTTCCTTTCCTATTCGTTTCTTTCTCTCTCTGTCTATCTCTCTCTCTCTCCTTATTCCTCTATCTCAAAGCCACCTATGTGAACTTAACTCCTGAAGTCGTCCTTGCCACCTTGGAAGAGATAGAAGTTGGTGGTCACATGTTTAACAGGGTTCGCAGGCATCTGTCCATGCAGCGCCTCCTCTATTTTTTTTTTCAGTTTCCGGGCGAACGCTCTCTTCAGGCCGTCGAGCGCATGCTCCGCCTCTGCTCGCCACTGCCGCATGGTGGCGCAGCGCGAGTAGACTTCGGGATGCTGGCGCTGAACGGCCGCGCGTATTAGGATGCTCCCGAATTCGTGTTTCATGCGAGTTAAATTGCAGTCATGCTCTTGACGGCTTTCACGGATGCAAGGAGGATGAAAAGTAACACGAACATAGCGGCACGCTGTTTTCCCCGGGCTCTGTCAGGCTGTGCTACCGGTTTGATATATGTGTTCGAGTTTTATAGCATTCGCGTTTTATTTTCTCTTTCAAGCTATTGCAACCTCATTATTTGCATGCATCAGCATATAATACTGCTTTGTATCACTCTGCATAACTGACTAAAAAAATCAGATTGTATTTTTTTCATTTCTCATTACTTACAAAAAAAAAAAAAACTCGTCAGTCCCTTTATGAGTTCACCTAAGACGATTTAAAGACAAAACCTAACCTAGTTTTTTTCCGATTCAATGCACTGAATGTTTCCTACTTCCCTCCGGGATATTTCCGCACCAAACATTGTTTTCTTACTGCCTCGAGGTTGGAGACAAAGCTAGCTTTCTGCCCCTCAGCTGGTTATGCACTCCCATCATTATCGGCCCATTTGAACCAAGCGAAGATGTTATATGATGCTGTCAAGTTATGTGCCCTTCCGATACGTCACAAACATTTATGATATGTGACGTCATATGATGACGTTTTCACGTAATGATGACTTCTTGCATCACTCGTGTTCACGCCGCCGACGCGAGAAGATGCCGGGTGCCGCCGGCGATACATTTTCGCGTTTGGTAAGGCATTTAAAGCTGTCGCCTTAATATACTGTACGGCTGTAGCTCTATGAAATTTCAGCTTCCGCTGGTGTTCGGGAGAGCGTGAGAGCAGTAATGACACAGAACAATTGGCTTCCTGATAAAGCTCCGTCACTACACTCTAATATGTAGCCGTCATTTACAACCCGAGTATGTTATAGATTATAAGTAGTGGTGACTGAAGGCTACTCTTCACGTTTGGCAACATGGCAATGGGTATCACTAAACGGGTGTGCACTGCATACGAATAGTCAACAAATGAGTATCCTTAACAACGCTGCCTCGCGATCACTGCCGTGTGCAACGCTAACATTACGCCCTGAAGCTGAATGGTAGCCCATAGACACCACAGAGCCATTCTGCGTACACTGTATTCGCTACTGAATTAAGAGACTAGAGAGAAGAAAGAAACAGAGCTGAGCAGCCGGCTATGAAGGCAACGAGAATCCGTCCACGAATACGAAAACGAGCTCAAGCAACTGACCACAGGCCGCATTTTTCATTTCTGTCACCTTGACTCATGTGTTAAGTCGGCATTAGACTTCAGACTTTACCAGCGCCTGTTCAAAACATAGTCAATGATCACAAAAATCCCGCCACATATAGAGCTGTTCTTGTTTATTTCACGATTATTTCATTGTTTGAGCTCTCAAATGGCGAAATCACCCGCCATAGTTCCTCATTTTCTGACACTTGCTTTTTCTCGTTGGCAACACATGTAATGCTTTACTAAGAGAATAGACGATGACCTGTATCCCTGGAAGCAGTTTAGTGGCATTTCGTGCCGTTTAGTGCGTGAACTCCTGGCTTGCGCATAATATGCTACGCCACTAGAGAAGAGCAAGCATCGGGGAACATTAGGCACCAAAGCTTCTAATATTAGCTTCTGGCAAAGACTTCTCTCAATTGTCGACTCTCAGTTAGTCAAAAAAGCAATTCTAAGTCAAGCGAACGCCACAGTAACAAAACGATCTTCCGTGGATTACTGGCATGAGCTATTTGGTATCGGCCTAGCAGACGACGCGCGAGTGCCTCGATCAAGTAGTCGCGAATGACACATACCTTTGAGATGAGCTGTGTGTCCAGAACAACAAGTGCTTGACGATTATCGTTTCCCAGTTTCCATTTCACCTTAAACAATGCGAATACCGCCGAAAATCGAGCCATGTAGCAGCTTGGAATGCAGCCGCGGTATTTGTTTGCGTGAGAGACGATGCGGCGGCATCTCTACTCCAGTTGCGGCGCCTGGCGGCGAAACGCCGCACTAGCACCGACGGTCGCTTCCCATTGAAATCTGCTCCTTCACCCGGGCACTGCAAAAATGGAGGAGGCGCTGGTCCATGCGGTCCTTTTTTGTTTTTTGTGAGCTTAGAGAACCCCCACATTTCTCGGTATTAAAGTTATCGCGGTGCCTTCAAGGGTTGTATACTGAGTCCTGGTTTGTACAACTTAACGCCAATCACTAGTAATTAACACTTGCAAAGCAGCTTGTCTATAAAAGGACCTGGATAAGACCGGTGTTTTGAGCAACTTAAGTAACTCGTCACAGGTTACTTGCGAGAATACAGAGAGCTCCCAATCAACTTGCTCTTCCTACAATAACCAACAGCAGAACAAATTTAGAATATGGACAGTAAGAAGAAAAGGACACAGTGCTGATTGATAGCGAGGGAATTGCTTTGTGTGCCTCCGTAATTGACGCATGGACGTTTCTTCCTGAAAATGATAGCTGTAAACGCCTAGACTCTTCACAAACTACAATGTCTCTATCAATAAACATTGTATGCCAAGTTTTCCATTCCTTGCCCCGCCGCGGTGGTCTAGTGGCTAAGGTACTCGGCTGCTGACCCGCAGGTCGCGGGTTAGAATTTCGGCTGCGGCGGCTGCATTTCCGATGGAGGCGGAAATGTTGTATGCCCGTGTGCTCAGATTTGGGTGCACGTTAAAGAACCCCAGGTGGTCTAAATTTCCGGAGCCCTCCACTACGGCGTCTCTCATAATCATATGGTGGTTTTGGGACGTTAAACCCCACATATCAATCATCAATGAATCAAGTTTTCCATTCCTCAGAATTCTGGGTAACACAATTGACGCAGACCTTGGAGTCTTCACGTAATTAACATAACAAAGTGGTTGACATGCATCTCTCCTTTTTTCGAAAAATTTCGCTGAACAAACTTTGGGAATGTCACCAAATGCTACGCTACAAATATGTACAGGGTGTTTTTTTTATCCAGAAGCGCATTGATTGATTGTCCCACTGTGTCCATTCATTTTTATACGTGATCGCCTATAGTTCCACCTTTGCAAAGTGCCCACTAGCCACTACATTGTCCTTGCAAACATCCCACTACGCCCCCATCAACAATACACCGCTTGACAGACTACAAAGCCGTTATAATCAGGGCAGAACGGCAATAATCATTCACTCCGTGTTTATACTGTGATTTTTTTTTTCGGTTTCAGGCAGTGAACTTTGACAGCAATACCCAACACAACCAAGACAAGTCTGCGACTCGGATTTGTATATAGGCCTGTCTTTGAGTCCACAATGGTGCTAACATACTAGTTGCCTTGTCGAACCGACAGGGATGTTGAGGTATTGAGTACGCATGTATGACAGCTTTCCTGGACGTCCTCCATGAAGCAACCTAACCTCTCTACTAGCCGACATACCACAGACTTCTTTCAGCAATATATAATAACCGTCCATGCTGAACCAACCTGCTTCCCGCCTGTAGCGAGGGCTTCCATTATTCCATGACATCAAATTTGATAATACCTGACGTACAAAAAAAAGGAGATATGTCATCACCCGTTATGCAAGAACTCACTTTGATTGTGCTATACGAGTATTATCGAGTTTCTATACTCTCTACACTGAGGGCTCCGTGCTGCAGAACAGCTCGACCGCAGCAGTCGTGAGACCCACCGAATTCGCAACCATCAAATTCAGAACGGCTCACGTAACAACATTGAGGGGCCCAACAGCTCGCAGTGCGTCGTGCCGCGCTTCAATGTATTGAAGAGTCCCTACAACACTTTGTTTAGCATAGTCAGAAAACACTGCCGATTGGTAGTCGAGCTTCTTGACAACACGTGATCCAAACATAGCGTGGCACGCGGACCGAACTTTAGAATTACTTCTCAAAGTAAGCTAAAAATTGTTTCCCTTTTCTACAAATAATGTTATATATCCAAGTGACAGAATCGAAAGTTGGGCTAGTTGGATATGCATGGTATAACTATCAATTAAAGCGCACGAAAAACAGACAGGAAGAGAGGACAAGCGCTTTCTCGCAACTAAACTGTTTATTAGAAAGGGCAGAATATATATACTCAGGCAATTGAAAAACACGACGCATGCGTGTGCAGGCAAAAAAGTACATCCGTGGCACATCGAGAACACATGGTGAAAGAAGATAGATTATCTCGGAACATAATCTAGAAAAACAAACTTTTTATCGTGCAGCCTGTCCTCTCGTCCTGTCCTCTCTTCCTGTCTGTTTTTCGTGCGCTTTAATTGATAGTTATATTCAAGTGACTACGCCATATACCACAATTCGCGGCCATTAGCTCATTTGAGCATCGTCATTTGTACAGTCACCGTGGCCGCCGCGGGAGGCCGCCATATGTACGTGTGCCCACGCGTGTGTTGGCGACCACACTAAAACCAAGCTTCGAGTTCGAAGAGAAAAAAAAAACGAAACGTGCTCGTGCACTCTAAGCCAAAAGGGAGCAACAGGGGTATAGCGGTTGCTCCTTTCAGGGAGCAATTGCATTGCCACTCCCATTACTCCCCTAAAAGGAGTAACTGCAGAAGGACGAACCGTTGCTCTCCTTTCAGTTCCTCCTTCGGGGGATGAACAGTCACTCCCTCAAGTTCCTCCCTGGGACCAACAGTTACTCCCACCAGTTGCTCCCGGCGGACCAACCATTACTCCCACCAGTTGCTCTTCTAAGAGCAACAGTTACTCTTTATCGTTCCTCCCACGTGTTCGCAGTTACTCTCTGAAAACCAACTGCACATGCTTCCAGTTACTCCTTGGGGAAATGACTATTTATCTCGAGTACGCTTGTCACACGCTTAACGCATGGCGACAGCTCCTTGGAAGAGCACTGCTTGGGTCTTCTAACACAAAAAGTGGACAATATTGAAAGGAAAATAAATGCTTTATTGTTCTTTTTATGAGGCGACGTGTGAGCACACGTAAAAGTAGACTTCGCCACACCACAGCCAGCACTAAACAAGCACCATAATACATCAAAAGTTTTCTGCGTCATCCGTGGAAAAACAATCTTGAATTTCCAGCATAGGGCAGTCTGTGTTATCATTGGTGAGGGAAGGGCAACTTCTCCAATGTTGAAGGACTCAAGTTTCGCAGCTGGTGTTTCCATCAGGCTAGCGCAGCGGAATGTCACCACAGGCATATGTGAAGCATCTCATTGCTGCAAGAAAAAAATAGAAGTGTGAAGTTAAACATGCCAGAATCAATACATAACAATGAGTCACACACACTGCAGCAGCGCTTACATTCTAGGATGTCTACTGCAAAACGGAATGTGAAAAAAAGGAAGGTTCGGCCAAACATTACTTGGCAAGCCATATAAATGCTGATGTGGTAGACACTCTTCACATGATGTCTGACAGCAATATTCTGGAAGAAAATGTGCAGCACCTCAACAAGGCATATTTGTAGCAGTTAAAGATACCCTTAGGTTCAGAACTTGTTTCCTATACACAGCTGAGTGACATTTTTATGAGCCCATTCACCAATGGGCATTCTAAATGAGATCATGTATATGGCAAATAACACGTACCGTCCGCTCATGTTAAAATACTTATTTAGCTCGTGCACATAGTTGCTCTCGACTCTACTGTTCTATCATACGCTGCTGCGTGTTGAATTGTGCAATACCTGTAGGCAAAAGCCAAGCATGCAAAGCCTGCTTGAAACCAACCATTTGCAGAGGCTACATGATAATCTTCAGTATATTTCTTTGTACCTGACGCAAACGGCTGGACAAAACTATAGACAAATAAATGTAGACCATGATACCTTCAAAAAATGCTTTAAATTTATCAAACTAGGGTGCATTTGTTCACTGGGTTGACAAGTCACAGCCACGAGATATGTGAACGAAGCAATATATCTTAAGGCATGCACAGATATTCTGATTCTTTGTTTGACAGTGTCACAGATAGCTTGCTAATACATATATATCTGAGAGCAACAAGATGTGAAGCTTTTATTAGTTCAACGTCTTGTTGGTTCACAGCCGAACAGGTTACTGCTCTGTTAGACAAATTGGAATAAGTGCACGGTGGTTTACAAAAAAAGCTATATTAGAAGTTAGCGCCTGGTGTGAATATCTGCCCATTTATTTTGTACTGCCTTCTACATGTGCCACAAAGACATTTGTTGAGGATGTGCTACCAGTCAAGCCAAGATCGCATACTTGGTCAATGTGATGGAAATAAAAACATTAGAAACACTTCCACCTCTAGTAAGAGCATAACACTTCAGGATCTTGGAACAGCGAGCAGGTGCACAAGAAAGTTAAGCCCACTCTTGCAGAACTTTGAACGCGAATTTTTCAGAGTGGGGGTGCTCAACATGCTGTGGAACTTTTAAACCCATGAAACATCTGCAGAAAACAGGGTAAAGGCAAGTCAAGAAACGCTGTTATGAAGGCCTGCGCATGGACAGCTTTGTGAATCTAGGCCCAAGTGTTGTGCTTTGTGCAAGCCAAAATCCATGTAAATAGGGAACTCTTACTTTTAGGAGCACCAGCGTAAACAAATGTTGGCAGTTGGCTTTCTAGTACAAACAGCAATCCCTGCAATGAAAACATAAACAGTTTATCTTAACGGTAACAGTGTGAGCACACACGCGGGTTAGCGGAGCCATGTCAAATTGTCAGTACCAGTGTAACCATGTGGCATGATGAACTATTCTCTAGCCAACACATGCACAGTTTGTTCCTAAAAAGCGATGCTTTCTTATACGTAGTACAAAAAGTCTGCACTTACCAAAATTCACTCGCTTTCTGTACTTTAGCATCGTTGGGAGCAGCTTTATCTGCAGTATAACCAAATTTGTGTCATATCCCTGAAAAAAAGTAGAAAAAGACATGCATCAAATATTGTTTCATTTGTTAGCAGTGAAGTCAGGTTAAGAACAGCCAAGTGGGAATCAGCCTAATTACGTGCATGCGGCAAATCCCAAACGGCGTTATTGAGGTTGTCGAAATGTTCGTCGATTGGTATTAACGTCGATATGTGACTTCAACGACATGCCAAGTTTTCACAGCGCATAAAGATTTCATGATGCAGAATAATGACAACGCTAACGAGAACATACAGCACTTATGATTGTCTTTTACAATATTCAGTTTTGCGAAGGTTTTGCATCACTAAAGAAATCTGAAAGATTTGGGTCATTCCTCCTCCAATTGTTCTGTCCATATGTAAATTTCTCGCTTGATGGTGCGCTTATAAAATAGTACGTTCAGCACGGAGGTGAAGCAAGTGACGCAGTGATGTGGGCAGATTTTTTTTTTTTTTGAGGCGTGCGGGGGGGGGGGGGGGGGTCCACTTATCTGAATTGGAGGTCGGGCAAGTGAATATGGTCGTCATTATGGGTTCCCTACGCCCAGCCTAAAAAAATTCTGTGCGCAACCGCCTGGCTATGCCAGTGAAGTGATGCGACAATGATTTGTTCACTTACTGATTTACATACACTTTACAGCTCTAAAAAATGCGGCCCAAGGCCCCAAAACTCAGCTGTTAACGTTACATAAAGGCAATGGTAGAAAAGTGCCAGTATGAAGGCAGCTACAACCCCGCCCCAATGTTTTTTCAAGCGAGGTAGTGTTGCGGAAATGAACTTTTAACTGCAAAAGTACACTGGCACTGCAGTGGTGACAGGGGAAGCAACAGGGTATGCAGGCGGTAATAATAGAGGTAATTTAGTCCGATACGGCTAGCAATGAATACATTAAATAAGAAAGAGCAAATCAGTTCCTATTTAATAGCGCAACCACTCAACAATGTATTGTAAGAGCAATAAATGTTGCTGGAAATGCCACTCACCTGCACGCTGATGCATGCACAGTCCTTTGTCCGACGAGCGAACAGGCTTGCAGATAGCTGAAGACGTGTTTACGATGTGTTTTTTCCACCCAGCAGCAAAATCCACAACAACTTCGCGCTCCATAAAGATAAATATACACTAGCCTTCATAACGAATAAGTAGAAACGCAAATCTGTGACACACACACATGATCAAAACATAGCTCACTAGCTCGCATGTCCATGTGCTCGCCGATCACAGACTATATGAATATCAGTAGTGCGAACGCGAACCTAGTTGCGCCAAAAAAAAAAAAAAAAACGTCAAGCAGTGGCAGCACAGGCGTCAGCGCAATGCTTTCAGTGTGTTCTCCTAATACACTTATAAAAAAACTGACGTACACTGAAACTCATAAATAAATATAAAAAATTGAGTGTATTTTTATTTAGTGCAAGTAAACATAAACACTGAATAAAAATTACTTTATAAATTACATCGCTTGCTACCCTAGCGCCACATTTGTCGTGCGGGCGCAGATGGAGCAGATTTATCATTCTGCCCTCAAACTACAAGGTGAAGCGTGCTACTAAGTGTACGGCTGATGAAAAGCGCGTCTGGGTCCGCTTTTTTTTTCTTCTCCGATATATCTGGGGGGGGGGGGGGGCTCCTTATGCACCTGTTTTGGTGCTTGATCGACTTTGACGCCCTTCCTTCGCGGACGAACGGCGTGTCTAGGCTTTTTTTTATCCTTGTTTTGCACGTGTTTCGGCGTTCGGTCCGCTTTGACGTGCCAACTCTCCATTCTGCTCCTGCGTGTGTTAGGTACTTGCCGTAGCTGTATTCTCAGGCCTTCTGTGTTCAGCCAGCGCTGCTATCTTATTATCTGCGGATGCTAAAATAAATCACTGTTTTGGTTTGGTGAAGTTTGGCACACAGAACAAACAATAATCTGGCCCATGAATATCAATGTGGGTGGCATGCATATTTGTGTGCGGTGTCCTGCCGGGGAGTAACCGTTGCGTGACGAGAGCATTTACAGCGGTTCCTCCTTCCGTTGCTCCCTTACAAACTTAAGATGAATACAGTTTCTCCCCCATTCTCGAACAAATCGGCCATCTTGTTCCGCTTGGTCTTTTCGGGGAGTAACAGTCGGTCTGAAGGAGTAAAAACAGCCGTTGCTCCCATTTCGGCCGTTTTTGGCTTAGAGTGATGGTCATGACGCGTGCACTTCTTTCCCCCTTGTCGGTACCTACCTGCTTAGTTTCAAGCGCACCCCACCGCGGTAGTCTAGTGGCTAAGGTACTCGGCTGCTGACCCGCAGGTCGCGGGATTGAATCCCGGCTGCGGCGGCTGCATTTCAGATGGAGGCGGAAGTGTTGTAGGCCCGTGTGCTCATATTTGGGTGCACATTAAAGAACCCAGGTGGTCGAAATTTCCGGAGCCCTCCACTACGGCATCTCTCATAATTATATGATGGTTTTAGGACGTTAAACCCCATATATCAATCGATCTTTTTATCCTTCGGCATTCTTTGGGTGCCGATAACATGTCCGCAATTAACAAAAGACAATTGAACTGCCTGTGTGTCTGTCGGGGTGTTCAGCCTTCAAAAGAGCACGACACATGCGAATGCAAGTAAGGCGAGGTTCAAGCACTGAATTTACGGAGTCGTCCCATCAAACCATGTCCGCGATGATAGGTGCGAATACAGCTGTATGCATGAATAGTACTTTAGTGCGGAGAATCATGTGCTACTGCTAATTGAAGCATCATGTCTCGGCTGTGGTAGCATAAGTGTAGTGTGATGCTTCAACCGAGGATCGGAAGTGAGTGATTCTACGGCTTAAATATCCCCCTGAAGTGAGGTGCAGAACACTGCACGGGATGAAACCTTGCCAGATGGTCGACGCTATGATTTGGTTTTTGGCGAAGGAAACAAGCCACTGTTCGTCCATGGCTGGGTACTGTGTAGTCTTCAAAGCACCATCTACTCTCGCCAAAACCCCCACTTCTGTCTCCATCGATCTTGCCTCGTTTTAAACACTTCGACTTTCTTCCTTTCGCCAAGCATTACAGTAGACCACCGCTTCCCTACGGCCCTTCTTTGACGGAGTCGCATTGAAAGACGGATTCTCACGGTTGCCTAATTGCTGCCGTCCGGGACAGCCAGATTGCTTGATGACCACAAGCGACTCCGCGCCCTTGTTCGCCACTCTCCCCAATCGTCGCGTCCTGCATTTTAGAGCGCTCCAACTGTGCGAGACTCGTTAACCACCGGGCTTGGCACGCTGTGGGGCCGCGGGCAACGGGCTGAGCACCAAACTGCACTCCATGCACCGAGGCCAGGATGGTGCACCAAACAAAGTGGCTCAGTGTGGCTGCCTGTGTGGGCGCGCTCCACGATTGTTAACGATAACCACGCGCATCCCGTGTTAGTATCTGTTTTTGAACTAACGTCTCAACGGGTTTTACATGCTGGTTGCAATGAGGAAGGCAACAATTTGAGAGTATCTCAAAGAGGTCACATAAATTTGGAATGTTTGTGAAATACAATGTAGGAGTGTCGCACAAAACCATGGGCTGCATCGCTTGAAAGAAGAAAAAAAATTTGCTCAGGGACTGACACTATACCTCCGCAAAAGGACTGCGGATATCGAAGGTGTCGCGGCACATGTGTGGCATGTGAGTAAGGGTTAAGAACCCGAATGATGACTGTGTTAGGCGATCACGTTACACGTTCATACCAAACAGCACGAGATACATTAAAAGTCCGGATCTATCTGTGTCCTTCTAAGAAACATAAAAAAAACTGCGATGTTAGCTAATGAAGTCAGTTGGGACACAATAACGTTGAGCGAAAGTGTGAGCAGATGGCAATGATATGTTATTATGAAACGTCGAAGACAACTTCATTGAGAATGTCGATCTTGTCTGCGTAACGTTTGTCGGACGGTGTAATGAAAAAATGAAAGAAGAAACGGGTAACGAAAGATATAGAGGTTAAGTAGGAAAAAAGAAAACTTTGTTTGGTTGAAAGAGAACAGAAAGACGAAAAGATTTGTAAGACGCTGCACTCACCTAATTCACAAAACGTTTCATTCATATCTTCTTCTTTTCGCGTTGTCAGCCCTCACTATTCCAGCAAGCAAATGTATTTGCATTACAAGCAGGCCCATAGTCAGGGGAAGGGGGGGGGGGGGCTAGTGTCTTGTTTCTTCTCACCCTCCTTGACGATGGGCCTGCTGACCAGCAAATCGATTGGTCGACGTTTTATTACATATTGCAGTTTGAAGTAATCTGAAGCTATTATGGACCTTGAATTATCGGGGGCAGCATTTACAATGTATTGCTAGAATGACGCGACAGCTTCTTGTGCTTGTAACAGAACTTTACCGCAACGCAGCGGAGTCTACGCATATTGTACATCGTAGTTATATTAAGGCATTATTAATGCATGAGGGACCACAACGAAGCGAATCAAACTGCAGCAGGGGACACCTGACAGCGTGGATTATAAGCGCTTCTTCATTGATGAAGCAAGGTTATGTTCTGGAAACTGGAATGATGGGTAGTTGAGTCCAATGCTGGTCGCCATCGGTAGCACGCAGTAAAGCGGGAGAAGGAACGACTTCCGTCCGCGTGTTTGCGTCGCCGTGCGGCTCCGAAGCATATGATCTGATTGACTGATTGATATGGGGGGTTCAACGTCCCAAAACCACTACATAATTACAAGAGACGCCATAGTGGAGGGCACCGGAAATTTAGACTACCCGGGGTTCTTTAACATCACCCAAATCTGAGAACATGGGCCCACAGCATTTTCGCCTCTATCGAAAATGCAGCCGCTACAGCCAGGTTTCAATCCCGTGAACTGCGGGTCAGGAGCCGAGTATCTAACCCACTAGACCACCGCGGCGCGGCAGCATATGATCTCTTAGCGACCACGGAGTCACGACTCCACCCGCCAAGTTTCTCGCGAGGAATTACTGAATGCTCGCAGCTCTTGCATCGCTACAGACAACGTCTGCGCCATCTATTGTATAAAGAGCAGCGCGAGGACAAAAATTTTTCACGGGGCCATCTGATCCACTTCAGATGTTCTATAAACGCTTCTCCTCGTCCCAGCGCGGCTGTTTACACGAATACAACACGATCCTACACCATGCTCTTTCCCACTCTCCTTCAATACCAGCAGAAACGCTTTATTTACTGATTTCGAACACTGCATGATAGTCCGCATCACTGAGGATCCTATTGCAGACTCTCCAGTATCAAGGAAATAGCCTATAGGATGGGCTGTGAGACCACGAAGGCATTCTTTGACACGGAAAATGACAACGATGCAACATGGTGGTTTTGAATACTGAGAGACGTCTGACACTTGAGTGTAGGAGGTCTACGATGTTGACCATAATCAAAAGTTATTTCTCTTATCACGCATTCTGTATTCGACGGAGAAATATTTTATCCCAAACATTTGTTAGGAGAACAGGAGTATCAAAGAGTGGTGTCCTCAGTTGCTAACTTCTTAATCTAAAAATACTTTCCTTACGTCTGTGCTTCCCGCGTAACATATTTTATTTCGCGTATATGGTTGGTGTGCAAATATATTTTAGGTTTTGTAATTTTGAAATGTGCGAGCCATGGTTTGAAAACGATGTCCAAATCGGCAGAGGAGAACGACTCTGACATGAATTCACAATAAAGCGTATGTGCCTTACTTTCTAGAAATAGAGGCCTCAGTACTGATTGGACACCAGCATTATTTGTCTGTGAAGACTGAGCATATATATTTAGGCATAATGTTAGACACGAAGCTAACGGTTGTACCACCCGTTAAGTATCTAAAAAATCAAGTGCATGAAAACAACAAATAATCTAAAAATGTTGCTACGCAGTGCACGGGGTAGTGCCTACACTGTAAGCAAAAACTATCCGAGTTTGGGGTTTTTGCGGCTCATAACCTCTGAAAACTCTCTTGCGTTTAAAATTACTACCTTGTGTAGGAGTAAAAGATGGTACATGACATAGTTTTACCACCACCTCTAAGGCAAGTAGTAAAAGGATGTCAAAATCCAGTTTTACCACGTAGGGAGTTTTCTATCACGTGATTTTTAACCTGCGTTTCAGAGTTTATTACCACGTGACTGCAAGGTGCAGCTGCTTCAGTGCCTTTTGCCCCATACCCCCATCGTGACGCTCTCAGTGAATCCTAAAGGTACGCGAGGACCACAGATCTTTTTTTTTTTTTTGGCATCGACGTGCCTCAGGACTGACCTCGAGTCACGGCACTTTCACTGGAACTGGGAGCAGCATAAGCACAACAAGCAAGAACAGCATTCCGTGAACGAAAAAGGAAAAAAAGACAGGGGGATCTCAAAAGAAGAAAAAAAGAAAGAAAGAAAACCTGCTGTGGAAAGTTGTCCTGCATATTTTCGCAAATTGTTGGCTTTAGCTCGGCGGTGGTGCCTTGGAGACAGACGGTGCAAGAAGCTCGGTATCTGTGTGTCTGGTTGGGCTGATGGATCTCACGTGTTTCCTACATCGTCAAACGACAGTGCGCTTCCGAGCGCCTCCGAACCTGCACGTCGTGGATATCTCGCTTCCGAGCTGAATCGCGAATATCTGCCAGTGGTAACAAAATCAATCTGGTGTCATCGTCCATGCTTGCCTACTGGAGAAACAATAAGCGAAATGCTTCACTCTGCCGTCGGCACCGAGCCGCGGCCGCCAGTGACCAGTGGGAGTGTGTTGCCGGGGCAGGTGAAAGAAGCATCGCATATATTTTTTTCCACAGTAGGCGATGTCTGCGTGAGTAATGTGGTGCCCGAATTGCCCATCTCATGCACCAACTGCTCTCAAACATGTAGCGCGAAGCCGATACGAGGCAGACGGAACCAGCAAGCGGCTGCCGGTGAGCACGAAGAAAACCCGGACGGTGGTCTTTCGTTGGAAGTATGCATACACCGCCCCGTCCCCGTAAGATAGCAGTCACGTGTTCATTTGTGTCTGAAATGTAAATGACGACGAAATTCGCACCGCATATGTGTTCCGTGATCGCCAGCTGTGTTTCATCGCATAGCCGTGCTCCTCGAAAAGGCCTAGTACGCCGTCGATAAGAAGCTTGTGTGCAGGCGTGCACCGCTCCTCTACGCCCGTTGTGATGAATACGTGCTGCTACTGTGTTTGTGCACCGTCGCTCAATGAAAATCATTGAGTCACCATGGTTTGTGCGTACTTATGAATATTTTATGGACTTGTGGATCAGCAGTGCTAACACGCGTGGGGCCATGAGCCCGGTGTGCCAAGTAATTATTGGATACTCAAAAAGGTGAGATTGGGTAGATTTATAAGAAAAGGTCGGTGTGACATTTAGTTCCCTGCAGCCCACCTTAAGTTTACGCTTGCAGCTTCAACGGTTGTTGTTAATCAATTAAAAAAAAAAAGATCTCTCCTACCGGTCCTACAGAGCTGGTCAAAAAGTCGTGCCTATATATACGGGATTGTCAAAGTGTAGTTGAGCAACGCGTGCAGTCTGTTCGAGTGGTGTATTATTCTGCATTTGCTGTGTGTGCGTGTTTGTCTGTATGTAAATCTATGTGTCACCAATTCTGCCGTTTATTAAATTCATTCAATTGTGCTATTTAATAAATTAGTCGACTCTGGGCGAATGCACCCGTCAATTTTTATTTTTTACCACCAGAAATAACTCCCAGAAATCACCTCAAAAACCTTGTGAAGGCAGTAAAAATTTACTCTCTCTATACTCGCTCAAAACCTCACTGGGGCAAATAATTACTACTCTCCCTACGTTCAAAAACTCAGTTAGCACGAGAGTAAATTTTTACCACGATAGTAGGTGGTAAAAAAAAAAACCAGGAGAGGTAGTGCACTAGAGGACAAATGGTTTACCCAGTTTTTGAGGTTATTTCAGGTCATTTTCGTTTAGTGTGTAGAGGTGTCTGATGAATATCTATAAAAGCCTTATATGCAAGCGCCTAAATTAGGAGGCCATACTCTCTCCATCTGTAACACCAATCACCTCTAAGCAGCTTGAAGATGCAATCCTGTCCACCATCTAGGCATTCGCCTTTCTACGGGTGCTTTTCGAACGAGCCGCGAAGGAAGCCATCGAATTAAATGTGTGATCACTTCACCTGCAGAGATCCCACGTATCCTTTCTCAAGTTTTCTTATCAGCCCAATATACGTGTAAGTGCTGCCATGCGCAACCACGCCCCTTTACTAAAGAACCATTAAGATAATCCTAGAACCTTCCGATGCGATTACGCACACAACCGGAACATTACAGGTTCTTCTGAAACTTACGTGACAGCTAACGATAGTGTTGGAGTATTCGACGGCACATGTATAAATGTCGACGTGCCTCGCCGCTCGTTAGTTGATCCACGGCCGACGCTCTGTTCACCGCTATCAGTTTCAGTGTCTTGCGGACTTTCCGTTTACGTGGCCAAAAGTTCGGCCCAATAAACAGTATAACCTGAACACCCAGTTGACTCCCTTTGTCCGCATCGCGAGCCCGCACGACCCCATGACATCTGGCGGAGATGTTTCCCGGCCCATGTACTGAACGCCCCCCTCTTGCCGTCAGGCGAGCCCACACAGTCAATGGGACATTGACGCCAATGCAGAGCAGCGAGCAAGCCACTGGCAGCAAGGGCTCCCGCCGGAGTACGGGCCTCTACTTGAACAGACCAGGAAGACTAAGACCCTGATCTCAAGCATGGCAACTATGACAGCCCCTGTGCCAACGCCAGCCTTGGTCGTAATGCAGCAGCCAAGAAAGTCATTGACATTCAACGGATCATTTGAAGAACCGACCGCAGACAAGACCGCAACGTTCCTCCAAGGCCACATCCCGCTGCCCCTACGCAGTTTTGCTGCCACCACCACCGTCGCCATACCACCCACCTGCCGGCTAGCCGTACTATCCGAGGAAGACCGACATTTGGCGTGACCCTGACTACCGCCCACTGTGCTACCACTGCGGTGAAGCCAAACATACCCTCCGCCGCTGCCAGTACCACCAGATGGGACTATTGTGGTTTTGATATCGATGTTCCGGCTCCACAGCGAGGTTAAAGACCACGCGACATCGCCAAATATCTCGCCGGAGCGCCGCGGACACCCTGAGGATCGTCTCGTTCGCCATCACCCGGTCGCTATTTCACCATACCGCAGGCAGTACACTAGCCCTGCTCGAGGCCGATTTCCAAGCTCTTACCAGAAAACTAAAAGCAGCCATCGATGGAGGTGTGGTTGCTGTAAGATACACTACCAAAGACCCTCCACCGTCGATGACGACGACCTGGCGAAATCTCAAAAGCCTGCTGTGACGTCAATGTAGCCCCGACGATGAAACTTTGCGGCCAGAAGACGACCTGACGACGCAACGGTGAAGCAGCAGTACGAACCGTCGTAGCCGTGATCCGACGCCACTGCCTAACTGCAACGCGAGGCGGAGAAGTAATGACCCCGACCTTCTCATTGACGGCTACAGCATCACCGTTCTCGTCGATACTGGCGCCGACTATTCAATCGTTAGTGGATCGTTCACCGCGAAGTTGAAGAAGGTTAGGACTTCTTGGGAGAAACCTGAAATCCGGACAGGTGGAGGTCACCTGTATATTTAGACCAGCAGGCATTTGCACAACCCAAGTCACGATTAACAACCGTATTTATCCCGCGAGCTTCTTAGTCCTACAGCGGTGCTCAAAAGATGTCATCCTTGGTGTGAAATTCTTAAGCCATGGTGCAGTCATTGACTTGAGGAAGTCTGTAAGACTGTCCACCAAAATAGCACTTCCGCCGCACACGCTGCCAAGGAACCATACCCTCAATGTGCTGGAAGAACAAGTCACCATTCCTCCTCGCTAAAACGTCATGACTTCCGTCGGCACCCCGACAATAGAAGAACTTGAAGGCATCGTTGTAGGCAACCAGCACTTGTTAGTCACCCGCAATAATTACGTCGCAAGAGGAATCACCGAGCTGCGGGGAGAGAAAGCAACAGTTCTGCTCACAAATGTAAGCAACGAGCAGAAGCACGGGAAGGTAGGATGGTCACATATCTCGACGAAATTATGGAAGCCACTGATATTTTCGCCCTCGCCGATTCTGCAGAACCTACTCCGAGCAACAAAGCTCTTCACCTCGCTTTTGACGGTAATCGAAGCCTTCTGAAGAAATATGGTCCTGCTCCTACAATAGAAGGATTGATTGTCGTCGTGGTTGAAAATTCGGCAAACCCTAGTCGCGAAACATCGCATCATAACCGAGGAAAGTGTCCGAACACTACGTCAGAGCCCGTACAGAGTTTCTACGCAAGAACGTGACGCCGTAAAAATACAAGTAGATGAAATGCTACGCGACGACATTATCAAGCTGTCTAAGAATCCGTGGGCGTCACTTGTTGTGTTAGTGAAGAAACAGTACGGAACCTTACGTTTCCCTGTAAATTATCGTCACCTGAAGAAAATAACCGAAATTATGTTTTTTTCTCACTCACGGAGAAACAACGCCTGGGATCGACTCCACAGCACGAAGTACTTTTCGTCGATGGACCTCAAGACTGGCTAAACAGTTTAACCTGGACACCAAGTCTGCGCCCTTCGTCCGCGTCGCGACCTCATGACACTATTTTCTCAAAGTGAACGCAAACTAGGAACATCTCTCAAACTATTATCAAGCATTTACCCAGTTTTGGGCTCCTTCACAACCGTCTTGCCGTGAGACAGCCCTACTCATTTCGTGTGAGGGGCTTCGGTAGAACTGTGGCTACGGTGCTCGGCTGCTGACCCGACGGTCGCAAGTTCGATCCCGGCTGTGGCTGTCACATTTCGATGGAGGCGAATGGGTAGAGGCCCGTGTACTGTTGTTGTTGTTGTTCACCCATTGTCCGTTGCGCATACCCACTGTGGGGGATTGGCCAAGAATTGAGTGGTTTAAAAAATATCGTGCAGATTTAGATAAATGGAGATATATTAGAAAGATTACCGATGACTTAGGAAATTGTGGTGCTTGATCTCATGCATAGAATTATTTAAACAAAGAAACAAATATATTCCTAAAATAGAGCAATACTCCAATTTTTATACGTATATAATCTTGCAGACATGTTAGGACAAAAATACAAATTATTTATTCAACCTAGTAGTTTCATTAGTATAGTTTCCGACGGCTGCGCATACTGTCGCATTAGAGAACCCAGAAATGAAAGCTCCAAAAGACAAAATGACAGGCACAGATAAATCCATACTAATACCACGTAGAGGTATTTTTAAATTTAAAAGGGTTTTTCATATTGTGTTAAACCACCTGCCGGTAAAAAAAAGATCTATTGTTTCGAGTTCAGCACAGAACGTGCACAGTGGCGAAGGTGCCTGAGCAGACCTGTGTTTGTATAAATTTAGATTTGGTACGCGGCAACGCAGCCTTGTGATAGCTACTTATTGTTTACGAGTTCGGCAAAAGTCTCTTCGCCAGGGATATAATAAATGGCGATATTCAGTAGAGTTTGTCAGTACTGTACCTCTAAAGACTTCCAGAAGCATACGTCTGCGGAATCGAGCAGCAGTCACATAAGCCGATGATGGACAGCGTGGTTGAATCGGACCGCTAATTGACGAGTAGTCAAGGAATCGGGTATTTCATTTAGAAATAAGCCTTTATGTGCATGTTAAAGAACACCCCCTTCACCACCGGTCAAAATTACTGGTGCCCTCTCATAATCATATCGCGGTTTCGGGACGTAATGCCCCAGATAAAAAATTATTATTATTATTATTATTATTATTATTATTATTATTATTCGCGTGTGGCGGCTGGTTGAGGAAATAGGTTTCAATCCCCCCTGTAGTAAATCCCTCTTCACAGCCATGCAGCTTATAGAAAATATCTGGATGTACCTTTCGTGGAAGTTACGAAGCATGCGCTTCATTGCAGATATCTATTTGTATGTACTTCCTGGCACTACAACGCAAGTACTATGACCTTGACATCTTTAGACATAATTCAGTGTCTCACACTGGCATTTCCTACGCAATGGTCGATCCACCTTCCATGGATGCCGGAGTTTTAGGGCGAAAGCCTTTCATACATACACGCGGGGAACGATGTTCGTCCGGTTTCTTGGCATGGTGCCAGCTGTGGGGTCTTCCCGTAGCACGGGAGGATAAATAAACGCCGATGGGCTCAACACGATACGCGAAACGCGAGAATACGAATGCACGCGAAATGAAGGCAGATCCCGTCTTGCCGCGATCCGTTTTGAAAATTAAAAAAAAAAACATGGTCACATTCCGTTTGTGTGCCATTCCATAGGAAATTTGTACCCCGACACTGTCATGTTCACAGCAGAGGCTTATTACATATGTGCGGCCATTAAGCACACTAAAGAATTAGCATTACAATGTGACGTTATATAAATGGATTTATTAAGTGTTGATAAGCTTTTAAAACTGAGGAAAAACATAGAAATCATCTACTTTTCTCGCTCTACTCACTCTTATGGACAATTTACGTGCCCAAACAGCTTTTTGTCATGTGCTGAATGCCAGGGCACTGCGAGATTGAAGGAAACGTGTTGGCAGACCAGCTGGCTGCATCCTCTCTCGAAAACGATGCCGATGCGGCCGTTTGTGTCCCTGCACTTTACCTAAAGCACTTACAAAAATGAGAGCTCTTGAATTATTGGCAGTGCTTACAGGATAAGAAAACAGAAAATAAAGCACATCCTTTTTAGCCACAACTTCTTAACAGACCCCTGATATCTATCAAAAGCCAAGCCGTACATAAGCAACAATCTGCAGACTCAGAGCTGCAGCTCTGAGTCTGCAGATTGTTGCTTATGTACGGCTGTGTGTGCGCTGTGTATGTGTCCATGGCCACATACACAGCGCACACTCATTCCTTCTATCCGACGGTGATACACCCTTGTGTGGCATTTATAGCGGTCATTATTCGGTCCTTCTCATCCTTCACACAGAACCAGGTACTTGGAGTAAAAAAAAACATATTTAGGGTCGAAGCTCCTTAGGGTGTGAGTCTGTCCGTCCTCCGATGGTGTATGTAGCCACCGGTGGCACATACCCGGAAGAGTGGTCCTTAGAATGTCCGCTGGACGGCCGCACTTGTACATGATGAATACATCATGAAAATATGTGAGATGGCTGTACTTGGAGTGTACAGTAGATGAACGGACGGACGGACGGACATACAGATAGACGGGCGGACTGATGGACGCACAGACAGACAGAAGGCAGACATACAGAGGGGCGGGCACACGGATGGACGGACGGATGAACAGACGGAAGAATGGACGTACGGACGAACGCATGGAGGGACGCACGGAAGGACGGATGCATTGACGGTCACACGGGTGGACAGACACACGGACGGACGCATGAATGCATGGACGGACGAAACCAAAAACAAATGGGCGGACGAAAGCACGGACGGACTGACGAACGTTTCGCCCCACCAATCATCATTAACTCCGTGGATATGCTGTGATTTTCTTTCATTAAACCCCCTGTAACAATTATAACTCCACCCAGCGCATCCTCTATTTTTTTTTGCTTTTGATGAAGAATTTAATGCTATCGCCTTAATGCACTCTATGGCTGTAGCTCCATGAAATTGCAGCTTCGCTGGTGTTCGGCAGAGCGTGCTAGCAATTATCGGGCAGAAAAATATGGTCTCCTAACAAATCTTCGTACTACACTCTTATTTGTAGCCGTCATTTACAACCCACCTATTTCATAGATTATAAGTAGTGGTGGCTGAAGACTGCTCTTCCCGTTTGGCAACATGGCAATGGGTATCACTAAACGGGAGAGCGCTGCATCCGAACAGTCAACAAATGAGTGTATCAGTAGCACCGCTGCCTCGCAATCACTGCCGTGTGCAACGCTAACATTACGCCCCGAAGCTGAATGGGAGCCCATGAGAACCGCATAGCCATTCGGCCTATACTCTGCTCGCTTCCGAATTAAGAGGCCACAGAAAAGAAAAAAGAAACAGAGATGAGCAGTCGGATATCAATGCTACAAGAATTCATTCATGAATAAACAGACATGCTCAAGCAGCTGACCACCGGCCGCATTTTTCACGCCTGTCACCTTGACTCACGTTGACTGTCTGCATTATACTTCAGACTTTAACAGCACCTGTTCAAATCATAGGTCATCATCGCAGAAATCTCGCCGCATATAGAGCTGTTCTTGTTTATGTCACGATGATTTCATTGTTTAAACTCACAAATGGTGAAGTCACCTGCCACAGTTCGTCATTTTCTGACACTTGCTTTTTCTCAGTGGCAACAAATGTAATGCTTTGCGAAGAGAATGGATGTTGACCTATGTCCCAGGAAGCAGTGTAGTGGCATTTCGTGCGATGCATGAACTCCAGGCTTGCGCGTAATGTACTACGCCAATAGAGAGTAGCTAGCGTCGGGGAATTTTAGGCACCCAAGCTTTTAATATTAGCTCCTGACAGAGGCTTCTCTCAAAGCTGGATTTTCGGTTAGTCAAAAAAGCAACTCTCAGTCAAGCGAATGCCACGGTGACAAAACGATCTTCCACGGATTACTGGCATCAGCTATCTGGTATCGGCCTAGCAGACGACGCGCGAACGCCTGCATCAAGTATTATCGAACGATAGATGCCTTTGAAATGAGCTAGGTGCTCAGAACAACAAGTGATTCATGATTATCGTTTCCTAGTTTTCATTACACCTTGAACAATGCGAACACAGCGGAAAACCGAGCCGTGTAGCAGCTATGCAGCCGCGGCATCTGTTTGCGCGAGAGACGACGTGGTGGTATGGCAACTCCAGTTGCGGCGCCTGGTGGTGAAATGCCACACTAGCACCGACAGCTGCTTCCTCTTGAAATCCGCTTCTTCGCCCGGGCACTGAAAAAACAGAGGAGGCACTGCTCCACCCCCACTATGCCTATAGGTAGTGAACCATTTTTTCAACACGAATTATAAGTAAAAGATGTAAACAATTTTACTGTTATTTCTCAGGCAATCGTGTCCTCAAGTGAGGTTGTCGCTACGATAAATATATTAACGGGAGCACCTGCATCTCAACATATGAGTTCAAAGACCTGGGGAGGCATATGTGGTGTTTACCCTCTCTTACTTGTAGAAATCATGATTATTTGTTTCTCATTCCATACCCACTAGATCATATCACCTGTCACCCGTAATTTATTGTCTTAGCGAATCTAAGTCACTTTGAGCGTATCTATCTATCTATCTATCTATCTATCTATCTATCTATCTATCTATCTATCTATCTATCTATCTATCTATCTATCTATCTATCTATCTATCTATCTATCTATCTATCTATCTATCTATCTATCTATCTGTCTGTCTGTCTGTCTGTCTGTCTGTCTGTCTGTCTGTCTGTCTGTCTGTCTGTCTGCCTGCCTGTCTATCTAT
This sequence comes from Rhipicephalus microplus, assembly GCF_043290135.1. Classification (NCBI taxonomy): domain Eukaryota; kingdom Metazoa; phylum Arthropoda; class Arachnida; order Ixodida; family Ixodidae; genus Rhipicephalus; species Rhipicephalus microplus. Next base: position 297,925,991 of record NC_134710.1, read on the forward strand.
CTATCTATCTATCTATCTATCTATCTATCTATCTATCTATCTATCTATCTATCTATCTATCTATCTATCTATCTATCTATCTATCTATCTATCTATCTATCTATCTATCTATCTATCTATCTATCTATCTATCTATCTATCTATCTATCTATCTATCTATCTATCTATCTATCTATCTATCTATCTATCTATCTATCTATCTATCTATCTATCTATCTATCTATCTATCTATCTATCTATCTATCTATCTATCTATCTATCTATCTATCTATCTATCTATCTATCTATCTATCTATCTATCTATCTATCTATCTATCTATCTATCTATCTATCTATCTATCTATACATACTTCTGTAATTATTATATCTAGCTATGTTAAGATGCCTGCCGCCACAGAAAAAGTAATTTTGAAGCCAGCGAACAAATATTACATTTTCCTTATTTATAAAGGATTTTCAGACACATTTCTTAAAACATACTCTCTATATGACTACAGGCTGTTGAAGGTATATCTTGGGAACTTGATTTAGTGAGACCATCACTCAGCAGCAAATTAAACCCACCGAAAGAAGGAATAGATAAAAGAGGGAGGAGTACTGAATGAATTTTTTTCATTGTTGCTAGCGGGTTAAAGCTCCGATTAAGTGAAGAAAAATTACACGAGGCGGGTAAGAAGAATACGATTCGCACACTTTTGCACAGCATTTCACTTGGTGTTAAGAGCTTTAAAATTACCATAAAATATAAAACTAATCATGTAACACTCAATAAATCACTGCATGTCACTCCCAAAAATGGTTTTCTGGTTTAGACTTACTGAAATACGAAGAAATTAGCAGAATACACGACACGTGTAAGGAAACTCTCATTATTTCTGTTTCATCGAGAATATGAGCAAATTGTCTTTTTAAAAAGAGTCTGCTTGTACTCTCTCAAAAAAAAAAAACATTTCTTATCCCGGCACGAAAGAATCAAATACTGATGCAACGCACAGAAAATCACTCGCCACGGAGTTATAGTGGTCATGGTGCGTGAGCGCTTTACCATTACAACCATTTTATACAATCTCCTCGCACGTATAGTATGCACTTACATGAAAAAAAGGTTTTTTTTTTTTATATAGGACGGAGACAACGTTATAAAATAAAGGAGAGATGCCGGGACGCAGAGAATGGGCACGGTGCGTTTACAAAAGCATCTGGAAAGAGCATCTTCTGTCTCGTGCTATCTCATGAGAAGGTAGCAATGACCTGTTTATAAAGCACTAGATACCGGGTCTCCAGATCGAAGCTTCGCCTAGGCTGCCCCGACATAGCTGTTGAGCGCGTTTTCATGTACCACTTTGAAGCACCGGTATGGTCTAAATTTCTGTGGTTCCCTACTACGACAGGCTCTATAATGAGATAGGGATTAAAGCACGTTGAACCCCAGATTATATACAATGCCTGCTACTCTTAATTTTGGCGAAACAAAAAATCAAAAGCTATGGCAAAATACAACCCTATATATCCCAGCTCGTGAAGGCCCACGTTTTAGCTTCGCAAGTTAACCATCTTTACGGAGTTTTCAAGAGGTGATTTTTGTTTTGTTATTTGTAAAGAAGGCAATACTGTATATTTTTGTATTTTTTGTTAAAATGTTCCGGCTCATTTGTTCTCGTGAGAGATTACCTCTTAGCAACTTTATATCTTTGCTACATTTTCATTAATTTGATTCCACCCCCCTCATTTTTTTTCTCGCAATCATTAAAAGATGTTGCCTTAGAGAACGGAGCTAATGGGGTGCTTATTGGGACTGATATGAAAACAATTAAGTCAGTGCCGCCTAAATATTAAGTAAATTATTTTATCCAGTAGGCGTTCGTGTTCTACGCCATGCACTTGTGGTGCTGCCGTTTCAATGCATGGAAAATATGGCCTGTTACGCAAGAGCACCCAATTATTTATTACTTATCGAAATCAATAGTCTTCACAGCACTTAAAAAGCAAGTCGCACAAGCACAAAACTCTCTTGTTCCCATGAACACCGCAGGTATTTGCATATCAGCCCGCTTCCTCCTTTAGTTGGTTGTTCGAGCACCCAACGTAGGCACAGTGCCACCCGGACAAATTGTTATACGTACCACTGCCGTTCCGAGTATGCTGAAAGAAAGCCGCTGAAACCGTGCTCGTCTAACAGCTCGGACAGTACTTACGCAGAGTACACCTACTCGCACTAGTGCACGGAGAAGCAAAGCAAGCCCTGCCGCGGTGGTGTAGAGGATAATGTACTCGGCTGCTGACCCGCAGGTTACGGGATCGAATACCCGCTGCGGTGGCTGCATTTCCGATGGAGGCGGAACTGTTTTAGGCCCATGTACTGAGACTTGGTTGCACATTAAAGAACCCCAGGTGGTCGAAACTTCCGGAGCCCTCCACTACGCCGTCTCTCATAATCATATAGTGTTTTTTCTTACTTTTTATTTCCAATAGTGTGCAAGGAATGTTTACATTGCAAAAATAATATATGTATACTTTTTGGCATAACACGTGTATATGGTTCGCCCACAGGGTAAGGCAAAACGAGGATCCAAACCTCCTCACGAGGCCCTACCACACTGGGGAAGCAGAAGCAACGGATTTGAAAACAAGTCAACTTTGAAAATTCTGCATCAACAAGTAGATAATCATATTATAGTAAGCTTATAATCACCAATTGTAATAATAACGTAGTGACAGTAATAAACATAAAGTAATGATGAAATCACAGTAACAACATAAGCACTAATGCAATAAAAAGAACAAAACATCAATCACGTTGTAATTAGCTACACTAATAACAATAAATTTTATTACCATTAGGATGCAATCGCTGAATATCATTATTATTTATGTAGTGAAAGTTACATTAAAAATTGTATAACGCATCCGCATTCGACTCAAGAAACATGTCCATTATAAAATGTTTAAATTCTTGAATTGTTTGACAATTTCTGGCTACTTAAACAACAGTTGGACGCATATTGCATAAACACATAGTTTTATACTCGATGGTTTGCATGCCATAGTTTGTCCTGGTTTTCTTAGTTACCATTGATGTGCGGCATAAACTGTACCCTGTTTGTCGACTGAGGTACCGGTTCGAAAAAGCCTCAAAGTTTGTAGAGACTTTTTAAAATAGTCTAATGCAGATATTTGCTCTGTAAGAGTTTCGAATGTTAAGAATACTTTAACGCGCCATTAATTTGGAAGACCCTATGCATTAATTCGAAAAGTTTAGCAAATGAACAGCTCGACGTTGTAGTACTGCCAGTTTTTCAATGTCGGTTTTGTTTCCTCTCCCCCATACTAATAAGCCATAGCTAAAATGAGAATGTACAAGAGAAAAGCATAGTTGCTTGTCTGACGAGCTTAAGAGGCACATAGCATAGAATTCGTTGTAGTAAGTCAACTGATCGTGCAACCTTAGTTCGATCTTAATTCATGTGCTCAGTCCAGCTTAAGTTTTTTTGTAATGTAACACCTAAAAAAATCGCTTGTCACATGCTCTAGTTGCAATCCACTGTAAAAAAGCTTCACTACATGACTTATTTCTTTATCCTTAGAACAAAAAAAAAAAACAGAGAAGTCAAGCTGATTCATTTGTAGCCATTGGTGAAGTCCGTTCAACCAAGAATTTGCTGTAATCTTTAGTTATTGAAGGTGAGTACCGGAAAAGAATACATTTGTGTCATCTGCGCACATTACCATTTCATCTGTTAGTGGAATGTTTACTATATCATTAATATATACTATAAACACTAATGGCCCCAATATTGAATCCTGTGTTGCCCCATATTTATTTACGCTTTTTTCTGAACTGTTCTCTTGCAAGGAAGTGTACTGCAGTCGAGATTCTAGGTAACTATTCATAAGTTCTAATGCTGTCCCACGAATGCCATTCACATGGAGCTTGTCAAGTAATATTTCATGTTTTATCAAATCGAAGGCATTACGACATTCCAAGAATATGCCGTTGGTAAGTTGTTTTTCTTCGATGTTATTTATTATTGTATTCTTGATTCTTAATAATGCCATTTCGGTTGACCTATTTTTCTGGAAGCCATATTGTTTATCCGAAATAATACGTTTATCCAGCAGGAAACTAATAAAACGTTTAGATATAATGCGTTCAGCTACTTTCGAGAACAATGGCAGTACCGAATTCAGTCTATAGTTGTTTAGGTCATTGTGATTACCACCCTTAAAAATCACTGCAACACGAGCTACCTTCATTTTTTCAGGAAAAACTCCAGTAGCAAGTATACAGTTGCAGATATGTTCCAATGGACCACATAACATGTAAGCAACCGCTTTAATAGGTTGAGCTTTAATTCCATCCTCTCCAGTGGCTGACTTGTTTTTTTAGGGAGTTAACCAATAGAGAGAATCTCGCTTGCAGATGTAGGAGTAAGAAGTATGGTTTCACTTACACAATTTCTAATGTAAGTTCCATTTAGATTTCCAGAAAAGCCAAATGTCGAGGTTGGATCACCAGCGTAGATAAAATGGTTAATAAATAAATTAGCAGTGTCTTGACCACAAAATTTGACATCAATTACAGGAATTTCTGATGACACATTTTTTGAAGATGAACCTATTAGCTCGCGGTATATGCTCCACATTCTACGACCATCACTCATGGAAGTTTCAAATTTACGCGTATAGTACTCAGACTTCGCTTTTTTAGATTTTTAGACGTAAAAGCCTACATATCAATAAAATCATCAGAAGCCAAGCAAGCCCATTCATGCCGGCCGCAATCGGCACCCCCCCGGGGTCGTCTGCACCAACAGGCGGCGCCAGTTGTCGAGAGTAGTGGGCGCGGCTGACTTCCGTGCAACTAAGCTACGTAAAATAAAGTCTTGACAAGCACGCGAAAAGTGGCGGCGTGAAATGGCAAATAACAAGATAAAAGATCGGCTTGGCATATCAAAGCCTGCTGATCGCCAATAAGTTTTCGAACCAGAAAGCATTAAATTCAGAAAAATAACGCCTAGAGTTCTGGGTACGGCTGGCGCATGTTTTAGGGCCCGCATTTGCTACACTTGCCGGCACCGGTGAATTTTGAGACACATTTCAGGAAGCAATTTTCGCGTTATTCTTTTTCGTACTCCCAGGGATACCGGTAGGGACGGCTTTCGGCTCTCCCATAGTAGAGCACCCAGTGTTCTAAATCGTCAAACACTGTTAAATGTGATTGATTTGTTCGCTTACTGCAGGCACTCCTAGTGTATTATATGTTACTCTAGGTAGCTGCTTACGTCAGCGTGTAAGATCATTTGATTAATAATACTCGCTTGTCACGCTAAGAGTGATGTCACAATCCCGTTACGTGCGTCAGCAAATCCTTTTCGTCAGACACGTGTGGCGTGTACACATACCCGTATACCACTGGCGGGTATGTGCCACAGGTGATTGATATCAAACCTGGTTAGCTGATATCTAACCAGGAATAGCGAGAACAGACATGGGTATTAACGCGTGGGCGTTAACAAACAGCTGAGATTGGCAGCGTTGACACGATGAATGCAAAGAATAAATGTCAGGGCCCCTGCAGGAATCGAACACCAGAATTCTGCGTGTCAATCAAGTATTATACCACAGAGCCACGCCAGGTCTCGGAACTACTTCTCAAACACACACTTTAATGATGTTCGTGAAACGTCAATTGTGGTTGCAGTGCTGGCTATCCAATTTTATAAACCTTAAGTAAATATGTACTCCTACGATACAGCCGTCACGTCGGATCCGCTGAAGTTTATGTAGCAGTGTCCAGGGCTCGCGAGCATAAGCGTTTCATATTTACTTACCTCTTCTGGTATTGCTAATATCCATGTTGCTGTTCGCGTCATTACACAGCTGTAGAAAACTGGTTATATATAACCAGTTGCATATTTTGAAACTGGTTATATATAACCAGTTGCATATTTCGAAACTGGTTATATATAACCAGTTGCATATTTCGGTGAGTTGTAATTTTGTAGAAAAAATTACAACACAGTCACCTTACATCCGCATGCTTCGCATTACACTGTTTCCCAGGGTATACGTGGCATCTGCCGAATTTTTTTTGTCATACTCGAAGCACTAGCTTCACAGCATGTCAGTTGTTTTCCCATGGGAACTTTTGCCGATATTTGAGCCATGCCTCGTCGCTGTTGCCAGTCTCTGTTCCGATTGAGCATTGATGCGGCTATGCGTGTCCTTGTCTTATTCTGCCCCTGTACATTGTTTGTCTTCCTGAACACAAATCAGAGCGTCCTCTGATTGTGCTCTGATGCCATTTATTTGTCACGGCATGGTTGGCAAGATTGCAAGCAGCATGCAGACTGTCGTACGAAGACACGCTGGAGCAGATGAATTAACATCGTACCTTTGACGTACTCACTCTCGATACTGCGGGTCTCCGGTTTGCAGGTCTTGCAGAACTTGCAGGTCTCCGGTTCAACTCCAAGCTTGACTAACAGTACGTTTCCATCACAAGCCTTAATTTGCAGTGAGATGTCGTATGACCGTGTTGCACGAGTAGTATACCCGCTGAACACGAGACTTGGTAGCACAAAACGCTGTTTGAACTCATAGATAACAGAGGCTTTGCAACTGAACTAATACGCAGCTGAACTGATAGACAGTTGGTACCGGTTCATCATACACTGCGTGACACTATATACAGACATGGACGAAGAGAAGACCTAAAAATAACTCCTCTTCGCCCTTGTCTATAGTGTTGTGGAGAGAATCATGAAACAGGCCTTAAAGTCGCACGCGTAATGCACACTAAACATCACGCCTTCGAGCACAATGTTCGAAATTCGTGACTCATAAAGACCTTAAGGCACACGAGATGAGGTCCGCCACTCTTGACGAAAGCCCTAGAGTCAGTTAATGCGGGGCATATGCGAAACAAATGATCGTATTTTGCAACCATATACACTTAAACTTAGACTTAGATCTATCTATCTATCTATCTATCTATCTATCTATCTATCTATCTATCTATCTATCTATCTATCTATCTATCTATCTATCTATCTATCTATCTATCTATCTATCTATCTATCTATCTATCTATCTATCTATCTATCTATATCTATCTATCTATCTATCTATATCTATCTATCTATCTATCTATCTATCTATCTATCTATCTATCTATCTATCTATCTATCTATCTATCTATCTATCTATCTATCTATCTATCTATCTATCTATCTATCTATCTATCTATCTATCTATCTATCTATGTATCTATCTATCTATCTATCTATCTATCTATCTATCTATCTATCTATCTATTCACCTAGGACGTTTAGCTCTCCTGGCCGTTTCTCTCTTTCCTCTCTCTCTATCATCTTTATACTCCCCCTTCCCATTTCCCGATCATAGGGTAGCAAACCAGGCATGTGCCTGGTTAACCTCCCTGCTTTCCCTCTTGTTGTTCTTGTCCATCCTTCCTGGCCGTTTTGATGGTGGTATCTGTACCAAAATCGGTACAACATAATATGACTGTATGACGAGCATAATTGACTAGTCATAACATGAATATCATGACATATATGGCATAGATGTCGTAATTTACAATTCATGGTTTTGCTGCTTTTGCGGTGGTTTCATTCGCATGATATGTGAAAAAACTGGCATGGTATGAGGTGGACTAGATGGCGAACATAAGTGACAGACCCTAACATGGAAATCATGACATGCATGTCACGGAAGTCATGACTACACGTGGCGCTTATGGTGCGCTCGGTGTCATTTCGCTTGCTTCACATTTATCAAATTTGGTATTTTGGGACGTGAATGGATGAGAAAGGTAAATGACTGGTGCAAACATGATAATCATGAGATGTGTGTCATGTAAGAACATGACAACATACCACGCTCATTATGCGCTCACGGCCGTTTCGCTAGCTTCACATATATCAAATTTGGTATTACGTGACGTCAATGGACAATAAAGGTAAATGCCACGTCCAAACATGATAATCATGACATGCGTGTTATGTGAAACGTGACTACATGCTATGCTCTTTGCGTGCTCACGGCCATTTCACGAGCTCCACATATGCCAAATTTGGTATCACGTGACGTGAATCATCGACAAGGGTAAATAACACGTCTAAAGATAATAATGGTGATCCGGGTTGCCACTGGTGGCTCCTTTTCGCCAAATAGGTGAATTAGAGACGCCCGTGGTGCACTAAATCTATAAATGGTGACGTGGAATTTTAGGTGAATTTCGGCAGAGGTCTCCACTGAGTTATGTATTCTACACTCAGTGTCTTCGAAACGAATGGGCAACAACATGTTTTCAATTTTTGCGTAGTTTTAGACCCCTACTAGAAGGCGCACTCTACGTGAAATTCAGTACGTCTGTCCTGTTTCTCGATTCCCCTATATCCTTGAGGCACTGGCATACGATGCGTCTGCCAGCAACATTTCAGAAAATTTACGTCAACGGAAGGCTTCACGAAGCGATGGTATAAGTATTTTAGGTGCTCCCGGAGTTCTAAGCTTCTTTATTGTCGTGTCTGAAGTGGCTAGCTGACGGTTAGACCACGTGTTCCTGCCACAGCTCTAACTGTCCACAATAGCTTGTCGACTTCTTCAATGCGATAGTACTCCGTAATTTTGTATGTAGAGTTTGAATTTGCTAACATACTTTTTGGGCCGGCTACGAAGTCGGCTTCTTTTGGCAGCTTTTAGAAACTAACTGCATTAAGGTGAATGTGTAGCGTAAGCATGACTCTAGAAAAAGCGGGGCGTGGGCATCACCGCCATTACGCAGTCTTTTCTATCTTCAGTGTTTTTGTAATAAATTTTGTTGATTATCGGGCACGTTATTCCACTGCGACCAGACCCTAATCTGCAGGAAGGAAACACCCTCCATCCCTCTCTTATTGTAGGGACTGCTTCCCCCTGTATTTGATACAACTGAAACCATCACAAATTTTTGTGATATGTGAGGCGCCAGCCTAGTTGTGAGGCGCCAGCCTTCAGGGACGCTGCTGGTGCACGTATGCCCTTTCTGAGTGGTGAAGCGGGGGATATCACTGCGAGCCCAGTGAGCCTTCCCATGGTGAAGTGGATAATGCGAGTGACATTAAAAAACCATCAATATAATTTAGGGGTTATAGATGATACTGTACTCTACGCGACTATATACATAATTAGCTATTTTTATTACTAGTCCCGCCATACATATGTTGAGTGCTGACGTTTATAGAGAACTTTGAAGAAAAATGGTGAATTTTGGGGACTTTTCGCTCGTCGTTCGGCGAATTTCACTAAAAGCTCAGTAGCAACCCTGATCATGACATGCGTGTCATGTAAAACATGACTACACGCTACGCTCATTGCGTGATGGCAGCAGTTTCGTTCGCAAAACCTAAACCAAATTTGACATCACGTGACGTGAATAAACGACGAAAGTAAATGACACGTCCAAACATAATAATCATGACATGCGTTTTATGTAAAGCATTACTATTAAATGCTACATGACAGACAGATGCACAGACAGACGTACAGGCAACAGACGACAGACAGACGATGGATGATACGGACGGACAGGCATACGTACGTACGTACGCACGTACGTACATGCATACATACATACATACATACATACATACATACATACATACATACATACATACATACATACATACATACATACATACATACATACATACATACATACATACATACATACATACATACATACAGACAGACAGACGGATTGACAGAGAGACAGACAGACGAATGGTCGTATGGACGCGGCCAGCGGATGATTCACGGTTTGCCTACAAAATCCTTCGCAGCTTCGGCCCACTCATCATCATTTACTCCGTGGATATTCTGTGATTTTACAGCGAAAGCTGTTATGAGATCACTTTACGGGTCACGCGCAATTTGCATGTTGTCCGCCGCCACCGCAGCCGCCGCCGGTGTCCGTAACCACATCGCACAAAATTAAAAACAAAACCAGTGCCAATGACACAGTGGGGCTCGAGCCCGGGTCCGCTGAATGCAGGCCAAGCGTTCTACCCCTGAGCTACACCGGTGCTTGTGACTTGTTGTCAAACTTGCCTTAGGCAGACTTGATGTCAAGAAAGCAATCGCGTTCATACGACTTATAAAGCGTTTTACAACAGTGAAAGAAAACCAGTTATCGCACAATGCAAATAGCGTAACGAGTGGGCCGTCTAATGCTCCAATCTATTACAAAAATTTGTTCTTGTTGCCCTATTAACTGTGGCGCATACCCACTTCATCCACAATTCCTCATCGTCGTCAGCCACTGCATGGACAATTGGCACAAAATCGCTTGCATGTGTTTAGCGAATTCCACGCTTCTCAGAAGATTGACAAAAAATAGAATAGCGAAGGCCAGCATACTGCCCAAAAGGTAAATATTAATTCCCTAGTGGGTACCAAGCTAGATTGCTTGCAGTAGTTACCCAATGAGCGTTTTGAAAATGCTATGAAAGGCCCGTGTTCTAGCTTTCGCTGTGACTGTGCGGCACCTATTTTGTTACTTAGTCGTGTCAATGTCATTTAAGTTGAATCAAAGTATTTTATTGTGTGAAAACGAGAGCCATTTTAGAAGGTTCAGTAAACAATCTACATTAGCCATGAAAAAATTCGCCAGATTCCAAGCAGTTGTGGGAATAGATTTCATGCGAATCAGTTAGCGAGCAGCTTTCTAGGCCTCATTTTTTGTTTTTTCGTACTTTTTTACAGACTACAGTCTTTCTTGAGGACCTTCGACGCAAAAATTTTGGTTTGTCTGTCCACCCTTAACGATAGCCGGTACTCTAAGCAGCACCAGCCGATACCCCAAACGGTTGACCCCATCCGTAGCACTCGCCAATGTTGCTCAAAACCCAACGTTCATACTTGTGCGATTGTCACTCATAAAGCAAGTATTATGCATATATGAGGCACCATAACAACACGTACATATTATGTGTGTGCGTATTTTACTAGAAAAGGCATACATGAGTAAATCTAAGAACCATAGCGTTTATCACGCTGCGCTGATGAAGCAATGCCTGCACGAAAAGGCAAGTATTTCCAACGCTTTGCTAAGACGACACGGTGGTGGCACCTACCCGTCACCTTGCGTTCTACACATTATCACCTCTGAGACGGGCATGCACGCCCGTCTCAAAGCCGCACGCTTCCTTTTTAGAGATAACTGCCAGATAGCGCTGACGTCTCACCTGTGACGTGCCTTGATGCACTCGTTCACCTCCACTGCAGGCTCCAGGCACTCTAACGCAGCGCCTCCAGAATACCATTCACGGATTTTCTTGCGTAGAGCATCGAATAAACGTTTTGTTCACTTTCTCCAGACGCAAGACTATTGTCTTTCGACGACATTTGCTGATTAACATGCAGATACGGGGCCAATTTTTCCCCCAAGCGTTTCGCGCTAGATTGATGTCATTGTGTAAACAGTGTAAACAGCATATATGTTCCCATGTTGAAAGACTACGGGCACGTCAAAATCATCATCATCACCAGCCTGGCCACGTCCATTGCAGGACAACGACCTCTCTCATGCTCCACCAGTCAACTCGGTCCTGTGTTTGCTGCTGCCAATTTATACCAGCTAACTTCTTAATCTCATCTGCGCACCTAACCTACTGTCTCCCCCTAACCCGCTTGCGTTGTCTAGGAATCCAGTTTGTTACCCTTAATGACCAGTGGTTATTCTGCCTACGTGCTATATGCCCGGCCCATGTCCATTTCTTCTTCCTGATTTCAGCCATGATATCCTTAACCCCGGTTTGTTCCCTAGTCCACTCTGCTCTCTTCTTGTCTCTTAAGGTTACACCTACCATTTTCCTTTTCATTGCTCGCTGCGTCGTCCTCAGTTAAGCTGAACCTTCTTTGTACGTCTCGAGGTTTCTGCTCCATAACTAAGTACCGGCAAGACGCAGCTGTTATATACCTTCCTCTTAAGTGGTAGTGGCAATCTACCTGTCATGGTTTGAGAGTGTTTGTCAAATGTGCTCCGCCCCATTCTTATTCTTCTAGTTACATCAGTCTCGTGGTTCGGCTCCGTGGTTATTACCTGCCCTAAGTAGACATAGTCTTTTACAACTTCAAGTGCACTATTACCTATCTCGAAGCGCTCTTCTCTTCCTAGGTTGTTGTACATTACTTTCATTTTCTGCAGATTAATTTTAAGACCTACTTTTCTGCTCTCCTTGTCTAACTCGGTAATCATGAGTTGCGATTCGTCCACTGAGTTACTCAGCAATGCAATATGATCGGCGAAGCGCAGGTTACAAAGGCACTCTCTATTAACTTTTATGCCTAACTGTTCCTATTCTAGGCCTCTGAAAACCTCCTGTAAGCACGCGGTAACTCGTATTGGGATGATTGCATCTCTCTGCCTTACACCCTTCTTGATTGGTATTCTGTTGCTTTCTTTACGAAGCACTATCGTAGCAGTTGATCCCCTGTAGATTTCTTCCAGGATATTTATCTATGCTTTTTCGACTCCCTGATTCCACAGTGTCCACATGACTGCTGATATTTCTGCTGATTGATTGATTGATTGATTGAATAAACTTCATTTGCCCAACGGTTGTTGCTGTGCCCGGGGCTAGGCTGCCAGGGACACATCGTTCGAGAAACATCTTTTGAGGTTCTCGGCGACGGCCCTGGCCTGCTGGACGGCCCACACCTGGTCTTCTAGGGCCTCGCTGAGAAGGGTGGCTTGCAATCGCTCAGAAAGGTGTCCCATTTCGGTGGGTCCCTCAGTTGACGTCATCCTTTGTCGTGGCCTATCTTCATCTCTTTCGCATTGCCAAAGTATATGTGACAAATCGGCCCGTTCGTGTGCGCACCACGGGCAGCCAGGCGACGGGTGCAGCGTGGGCCATAAGCGGTGCAGATGGTAGGGGTTTGTGAACGTGCCCGTCTGCAGCCTTCTCAGGTCCACCGCCTGCGACCTGTCCAAGCGCACGTGGGGTTGCGGAAATTTCTTCCAGTCTTTCCTATAGTGCGCAAGCACGTCGTGGTACGTGGCAGGAAATTCTTCTCCAAAGCAGTCGGCGCACCTCTGTTGTCTCGCCTCTTCTGCACCAACTTCAGTTGCTGCAGCAACGGACGTGGTGGGGGTGGTAATTTCGGCATTGCTTTTGCCTGTGGTCACCACCGTGCCTCGGCCGGTGCTCCTCCTAACCACGGTGGCGGCTGCTCCCTTGTTGGCTGCGTCGCGGCGGGTAAGTTGCCTCGCGACGAGGTGGGCGCGCTCGTTATGGTTGGGTGGGATGCCGGTTAGTCTTTGGCTGTTGGCGTTGTTGCTGCTAGTTTTACGGCTGTTGTTGTTGATAGTTCCCCAGTCCCCGATATGAGCGGGAAACCACTTGAACTTGAGGGCCTTGTCAGTAATCTTGCCTGACGCGAAGTCCCCAGCTCTGGCGTTAAGCATGTGTGTCACCTCCATGGACACCCAGCCTTTAATATAGCTTTGAATCGCTGATTTAGAATCCCTAATAATCAGGCTGTCGTCTGCACCGCTGTGGATTACCGCTAAAGCTATGGCCATTTCTTCTGCAGCTTCGGATGACGGCAGCCGTGCTGATGCCGTGACCCGAACCTTTCCTGTTGTATCCAGGACCGCCACAGAGAAAGCAGGTCCCTCCGCCGCTGACTGGACTCGCTGCTGATGTTGCCGCTGTCGCTGCAGTCGTTGTTGTCGTAGCAGTAGCAGTGGTGGTAGTGTTAGCGCCTCGACTTCGCCTCGCTCGTTCACGGGTAGCGGCGGGGGTTCCGAGCGTCCCCCATCACCGCCGCCAGCTGACAGTGGATACCTGGCCGCATCGACGAAGAGGACACCCTCTTGGCTTCCATGCACCTTCAGGATTGCTGAATTTCTGCTGAATCAAACGCCTTCTCGTAATCTATGAAGGCTATGTAGAGTGGTTGACTGTATTCTGAGCATCTCTGTATTACCTGATTGATAGTATGACTGTGGTCGATTGTTAAGTAGCCTGTTCAAAATCCTTCTTCTTGTTTTGGTTGATTGAGTTCTAATTTGTCTTAATTCTGTTAGAAATTACCTTTGTAAATAGCTTGTACACTACAGAAAGCAAGCTGATCGGCCTGTAAACCTTCAAGTCCTTGTGATCTCCTTTGTTATGTATTAGAATGATGTTAGCATTTTTCCAAGATTCTGGTACTTTTCTCGTCAGGAGACACCTCGTAAACAGAGTCGCTAGTTTTTCTAACACAATCTGTCCTCCAAATTTCAGCACATCTGATGTTACATGATCCTCACTAGCAGCTCTACCTCTTTGCATGCTCTCCAAGGCTTTTCTGACTTCTATCATTTCTGGTGGGGTGTCATCTGGGTTACTGCTAGTTCTTATGTTAAGGTCGCGGTTGTGCGGGCTACTATACAGACCTCCGTAAAACTTTTCCGCTAATTTTACTATCCTATCTATTTGGTAGTTACTTTGCCTTCCTTGTCTCTTAGTGCATACATCTGATTTTTGCCTATCCCAAGTTTTCTCTTCACTGCTTTGACGTTCCCTCTGTTCTTCAGATCGTGTTCAATTTTCTCCATGTTATACCTTCTTACATGAGATACCTTCCGCTTATTAATCAACTTCGAAAGCTCTACCATCGCTATTTCGTCTGTTGTACTTGAGGCTTTCATGCTTTGACGCTTCCTAAGGAGATTCTTTGTTTTCTGGGACAGCTTGCCAGTGTCCTGTCTAGCTACAGTACCTCCAACTTCCACTTCACACTCTGTAATGATACTCGTCAGATTATCATTCATTGCGTCAACGCTAAAGCTATTTTCCTCGATAAGAGTCGAGTACCTGTTCTGAAACGAGACTCTGAATTCCTGTACTTTTCCTCTCAGTGCTAACTCAATGATTGGCTTCTTGGGTATCAGTTTCTGTCGTTCCTGTTTCAAGTCTAGACGAATTAGAGACCATATCTTTCTGTGGTCACTGCATCGTACTTTGCGAAGCCCTTCCACATCCTGCACGATGCTTGGGTGTGCACTGTGTATAAGATCTATTTCGTTCTTATTTTCACCATTAGGGCTTCTCCATGTCCACTTACGGTTCCCTCGCTTTCGGTAGAAGGTATTCAAAATCCGTAAATAATTGCATTCTGCAAATTCTACTAGTAGCTCCCCTCTGGCATTTCTAGTACCGATGCCATAATCTGGTATACTGCCTGGTCTCCAGCCTGTTTCTTCCCTACTTTTTTCCTCTCAGTATAGTACACTATGTTTTTACCTTACTCATTGCAGATTCCACATCTTCATAGAAGCTTTCAACTGACGCGTCATCATGGCTGGACGTAGGCGCATGAGCCTGTACCACCTTCTTCGCGTACCTCCTATTCAGTTTATTGCGATACCTACAACCCTTTCATTAATGCTATAGTATTCATTTATGTTGCTAGCTGTGTTTCTGTGGATAAAGAAGCCCACTCCCACTTCTCTTCTGTCAACCAAGCCCCGATAGCAAAGGACGTGCGCATTCTGTAGCACTGTATAGGCCTCATCAGTCCTCCTAACATCGCTGAGCCCTATTACATCCCATTTAATGCCCTCTAGCTCCTCGAATAATACAGCTAGACATTCCTCACTTGATAAAGTGTAGATCACTGTCACCAAAAAGTAAGCTTATGATGCAATGTAAGATCCGTTCATAAGTTCAAAGATATACGTCATTTTAAGGAAACCAAGTGCACGATAAGGTGCGGTGGTGTGCGTGTCATTATAGCAGTCGTTGGTATAATGCTCGCCTATCGAGCAACATTTCACTATACCTTGTTAATTTATAGTAGCAATTTAATATCTAATGTTTTGTATGTATTCTTATCAAACCTATTAGCCAACACTGCCACAGCAATGGGCCTTGCACCGACTAACACCTCCTCTATTTTATCAGTGCAGTGCCCAATCTAGCTGTTCACCTCCCTCTCCTTTATCCCTTTCCTGTTCTCTCCCATCGCCTAGTCTGCGCGTGTGCTTTGCGCCCTCATGCAGTTCCTCATGATGGAAATCATATGAAGTAATTTTTGTTGAGTTGTGTAGAGATCCGCGGGGTGGCGTCTTGCATTCCTCCTGTTCACAATATTCGTGGTCACGCTGGCTTTGTGAAAGATACGGTGTTTTGAGATATCGTGTGCTGTTCGTGGCGCTACGAGGGCAACCAATGGGCAGCGTCACTGCAACGCTTCTGTATGCGCTGCACGGTGACACGGTGGTGGCATTGCTTCGAGCCACAATGAAGCAGCACGAATGAACAAATCTGACACACGTATGATATTGGAGTGGAGAGCACGTCTACCGCATCTACGGGGGAAAGCGCTTGACATCGCTTGTGAGATAAGCAGCGCTACCTAAAACCCCTTGATCTTGGTAAAGTAACGACACTTTACTCCAAGCGTGCGTTTCCTCCTCGATTCTCCTCGGCCGCTTGCCGTATGCGTGGTGTGCGGCGCTATTTTTCGGTGATGCTCCTGCGGGCGCGCCGCAGAATACATTGGAGGCAGCTTATTTGCGGCACCGTGTGCGCCACAGTAGTGCCTAATTTTTTTTAATGGTGATAATAAAATCAGGAACACCGAGGCAACAGTTTAAAAAAGAATTAGCTTCTTCCAAAGGTCGTGTACATAAGGCATGCTAATAAATAAAAGTTTTATGCGGAGTTCTATGATGCGGATGCTTTTTTGCCGCATGATAACAAGCCGCACGTTTGCATCTGATGTAGTCCCACTTGTGGCATACGTCCGTCTGTGTTCGGATTTTTTTTATGTTTGTGCGCCAGTATACGACACAGGTACTTGCAGCGTCATATGTTGCAATGACTTTGTTGGTGTTGGATCGTTTAGCCATGTGTTCATCGTCTCGGCTTGAAAGTAGCTTTGAGCAGTGGTCTCCAAACTGAAGAAGGCCTTTGAGCAATGTCAATGCGATTGAGTGTCGCCAACAGTGACTAATCTACCATAGTAACACAAACATAGGAAAATGATTATTTACAACTGTGTTTTCACGTTTTTGTCATAGAGACTATCGAGCGGGTTACTTGTAAGAGGAGAAACTCTGCACCAGGAATGTCATCATAATCTGTGCGTCCATAGCGACCAAAAATTCTATCCGGACTGACTGATCCCGGTCAGAAGTACCCATGTGACACTGGTATAAAAGATAATATAGTTTCGTATTGGGGAATGGAAGACATGCTAATTCAGGCGTAACCAAAACGATTGCGGCCATGGTCTCCTAGAAAATGACTCACTCGTTATCCCCATGCTATAGCTTTTTTTTTCTTTGCGCCTCTGTATTTCTTCTTAATTCCTTTCAATGGGCCGCATCTCTTTCATAGTTCGTGTGTGTTCATTCCCCCTCCAAAAAGAAATAACAAAATAAATACCCTTACACAAACGAGTTACAATTAGTGTCATCTCTATTCATCCATTGTTTGCTTTCTCCAACGAAAGTTCTCGCAAACGAATCCTAACGGTCACAAAAAGCACAATCGAGAAGCTGTGTCATCCCACGTAATTGTTCGCAGTGAAAGCAGACTACAGTTGTACATTTTCGACGATTTCTGAGGTTAGGTGAAGAAGTAGGAGCTAACTATATTTATCTATTTTATTTATTTATTTATACATACTCTTGTCCAGCATTTTGGTTCAGGCAGGAGGGGCATAAGAAACATCAAGTGATTCGTAACAGCAAAAAAAAAAAAACACGAATCTTTATGCTAACAGAGTTCACATGTCTGTGAAACAGCAACACAGATTATAACACAGTTGAACACTCTAATCACCAAGTAGATAATGTTCCAGCGACATAGCAAATTGTCAGCCGAAAAAAATCTCATGAGGCAGTGAATTGCATTCATCAACTATTCTGGGAAAACAACGGTATTTGTAAGCATTAGTTCGTGCAAATATGGATGCCAAGAATCGATCGTGTTTACGGCGGGTATTCCTAGCAGTGGCTGGCTGAACGCAACAAGGTACATTTAAGGCAACTGTCCCTGACATTATTTTGTATAAAAAGCGTTAAACAATTCAAATTTCTTCTTGTTTCTAACAAAGAAACTAAGCATATTGGTGAAAACTCCACTTTGAAGCAACGCACGAATAGCCGAGAAAAAAATCACACCACATCCACAAAGTAACGATGACCAGTGTGGCGAAGCGTGTGGACGGACGGGCGCGCAGACGGACGGACGCATGAACGGACAGTTGGATGCACACACGGACGCACAAAAATATGGACGGACTGATGGACGCTTCTTCCCGCTCATCACCTTTCACTCCATAGATATGCTGTGACACCGTTTTTTATTGACATCCAATGCTTTGCAACTGGCTACTGCGATGTCTACGACGACACGGGACGTACAACCTATGGCGTAAGGAGCTTCACCCCTAAAAAACACGTATGTTGATGAGCAGCCCGAAACAATATTTAAAATTCTGCATTCGGTGATGCTTTGATACGAGAAATAAGAAAGGCGCCCCACCTCGCAAGTACACTGTTCTTTGGCGGAACGAAGTTTTTTCGGCCGATGTTTTGCGGCCGCGTTTGCTTGCGCAAGCCGTCGCATTTATCTTGGGATATCATGAAAAGTGCGCCACCATTTCCACTGTGGTTGTTGCAGCGATTGACGCAACAGCACGGCTTATCGCCCGCACAAAACACAAAACACAAAACGCTCGCTACGTTTGTTACGCCGAGCGTCGGCGAAAAATGGCGCGAGCGAAAAACGAAAACGCGAGGAAAGCGCAAGACCCACGCGTCTCCAAGGGTAACTGCGCAGGAGACCATTCGTCGTGAAGGAAAAGTGTCCGAGACCGGGAGGGCGCGAAGGGGAGCGAGGAGGGAGAGAGGAGGTGGAGCGCGCGGCGGCGAGTACAGTGGATAGCGGTACTTTCCCAAAATCAAGGGGTTTTAGCGCTACCCATCATGTAGCGTCATATCGCGACCAGTCTCTGAACTAAGGTGGAACAACTGGCATTGAAAGAAATAAAAGAGGCGTTGCCTAGTCGGAGAGCTACATTGCTATTCGCTGTGTTTCAAAACAACCTTATAGCTATGCATCCACCACCTATTACTTGGGGCGAATATCTGCATTGATACAAGAGAGACACAACAGTTATCATGATGCTCGTCTTTCACTATATTTCACCACGTATTATATGGCGCCAACTTTGATATTATTCGCGTAAAAAGGAGTATTGGCGGCACCATCTTCTGGTGGTAACGTGCTCCTATTTGTTCAAGCTATTTTTGTCCTCCAGGTACACAAGAGAGCCAAATGAAAGGGGTCATGAAGCCTCAGTTTGCAAAGCGATATATTCATGAATTATTTATTATATATAACAATTTGACAAGTCCTTTAAAAAGGGAACTCTGAAACTTTTCCTCCTGAAACGCATTGCACAACTCTTACGGTCCTCGATTTCTCATTAGAAACATAAATAATAGGGGCATAAAGTGTCCCAGTGTTTCTAAATAAATTCAGCTTTCAAATGCCTGCGCTAAGGGTAGTTCATGTTAAAGACTCCCGGCTAACGATCGATGCATCACGCGACGGGCGATCGTTACCGTCTCCACAACTGAATTATTTAGAATGCGCCCTAACATTGTGCTTATGTATACATAGTCATGAGGCTGGCAAGGCGCCTGCATTTGAAAAACAGCACTGGCTGCTACTTCATGTCGAAGTTCCAGTAACAGGACATCGCATGCTCTAGTTAACTACAACTGCTGAATAAACATTGTAATCATTCTAAATGTCGACCTTAGACATGGATTATTTAGAGCCTAAATGCGTTAATTGACTTTCGCACTAAGCTGAACACTAAACTAAAACAAAAGTGTGAACATGCCCGCTTAGGCGCTCTCTAATAAATAAAAAAGATTTGTACAATATATATATATATATATATATATATATATATAATATATATATATATATATATATATATATATCTTTGAAATACATTAAATGGCCACGTGGGCATTGAGTAAATGGGCTTTACAAAGACTTTATACACCAAAGGTATAAACCCAATTCACATGAAGAAGCAAAGTATGATATGCAAGAACAGAGCATGGAAAACATAGAATTAGTATGATCAAATTCTATAAAAGGTGAGTGATACAAGAACCAGAAGAAATGGTAACAATTAAAAGTGAAATGCAAAGTGTGTTGTATATTATAAGGCAAGAATAAATACCTACAATAATACAAGTGATACAATGGATACTTTGCGCGAAAGAAGGAGGGGGGGAGGAAGACTACAACTTGTAGGCCAATATATATATATATATATATATATATATATATATATATATATATATAATGGCACCGCCACAAGCTGCCCCTCCTACTTACATACACGGACATCAGCGGGAACCCCCGCTCGTCGCTGGTCTTCGGGGAAAAGACGTAGAAGACTGGCTTGATGACTATGACCGCGTAAGGGCCGCTAATAGGTGAGACGAGGACGCCAAGCAGCGTTACGTGCCTTTTTATCTGACTGGAGTCGCGAAGACATGGTATATTAACCATGCCGTTGACTTACCCGACTGGGCCACCTTCCAGCAGCAGCTTCAACACGTCTTTGGGACACCGGACATTCAATCCGCCATCGCGAAGAGGGCACTCGATACTCGCCGACAACATCCCGGCGAATCGTACACTTCATGCATCGAGGATGTCCTCGCACTGTGCCGGCGTGTCAATCAATCTATGCCGGAATCGGGCAAAGTGCGTCATATATTGAAAGGCATTGGGCCTGTTGCCTTTAATGCCCTCGCTTTGCAAAACCCAGCTACCATCGCTGATGTCGTGACGACTAGCCAGCGTCTTGATGCGCTGGACTCCATTCGCCTCCAACCGGACACTGGCGACCACCACTCCACGTCACATGGCCATCTGCGTGACCTCATCCGGGATATTATAGGCGAAGAATTGCGGTCCATGTGCTTCACACCTCCTAGACCGCGTCCTACACAGCCTTCGGGAGTGGCCTTACGAGACATCATCAGGGAGGAACTTACATCTCTGACTGACTCTGCTCCCGTACAGCCACCTGCTTCTCGCCCTGTATCCACGTATACTCAAGTTGCTGCCGTGCCTCCCAGCGACGCCCACGCGACATTGCCGCGTCCATCCTACGCGTCAGTTGCTGCCGCTCCCCCGGTGAACAACCATTCAGTGCCCCCTGACCCTTCGGTCCACCTGACCGCGCTATGTCCAGGTGCCCCGAATGCCTTCAATTCCCCACCGTGGCGCTCGTCTCGCCCTGTATGCTACTACTGTGGCTATCGCGGCCACATATCTCGTTTTTGCCGAAAGCGCCAGCAAGATGAGCGTCGGAACGACGTGCGCGAACGGGATTTGTACCGCACCGGTCTCCATCTCCTCCGGCATCGACTGCACCACGAAACAGCCGAAACACGAGACGCCGCTCGCCTTCGCCCTTCCGTGGTTCCACTTCGGCCCGCTTCATTCTCCTCTGATATTCATTCGGAAAACTAAGTGATGCAGGTTGTGGAGGAAGAACTGCATTCGGAATTAGAACTGAAATTCCTCCATCAGGCCCGTGTAACATGGTTTCTGTGGAAGTGGAAGGAGTACGAGTCGATGCTTTGGTGGACACAGGTGCGACATTGTCTATGATACGGGCTGATTTGTATGTACATTTAAGGAAAGTAATGACGCCTTACGATGACCCCATGTTAGTTGCTGCCCAGGGGAACGTCATTTGCCCTTCCACGTTTTGTATACTGTGCGTGTTTTCATCAACGGCATCCGCCATCATGTCCTGTCCCACTGCACCAACTAATTTTAGGGTGGGAGTTTCTATCATGTGCTTCCGCGGTGATGTGTTGTGGAAAACGCGTCGTTCACCTCGCTGACACCGACTACATGCTTGACGATGACAATCAGAAGCGATTTTGTCTGGTCGCTGCGAAAGACATCAAACTGCCACCACTACAAGAGCAAATTGTGATCATTACGTCCAACGACATCTATCATGGTGATATATTGGTCTCACCGTCACCACTTTGCGTTCGTAAAGGTGTAGTTCTGTCCGGTGTCGTTCGTTTTTGCAATGTCTCTGCAGTTGTCACCGCTGTCAACTCTACACCGGAGAAGATCTTACTGCCACAGGGCACTACTGTGGCCCGTGTTGCCGACTTCGAGCCTGTATTTGTCACGCCATGTCAGACCATCGCATTCAAAGAACCTTCCCTCAGTGAGCATGTTTCTTCCTCCGCTTTTACCGCCGCTATCAGCAGCGAATCGACATATTCACAGAGGCAGCAGCTACTCGCATTGCTACAGAAACATGCAAATTCTTTCGATATATGCTCGTCTATGCTGGGCTGCACTAATACTACAGCACATCGAATTCAAACTGTTGGGACATCTATCGCACACTGCGACCCTACCGCGTGTCTCTAGCTGAAAGAAAAATTATCGAAGAAAACGTTGCGGACATGCTTAAACGGGAAGTCATCCATCCCTCATCTAGCCCTTGGTCGTCTCCTATTGTTTTGGTCGGTAAAAAGAATGGCTCTGTGCGTTTTTGCGTGGACTACAGGGCGCTCGTTGAGATCACACGCAAGGACGTGTACCCTATGCCACGCATTGACGACGCCCTTGATTCCCTACAAGGTGCGGAATTCTTTTCAAGCATCGACTTGCATTCTGGGTGCTGGCAGATCCCCATGCATGAAGACGATAAGGAGAAAACGGCGTTCGCAACCCCCGATGGGCTATATGAATTCAACGTGATGTCTTTCGGGCTCTGCAACGCACCCGCGACTTTTGAGCGCATGATAGATACCGTGCTGCGCAGCCTGAAATGGAAAGTTGCCTTTGCTACCTGGACGACATTATTATCTTTTCGTCAACGTTTCCAGATCACCTAGAACGATTGGATCAAGTTTTGACGTGCCTTGCCGGCGCTGGGCTTTAAATTAACACTATGAAATGCTCTTTCGCTAGCAAATCTATCAAAGTCTTAGGGCACGTCGTTAGCAAAGATGGCATCCGACCCTACCCTGACAAGATTTCTGCAGTCCTTCACTTTCCGCGTCCCGAAAAACCAAAGGAGCTTTGCAGTTTCCTTGGCCTCGCCTCCTATTTTCGCCAGTTTATCCAGAACTTCGCTTCTACTGCTGTTCCATTACACCAACTACTTGCTTCCAACGTCCCCTTTCTGTGGTCTCAAGAATGTCAAACAGCATTCGACCTGTTGAAGCGGACACTCACGCCTGAACCTCTGCTCTGCCACTTTGACGAAGCCGCACCGACTATCCTCCACACCGACGCTAGCGGCCTTGGTATATGAGCCCTTCTTCTACAACGTGACAAGTTTTCCCTAGAGAAAGTTCTTGCATATGCGGTCACGTACTCACCCCTGCCGGAAAGAACTACACGATAACTGAGCAAGAGTGTTTGGCTGTGGTTTGGTCGGTCCAGAAGTCCCGTCCCTCTCTCCACGGCCGTCACTTCACAATTGTTACGGACCACCATGCCTTATGCTGGCTTTCTACGCTGAAGAATTTGTCTGGACGCTTGGGTCGGTGGATACTACGCTTGCAGGAGTACGACTTTGACATAACTTACAAGTCAGGCAGAAAACATCAAGACGCCGACGCTTTATCTCGTTGCCCGCTTCCAACTACCCATATCAGCGTTGGTGAAAACTCAACCGCCACATCTACCAAAGTTCATACGCTCGCATCAATAAGGCAACCATTTTTGGACGACGAGCCAACATTTAACTCCCGCCAGCGGTCCGTATCGTACTGCAGACGCATGATGGACCACCTTTCGGGAGTTTCTCATCCTCCAAACGCGCGACTCCGTCGTCAACTCCAGCAATTCAAGCTGGACAATGGGGTTCTCTACCGCCACGTCTATAACCCTGACGGTCAGCGCTGGGTTCCTGTACTGCCACGCTCTCTTCGACTTCAGGTGCTCGAAGCCTTCTACGACGACTGGACTGCTGGTCATCTTGGTTTGAAAAAAAACTCTTGACCACATTCGATGTCGTTATTACTGGCCTGGCCTTTCTTCTAGTGTAGCGCGGTACGTCGGTTCCTGCTACCCATGCCAGCGTCGTAAACTCCCCATGTCTGCACCTGCTGGGCCTCTACAGCCACTTCCGTGCCCTTCAATGCCGTTCGAGGTTGTAGGTGTTGACCTTTACGGGCCTCTCCCTGTCACATCTGCTGGCAAACGATGGATAGTGACCGCAGTGGACCACCTGACACGCTACGCTGAGACTTCCTCTGTTATTACAGGCTCAGCTGTAGAAGTTGCAGACTTTATTCTTCACGCCATAATCCTGCGTCATGGGGCTCCTCATGTACTGCTTAGTGACCACGGCAAAGTGTTCGTGTCACCAATGGTAAATGAAGTACTGCGCGCTTCTGGAACTACTCACAAGACAGCTTCAAGCTACCACCCTCAGACAAATGGTCTCACAGAAAGATTTCACCGAACCCTTGCTGACATGATAGCCGTTTACGTCCAATCCGATCACAAAAACTGGGATACTCTTTTACCTTTCCTGACATTCGCTTACAACACCGCCGTTCAATGAACAACTTGCTACTCCCCGTTTCACCTCGTGTACGGACGCACCCCGACTACCTTTCCCTACGTCTCCTTCTTTAACAGCCATGGGAATTCATGTCAGTCTTCTAGCGAAGAATACATTTCCCGCCTGGCTCAGTCTCACCATCAGGCTCGCATCAATACTGAAGCGAGATAGCACGAGCGGAATATCATCTATGACGAATTCCACAGCGTTGTGTCTTTCCAACCTGGTGACGATGTGCTGCTTTTGACACCTCTTCGCACTCCTGGTCTCTGTGACAAATTCCAACCACGCTTCATCGGGCCATACATTGTTTTAGAACAGACTTCGCCGGTTAATTATCATGTGACACCCCTCGTCGCCCCAACAGACCACCGCTACCGCAGCACAGAGATTGTCCACGTTTGTCGCATGAAACCTTTCGCGCGACGTTTCCCGTCATGCTGACTTACGGCGGCCAGGGTGTCCGCTTCCAAGTGTGGGGAATTAGTGTGGGCATCCGTTACTTACATCGTCCTCATCCCTGCATGATCCCAATCACCATCATCTGCTTGTCCCTTTGTCCTCATTGCCACTCTGGCTCATCATCATCGTCATCGTCTGTGTACTGGCTCTGCCCATTCGTTTTGCTTGCGAGGTCTTTCCTCAAATAAACGCTGACGCAGCCAAGACTACCAAGACTTGATAATATATATATATATATATATATATATATATATATATATATATATATATATATATATATATATATATATATATATATATATATATATATATATATAATTTTGAGCTTTGAATATATACAGAACATTTTTCCACCACAGGTCGTGATTTCACACATGAACACGTACAAATCGGGTCCTTGCTTGGCATCTTCATATTTTACCTGTATTATGTCAATGCGCAGTGAGTGAGTGGTTCTGATCTTAAATAGACATGGGTGTGAACGTGAGTGAGTAACTATGAGTGGGAATAGTCGGGAGTATGAACGTGAGTAGGCGTGACTATGAACGTGAGTGAGTGTATTTGGGTGTTATTTGTCGTGAGTGTGGTGTGAGTGAGTGTTAATGAGTGTGAGTAATCGTGAGTATGAATCTGAGCGAGGATCTAAGAAAGTGAGTAAGCGTGAGTGAGAAGTGAGTAAGTGCTTATGGGTGTGAGTAGTCGTGAGAGGAACTCGTAAGGGTGTGAGTAGTCTTGATTGAGTACTCACGAGTGTGAGTGGGCGAGAGTGTTAACTTGAGTGAGTGATTTCGATCTTGAGTAGGGATAAGCGTGAACGTGAGTGATAACCTATGAGTGTGAGTAGGCGTGATTATGAACGCGAGTGAGTGTTTTTGCGTGTTATTAGTCGTGAGTGTGATGTGAGTGAGTACTCTTGAATGTGAGTAGTCGGGAGTATGAATGCGAGTGATTACCTAAGAGTGTGAGTAAGCGTGAGTGAGAAGTAAGTAAGTGCTTATGGGTGTGAGTAGTCGTGATTGAGTACTCATGAGTGTGAGTGGGCTAGAGAGTAAATGTGAGTGAGTAATTACGATCATGAGTACGCATGAGTGGGAATGTGATTGAGTAGCTATGAGTGTGCGTAGTCGTGATTATGAACGTGAATGAACGTGAGTTATTGTTTTGGGGTGTTATTAGTCATGAGTATGAATGTGACTGAGGGCCTAAGAAGTAAGCGTGAGTAAGAAGTTAGTAAGTGCTTACGGGTGGGAGTAGTCGTGATTGTAGACTGATGAGGATGTGAGTAGTCGTGATTGAGTACTTATGACTTTGAGTGGGCGAGAGTGTAAACGTGAGTGAGTGATTACGATCTTGAGTAGGCATGAGTGAGAACGTGACTGAGGGCTTATGAGTGTGAGTAGCCGTAAGTACAAACGTGAGAGAGTGCGAAGGCTGAAAAATTGCAGTGCGTGAGTATGGGTGAGTACTCAAAGTGCCGACCTATGGTCCCGGTACGTTGATACGTATACCCCACGTGCACGTGTAAATAAACACCGTTTGTTGAAAGAGAACGCTGTGTGAATGCGCGTCTTTTTCTTCGAGTAGTCCACGTTCAGTCATGCTGCTCAAATTTTCAGCCTGATTAGAACGCGAAGG
Source organism: Rhipicephalus microplus (assembly GCF_043290135.1). Taxonomy (NCBI): domain Eukaryota; kingdom Metazoa; phylum Arthropoda; class Arachnida; order Ixodida; family Ixodidae; genus Rhipicephalus; species Rhipicephalus microplus. Next base: position 297,952,748 of record NC_134710.1, read on the forward strand.
AACAAACATTTTGAAGTCTAATTACCTTCCCCTCCCTCTTTTTTTGTAAAATATTCGTCCACTCCAATTCTTCTTAAGATCTCAGCAAATGCACAATGTACAACTCATATTGAGCCGATGTGGCCCGTCAAATGAAATGGAATAATCACGGTTGCGAAGTTCCCATAATTTAACCCATCTGTAAGTACGTCCTGCGATAGTGATTACTATCGATATCAATAGGTATCGTTTATTAAAACGAGTTTCAGCGATCACGATGACGTGTTTACGGTAACCCAGTTTACACGCGAGGTGCAATTGTGCAATGAGCATTGGCGAACGCTGCGAGTCAATCGCTAACGGCACCCTAATGCTGCCTGGAACCTTCGTAAATTTAGCTACTGAAGAAAGTACAATGCCGAAAACGCCTTATGATGCAAACAGCCAGGGCAATCTCCTGCTAACACTGCGTTTCGCATTTTCAGCCGCCCTATACATCCACTCGCTGGGGTAATAGCAAAACGATCCCTACCTTCAAGTGCCGATCTAACACTTTATTCTACTCATGCTTTCCAAAAACAATGAGATAGTAGAAAAGCTTAATTACCAACTTACCAAATATAACAGACAATGATTTATTTCTTATATGGTGTGAAAATATACTTGCATTATGTATGCACTACAATTATTGAAAATGTATTGCTTGGTCCATATATACTCATGTTCTGATGATGTTACGGTAATTTTTGTATACGTGTTTATTTATCTGTGCTACGCATTCCATTGTACATATTATGTTTTTATACCCCCCCCCCCCCTACGCAATGCCTATATGGCGATGTAAGTCATCTGTAAAATGAATAAAATAAATAAATGAAAACAAACTGAACTTTTTGCTAACTCTACGCTTTACCGCAGCTCAGGGCCCACAGTAAAAAAAAAGACTTTCTAGAACTGTTTTCTGGCACATATTCCAGCGAATAATCGAAAAAATCTTGAAATTCATTTTTGCACTTACTACTGAATCAGACGAGGTGATGTCGTAGTGGTTATAGCATCCGCTTCACATGCAAAAGGTCCGTGGCTCAAATCCCGGTGCCGCGTAGTTCCCAACCGGATAAAAAAAATCCACGTGGTGATGGAACTGCATCAAGAGGCCCGGGGTGCGGCCTCACCGGTAACCACCGCCGGTAACGCACTCCCTCACCAGAGAAGGATTGGCCACCCTGGTGCAGTATCTGGCCACTACCTCCCACAAGCATACTTCAATTAACTCAAGGCCCTCTGTTCCCAGCAGCTGCGAAGCAACTGACCACGATGGTGGTCAGATCTGCAACGCAGCAGAGGGTGCTAAGAATCTCTGTATCCGGACAGGCCACCATTGGAACCTGTACTTGACAACCTTTAATGCTAGAACCTTATCTAGTGAGGGAAGTCTAGCTGTACTATTCGAGGAGATAAAGGGTGTTAAATTGGATAGAATATGGCTCAGTGAGGTTAGGAGGAGAGATGAAGCCTATACGGTGCTACAGAATGGGCACGTCCTTTGCTGTCGGGGCTTGTCTGACAGAAGAGAACTGGGAGTGGGGTTCCTAATTCACAGAAACATAGCTGGCAACATAGAGAATACTAAAGCCTTAATGAAATGGTGGTAGGTATCGTAATTAAACTGAATAAGAGATACAAGATGAAGGCGGTGCAGGCTTATGCGCCTACGTCCAGCCATGATGACGCTTCAGTTGAAAGCTTCTATGAAGCCATGGAATCGGCAATGAGTAAGGTAAAAACACAGTATACTATACTGATGGGAGACTTCAATGCAAAGGTAGGGAAGAAGCAGGCTGGAGACCAGGCAGTAGGAGATTATGGCATCGGTACTAGAAACGCCAGAGGAGAGGTACTAGTATAATTCGCAGAACGCAATAATTTACGGATTTTGAATACCTTTTACCGAAAACGAGGAAACCGCAAGTGGACATGGAGGAGCCCTAATGGCGAAAATAAGAATGAAATAGACTTTGTAATCCGGCATCGTGCAGGATGTGGAAGTGCTTGGCGAGGTACGACGCAGTGACCATAGAATGGTGTGGTCTCGAATTCGCCTAGACTTGAAAAAGGAACGACAGAGACTGATACGCAAGAAGCCTGTCAATGAGATAGCACTGAAAGAGAAAGTAGAGGAATTCAGAGTCTCGCTTCAGAACAGGTACTCTGCTCTTATTGAGGAAAACAGCCTCAGCGTTGACGCAATAATGATAATCTGACGAGTATCATTACAGAGTGTGCAGTGGAAGTTAGAGGTACGGTACTTTGACAGTACACTGGCAAGGTGTCCCAGGAAACAAGAATCTCATTATGAAGCGTCAAAGCATGGAAGCCTCAAGTACAATAGACAAAATAGAACTGGCAGAACTTTCGTAGTTGATGATTCAGCGTAAAGTATGCGATGTAAGAAGGTATAACAAGGAGAAAAATGAACACGCTCTGAAAAATGGAGAAAGCGTCAAAGCAGTGAAGTTGAAACTTGGGATAGTCGAAAATCGGATGTATGCACTAAGGGACAAAGAAGGCAAAATAACTACCAATATGGATAGGATTGTTAAAATAGTGGAGGAATTTTACAGAGATCTATACAGTAGCCGGGACAACCACGACCTTAATACTATAAGAACTAGCAGTAACCCAGATGACACCCCACCAGTAATGATAGAAGAAGTCAGAAAAGCTTTGGAGAGCATGCAAAGAGGCAAAGCTGCTGGTGAGGATCAGGTAACATCAGATCTGCTGAAAGTCAGAGGACAGATTGTGTTCGAAAAACTAGCCACCCTGTTTACGGGGTGTCTCCTGACGGGAACAGTACCAGGTTCTTGGAAGAATGATAACATCATCTTAATACATAACAAAGAAGATGACAATGATTTGAAGAATTACAGGTCGATCAGCTTGCTCTCTGTAGTATAGAAGCTATTTACAAAGGTAATTGCTAACAGAGTAAAGAAAACAGTAGAATTCAATCAACCAAAGGAACGAGCAGGATTTCGAACAGGCTACTCAACAATCGACCACATTCATACTATCAATCAGGTTATAAAGAAATGCTCAAAATATAACCAACCACTATACATAGCGTTCATAGATTACTAGAAGACGTTTGATTCAGTAGAAATATCAGCCGTCAAGCAGACACTTCGTAATCAGAGCGTCAATGAAGTATATATAAACATCCCGAAAGAAATTTACAGGGTATCAACTGCTACCATAGTGCTTCTTAAAGAAAGCAACAGAATACCAATCAAGAAGGATGTCAGGCAGGGGGACACAATCTCCCTAATGCTATTTACCGCGTGCTTACAGAAGGTTTTCTGAAGCCTAGAACGGGAACAGCTAGGGATAAAAGTATATGGAGAGTACCTTAGTAACCTGCGCTTCGCCGATGACATTGCATTGCTGAGTAACTCAGGGGCCGAGTTGCAACTCATGATTACGGAGTGAGACAAGGAGAGCAAGAAGGTGGGTCTTTAAAATTATTCTGCAGAACACGAAAGTAATGTGCAAAAACCTCAGAAGAGAGCAGTGCTTCGAGATAGGTAATAGTGAACTTCAAGTTATAAAAGACTATGTCTACTTAGGGCGGGTAATAACCGCGGAGCCGAACTACGAGATTGAAGTAACTAGAAGAATAAGCATGGGATGGAGCACATTTGGCAAGCACTTTAAAATGTGACAAGTAGATTGCCACTATTTCTTAAGAGGAAAGTATTTAACAGCTGTATCTTGCCGGTACTTAGCTACGGTGCAGAAACGTGGAGACCTACAAAGAAGGTTCAGCCTAAATTGAGGACTACTCAGCGAGCAATGGAAAGAAATATGGTAGGTGTAACCTTAAGTGACAAGAAGAGAGCATAATGGATTAGGGAACAAACGGGGGTTAAGGATATCAAGTTGAAATCAAGAAAAGGAAATGGACATGGGCCGGACATGTAGCGCGTAGACAGGATAACCGCTGGTCATTAAGGGTAACTAACAGGATTCCCAGAGAAGGCAAGCGGGTTAGAGGGAGACAGAAGGTTAGGTGGGCAGATGAGATTAAGAAGTTTGCGGGTATACATTGGCAGCAAGCACAGGACCGGGTTAACTGGCGGAACATGGGAGAGGCCTTTGTCCTGCAGTGGACGTAGTCAGGCTCATGATGATGATAATGATGATGATGACTGAATTGTATATACTGAATTCTAAAAACTGGCCCGGGTGACCTCGAAGGGATTTGTTTGAGTTGAACACTAATGATTTCACCAGCTTTGAAACGTTCCCTTGAACAGTGTGCGAGAAACGGCTGCTTTGCCTCTGCTTCCCGAACTCTCGCCTCCGAGCTACAGCTTGCTTTCTGCGTCGGCGTCGCCCTTTCACGTACGACAGCGCCTTCTCGGTCATATTCATCCATGGAAGAAAAAGAATGGGTGGTCGGGAGCGCACTTGTTCTTCATCGTCATCATTCTTTAGCCACAGTAAAAAGTACACGTAATGCCTTACAGATGTGTAGCGAGTACCTCGCTTATCAACAGAATGACGAATGACATAGTGACATAGTGGGTGTTTCCAATGCTCCGTAAAATTTAAGGTGGGTGTATAGCGGGTACTTTACATGTTATGTGCCGGACAACGGCCAAGTCCCAACGGACAAAGCTGGACCCTATGACCAACATACTTTCAATTTGGAACTGCGTAATAGATTTTGAATATGGGTCGGAGGTGTATGCGAGTCGGCTTCAGGCAATGAACAACTTTATTGCCGGAACAAGAACGAGTATATATACACAGCTAGTGCCGCCGCCAGGCATGCGCACTGAAGGTACAAACAGTGACGTGGCGCTTATTGAGCCTTCCTACATCTTCCCTTTTTACGGGGCAGTTAACACCTGGTTAGCGCCTCTCAGGTAGAGGGTAGCGACAGGGCTCGCATCGTTGCCTTGTGCTTCGCCGTAGTTCTGTAGGGGCCGTTGAGGACGCCCTGTTTGGAGGGACAAGGCTCGCTTCTGGCTGGTTTGGTTCTGGTTGCGGTTCTAGCAAGCGGAGATGCTCTCTTGTGCGCCGAAGTTCCCGGCCGTCTTCTGTTTTAACGATGGCCGAGCGGGTTTCCCCGAACGGTCTGATGAAGACTGCAGGCGCCCAGGTCCGCTGGTTTGTATCATATACGGTGACCTGCTGGCCTGGCTTCACAGGCGGTAGTGTTCTGCTACCGCGGTTGTAGTAGGTCCTCTGTCGTTGCCGTATTTCTTGAAGGCGGCCCTGTACCACTTTCGGGGGTTTGGTCCTCGGTTCCAAATGGCTGGTGGGCACCGGTAGCAGAGTTCTAGTCTGGCGTCCCATCAGCCTCTGCGCAGGGGACTGGAGCAAAGCATCACGTGGAGTATTGCGCCACTGAAGCAAAGGCATTTGAAACACGGGCATTTTCAACGAGCACTTTTTTAAAAGCTTTTTTGCCTCCTGGACCGCTCTTTCCGTCATGCCGTTTGACCGCGGGTGGTAGGGGCTTGAGGTTACGTGAGCAATGCCCAAAGTGTCCAGAAACTCCTTGAACTCATGACTGCTAAAAGGCGGGCCATTATCACTGCACAACTTTAGTGGCAAGCCATGGACGGAAAAAATTTCTGAACACCATATTTTAAGCGAGCTCGCCGTTGTCGTCCGAAACTCTCGTAGTTCAAAGAAGAACGAGTAGAAGTCGACAATGACGGCGAACTCTCGGCCTTCGAAACAGAACAAATCGATGCCGACAACGTGCCATGGTAGCGAGGGTACCTCGTGACTCAAAAGTGGCATCTTAGGGTTCTGAGGTTTATGCTTTTGACATACTTTGCAAGCTTTGCAGAACTGCTCGATGTTGCCCGCCATATTCGGCCAAAACATCACGTTCCTCGCCCTAGCCTTCATTTTTTCGACTCCCACATGCGCTGAGTGAAGAGTACTCATCATTTCTGATGTCTTCGATTGTGGCACGATTACCTTGTTACTCCGGAATACGAGGCCGTCCTGTTCGTGTATCTCGTCCCGGTACTCCCAGTACGTCCGAAGTGGCTCGGGGACGTCTTGCTTGTGAAGCGGCCATGCTGTACTTGCGTATTCGCGGAGCTTGCCCAGGGTTGAGTCCTCATTGGTGGCTTGAAGCAAGTCTTGCAGCGCGCGTGCAGAGGCTGAAATACATTAAAGAACATTGACCTGAAACTGCTCGTCTTCTGGCATGCATGCTTAGCTCGGAAACCTTGACAAAGCATCAACTAGGAATAGTTCTTGGCCCGGTTTGTAAGTCACATGGATGGGGTAACGTTGTAGAGTAAGGCGCATGCGTTGTAACCGTAGTGGGCACTGATACAACGGCTTACTGAATATCACTACTAAGGGACGGTGGTCACTTTCCACAGTCACTGCATGCTGTCCGAATATGTAGTCATGAAATTTAGTGCACCCATGTACAATAGCAAATGTTTCCTTCTCTATCTGTGCGTATCTTGTCGGCGCTTCCGTAAGTGTCCGTGACGAAAATGCGACGGGCTGCGCATCCTGCATTAGGACAGCGCCCACCCCCAGCTGGCTCGCATCCACCGATAAGGTCACTGGTTTACTGGAATCAAAATACCGGAGTACTGGCGCTTGTATCAGAGCCTCACGCAGTCTAAGAAAACTTTCTTGCGGCACCTCCGTCCAGACCCATGCAGTGTCTTTCCGCAGCAAAGTACGAAGTGGTGCTGTGACCTCAGACATGTTTGGAATAAAACACTGTACAAAGTTCATTGTGCCCAAAAAGACTTGTAGCTCCTTACAGTTCTTTGGTGTCGGCATTTCCAAAATGTCCTGCACACGTTGTGGGTCCACACGCAAGCCTTCGGCAGTGAGCACGTGCCCAAGGTAGCGAACCTCTGTCTGCAAAAAGAAACACTTCTTTAGGTTTAGTCGAAGATTCTGTTCGCGGCAGCGTGCTAGAAGGAGCTGCAAATTGTAGTCATGTTCTTGCTTTGTTTGGCCCCAGACTAGAATGTCATCCATTACTACCGCTACATTTGCGAGACCTTCTAGGACACGATGCATCGCTGCTTGGAATATTTCTGGTGCTGAGGCAATACCGAAGGGCATGCGGAGAAAGCGGTAGCGTCCGTACGGTGTACTCATTGTGCAAAGTTTGGAGCTATAGTCATTTAGCTTTATCTGCCAAAACCCTGAAGCTGCGTCTAATGTCGAAAAAAATTTGGCTCCAGCAAGCTTTGGCACAACGTCTTCCAGTGTAGGCATAGGATAGTTCTCCCGCAAAAGTGCTTTGTTGAGCTCGATGGGATCTAGGCAGATGCGTACTTTATCTTTCTTAACGACGGTGACCATGTGACTTGACCATTCCGTTGGACCCCTTACCTTAGTTATCACGCCTTGTTCTTCCATACGCTTGAGCTCTTCCTTGACTCTTTCCTGAAGGGCCACGGGAACTCGCCTGGCTGGCACGACGATTCCAATGGCTCCGGGCTTTAACTTCATTGCGTACTCTTCGCCTTTCAGCTGTCCCAGTCCACTGAAGACTTCTACGAAAGGTTGAGCCGCTGGGTACAACTGTTGGACGTGAACATTTTGCACGCGGCAAATAAATCCTAGGCGTTCCGCCACTAATCCACTCAGAGTCACAGGCACATTTTGTTCGACCACAAAAAAGTTTCTTCTTGCTCTTTGCTGTTAGCACGTAGGCGCAGCCGAATTTTTCCTGTCGCTGGGGTCTTATGGCCGAAGAAGGTGGTCAGGGTCGCGTGGCAGGTTTGCAAGGGCCCATTGCTAAGCTTTTTTGAGTCTTTGCTTGAAATTACGCAGCAGTTAGCACCCGTGTCTAGCTTGCACGTGAATTGGCAGCCTTCGATGTCAACTGCTGCAGTCCAGTTATCTCCCGCTGCGACTGCGCATACAGTCAAAGCTGCCAAGAAAAAATTTTCTTCATCCATTTGTAGTTCCTGCAGCTCTTTTTTCACGCCTCTGTTTTGTCGCCGCACCGACGATCTACATGCTTGAGCGAAACGATTACGCCCCCCGCAATTGTTGCAGGTTTTTCTGTAGCCGGGCACCTTGCGTTACCGTGCGCGCTATAACCGCACCGACTACAGTGATGCTTTTGGGTGCTGACTGCCTGAATAACTGCGGCGCTTGCTGCTTCTGTGCCTTCATTAATTTCTTTAAACTGCTCCTTCCCAATTTCTTGGGCGCGACACATTTCGACGGTCCTGCTGTACGACGGATTCTCGGCGATAAGCTTTTCTTGCAAGCGTTTATCTCTCAATCCCAGAATAATCCGGCTGCGAAGCAAACGGTCTTCTAGGTCCCCGAACTCGCAGTTCTTCGCTAAAAGCCGGGGATCGGTTAGCCAGTCATTGAAACACTCCCCTGGCCTTTGGTTCCTTGATCCGAAGCGGAATTCATTAAACGTCAGGTTAGTCACTGGCTTGTAGAATTCCTCAAACTTTTCGAGCAACGTCTCGACGTTGTTTTTGTCTGCATCATCTTTGAATTTGAAGGTGTTGTAAGCCTTCCTACGTTCTTCGCCGACTGTTACGAGTAACGTTGCTGCTTGTACTTCTTTAGGCTGCTTTCTCAACTGGGTAGCGGTGGAGAACAAAGTGAACTCACTTTTCTATGTCTTCCATGCAAGCCATGCGTCTGTCGACGGGTCCAGTGGCTTGGGTGGGAGAAGCAGGGTTGACGGACCCGACATAGTGACGGGAATCCGCTGCCACCTTGTATGCGAGTCGGCTTCAGGCAATGAACAACTTTATTGCCGGAACAAGAACGAGTATATATACACAGCTAGTGCCGCCGCCAGGCATGCGCACTAAAGGTACAAACAGTGACGTGGCGCTTATTGAGCCTTGCTACAGGAGGAAGGGAGTCATAAGGGAGAAGGAGGAAAATGGTACTGTTTTAATTGCCTTACACAGTGGTAATAATTATTATTAGCTTGAAGTCCATAATATCGTATACTACTACAGACGAGACGACGAATGCAGGCGCAAGATTCAATCATCAGCAGAAGGGTATGTGGTGAACGTAGTTATTAGGAAAATTGAAATACGGGTTCGCGCCTATTGAAAAAAATGAAGGACACAAACATTTCTTTTCTTTAGGGAAACTTTTCTTATGGCGCAATGAAAAGCTTAATCACTAAAGTATTCTCAGGCATGTAATTCTTCCACCTGCGGATGACAATTTTAGAAGCAGAATTTTTCGAGCTCAGCCTTCTGTGTAAAAGTAGGAGTCCCCCGCTGCAGTAATGCCGAAAAGTGAAAGCGACACCAATAGTCAGGTTCGCAAAACTGATATACTCATGTTCTAATGATGTTACGGTAATTTTTGTACACGTGTTTATGTATATTTGCTACGCATTCCTTTGTACAGATTATGTTTTTATACCCCCCCCCCCACCTACGTAATGCCTATATGGCGATGTAAGTCATCTGTAAAATAAGCCACTATCACGCCTTTCCAAGTCTTACATATTTGAAGAGACAACACATCTACAAACAGATTGAATGTGGCTCCAGACCACACAACTAATTGACCAGCTGTTGAGATCAAATGGGTATGGTCCTTTATAGACGGTTTCAAGGTTGCATATGCAAGTTTCTTTAAGCTTGACTATTTAAAAAAAACTATTTCAATACCTGCGGGCTGTAGTATAAACTTAGCTTAGTTTACGATATCTTCTGTTTTCAGAGTCGGCCTTCAGCACCTTGGTACTACAAACTAAGCCAAGCTCACGGCAAGGCAGTCGCACGTGTTCTTTCAGCGTACCGGTAAACATTGTTTGCTGCTCCAAAACATGAGCTGTTCATAATTGAAAAGTCTATGGCACGCACAAGTCGGCAATCTTTGATGGAAGAAAACATGTCAGGCGTTGTGAAGTGACTCATATATTCTCAATAAAGCGAGTGGTGACAGTTACATACGAGTTTTGTGCACTAATGCCTAGAGACCCATGGTACCAGTGTCTGTACGAAGATGAGAAGCATGTAGGTTAAGCGAGCATAGAAATTACGAATGATATATGTGGAGTTGCCTATTGTATTGGCCTTTGTTGATTTAAATGGCTGTGAGACCTTGCAAACTTGATTTATTCCTCAAAGCACATTGTGTTACATTCGCAATAATACGCAATGTTTGGGAAACTGTCCATTATTGCGCGTAGGCGTATGATTTCGCGATTCTAGAACGCATTGCCAACTCGTCAAGCAGCCTCTGTTATTGTGAGCAATTGCACAAAGGTTTTAGTTAAAATGGCTAAAAAAATGAGACAAAGCCTGAAGAAAGCATGTATCTGAGCAGATCTCTTTCTCTTTATTTTTCTCTAGCTTTGTTTTTCTCTTATCTTTATTTCTTCTATGCGTTTCTTTGTGTTTCATTCTCTTCATTCGTATACTTATTTATCTCCTTTCGTTGTCTCTATTTCCCTTTCTATTTTTGCCTTTTGTTCTCTCTGTGTCGAGTTATCACTTCTACTTCTCCCAGTATACCACTAAATTTCCTTTTATCTTCCTTTTTTCTATCTCTTTCTTTCTCTTTCTGCCTTTATTCTCTTTCTTTTTTTCCATCTCTCCCTCTTTCCCTTTTTTCTATGCTATGCTTTACTCTAGCTCGGTGGCTTTCTGTGGGGGACTCACAAAGCCACTTTCGTGGTCTGCGAAAACTATCCCCCCCCCCCCCCAAATAAAGAAGTGCGTTTTTTGTTTTGTTTGTTTGGAGGCCCGCCAGGCCACAGAACTATATGCCCTGTCATAACAGCACCTTCTGATTTTTTTTTTGCTGTGCTTCACCATTTACTGATTTTGCCTTGCGGGGTAGCTTACTTACGCCTTCCTTCTGCATGAGATGGTTGTAAAGTTTTGTTGCAGTTTTATCCGACCTATGCTCGTAAGCACGCCCTTGCTAATAATATTAATTGTTGGGGTTTGACGCCCCAAAAGCACCATAAGATTATGAGAGACGCTGTAGTGGACGTCTCCGAAAATTTAGACTTCTTGGGGTTCTTTAACGTGCCAGTATCATGCCTTTCCTAGTCTTGCATATTTGAAGAGACAACAGATCTACAAACAGATTGAATGTGGCTCCAGACCACATAACTAATTGACCAGCTGTTGAGATCAAATTGGTATGGGCCTTTATAGACAGTTCCAAGGTTGCAAGCGTTGTAGCCTAAAAAAACTTTCGGTGACCTCATTTACCATCTCCTAACGGTCGAAACTAAAAGCACGTTTTCAAGTTTTTTTTCAAGGGTAATGAAAACCTTTCTTTTGTTTTTCACATAAAAGGAACGTGCGTATAGTACAAAGATATGATTTATGATTTTTATGTAGCTCAAAAGAACATTTATTTGAATATATTTCGCCAAATAAGAGAAGGAAACTAGAAAAGCAGCGGGCTATTTTCTAAAGCTTTTGTTTTCCACCGATGCTATTAAGGCACATCGGTGGACATCACCGGATGTCATCAAGGGTCTGTGTTTGTAAACATTGAAAGGGTCTATAGCGTGACCACTCTTCGCAATCCTAATAGAAACTGACAGGTAATGACACCAAGGAAGACATAAGGGTTGTTAATTGGACTGCTTGAAGCATAATGTAGAAAAAAGTGATGGAGATGTGAAGAAAGTAAAATGGATGAAAAAAAGAAAACCATTTGCCGCTAGCCCGCGCCAAACTTGTGACATTTGGAAGTCGCAGGTTTGACCCACTTTCAGAGACCAAGTCTCGTAGTCTCGGAAAAGGTTTTAGAGTCTACTTGGTTTAACAGAGACTGAAGAATGTCGCGCACTCAAAAAAAAATCGCCTGCTGTGAGGTTTGAAATATACTAAGGTGTTTCTGATATCCTATCCTGCAAAACCCATAAGGCCTCAGCAAAGCAACACTCGTTAATGGATGTTGTTGTGTCTACAATTACACGATGATCATTACACGTGGGCCTGGAGCAAATACACTGGCTCTTTCTCGCAAGCGCCGCCATTCACCAGCTCATTCTTGGCTCCTTTTCCACCACTGCCCTTCATTTTATTAGTGGTCTTTCCATTCGACAATCAGGTATTCTTTCATCAAAATATCTGATATCGTCGCTCACTATTTCGAAAATATCTCTGGTGCTCTAGTGGCAAAGGTACTCGGCTGCTGACCCGCAGGTCGCGGGATCGCATGCCGGCAGCGGCGGCTGCATTTTCGATAGAGTCGAAAATGCTGTAAACCTGTGTGTTCAGATTTGGCTGCACGCTGAAGAACCCTAGGTGGTAGAAATCGCCGGAGCCCTCCAGTACGGCGTCTCTCATAATCATATGGTGGTATCGGGACGTTCAACCTCACATATCAATCAATATCGGTTGTTGCTGTCCTTCCGCTCGTGGAGCACGTATGGTTCAAAATCAAAATGGCTGAATAGCGTGCTCACTCTGTAGGGAATTAAATGTTGGCCAATTAAGGAACAATAAACATAAGCATAAATAACCGCGCACAACCAACCACACATAAGAAGTGGAAGGGAGCGAAACAGACAGATGCTGACATGCCAGTGTTGCAGTGTCTCCAGATCTGCAATGAAGGGGCCTGAAAACTCAGGGCCGCTTCCGCCAAGTTATGTCGTACGACTTCACTCTATTGCTGGCCGGAACAAGCACTGCGGGTGTGCCCACGAACACTGCTGCGGTACGGTGAACCACCGTGCGGCGTCCCGATTCCGGCGGACGAGACCAAAAACGGCGGCATCCGATTTTCAGTTCAGCGCAGTTCGCTCAGCCGTCGCCAGGGCGACAGAGCCCGACGCCACCACTGGCGGCTCGGAGGCGGTGGGCGAGAAACGTGCGGGCCATCGATCGCTTTTTCTCCCCCGGTGGCGTCACATTTTCTCATTCTCTTTCTTTGCTTCTCCCCTCCAAACAAGGGGAAGATCTTAATCAGCGAAAGAGTTTCAGAATCGACGACGCCACTCCGAAAATGCTGCTGTGTCCCGAAGATATACAACTTATAGTTTTTTTCCCCCTCAATTCCTGCCTTTTAGATTTTCCGGCTTCTTCGGTCGCCGGGAGACGCTCTTCCCCAAACGCCGTATAATAACACCCCTACAGTAGGCCTCCCCTACGTGCGCCGCAGCCGTGCAGGCTCCCCGGTCGAGGAAGCTGGCTGAATTGAGGGAGAGGCTGGGCGAATGCGAAAAGAGAGCGAGAGACTGGGGTACAAAAGGGAGCCTTGTTTCTCCTTGGTACCTAGAGAGGGAAAGCGTCCTTCCTTCTCGATCACGTATCCTCTCGTCCATTTATTCCGAAAGGGAAGAGGAGGAAACAGTGTGAGGAAGGGAATGTGCGAGTGGGAAAGCTCTTCGGTAAACAACGCTTCTCGGAGATTATTGCCAGGGCGCATAAAACATTGTAAATTATGGCACGGTGCGTTGGATGTGCGCGCGCAGTGATTTTTATACTGCCGGCACGTCCACGTCGGATCGCGCCCGATACCCGGTATAGAGGGATAGTATACAGGGGCGCCAGCATCTATATTGTGACTGGCCGTCTCGACGTGCGAGCGCCTTCTCGAGAATATCTCCCGTGCTCTTTCTCATTTGTACACATTATGCTTTCGGGCCGGTACATTTTTCCGCATCGTGTGGTATATACAAGGCAGGTCGCGAAGGGAATTGAAGCAACCAGCTACCGGGGCCACACTACAGGGCATCGCGAAAGCGAAAGATGCCGACGCATCTTGCGAACTGAACTTTTGCGTCGCTGCGTAACATGTCTTCCCGAGGTAGTGTCAGTAATATTTCACGGCAGCAGCGTTGCTTTGAAGAAAGCAAGATTGAAAATGAGGGGGGAAACAGCGAGTGTACACGCTAGAACAAAGAAAATCATTACGCTCGGTCGAATATACGCACTGCCGGGCGGCCCGCGCGCGTCCGCATGCCACAGCGATAGAACGGGAGCGGCGTGTTTACTCATGCACTTAAGTTAATAAGTTTTCTGCCAATGGCCGCGCTCGGAGCCGCGCCACGCGCCCGGCCGCCGAATCTGCGCTGGCTGCGCGCGAACCTTCGTCACGAGAAGGCTTAGCTCTCGACGAGAAAACTGTTATATATTACTTATCGCTGCAGCCAGAGCCGACGGCCACCGCGGAGAGCGCTCGCAACCACGCGCCATTTCTTGCGAGTGTTATCATGGCGCGAGCTTGCGAAGGTCTGCCGCATTCCCATCAAGAGAACAGCGCAATAAGTGATCTCTACGCTCACGGGTTGCTCCACTGCACGAGCTGGCCCACTGCGGAGAAAAATGCATAGCACTCGCAATATCCACAGAACAACGCGAGAAATTCCTCTTGCGAAGACCGTTTTCTTCAAGTGTGCTCCTTTTTCTCGGCGGTGCTGATCGCGTAGATATCATCAATCTAAGTCACGCTTCTGAAAAAAACGGAGGTTCAATATAACATGTGAGTGATAGAAAGTTCCTGTATAGCATCGCGTTAGCAAGTATACAGCGGGGCAGTTCCCAAATCACATGGGCAAAACATTCAGCATGCGTCTGCAGTGATTCAACTATTACTTTGTAACCCCATACACTTTATTTCAGGTCATGTCCACGTGAAACAAAAACGCACCACTCATTGCAGGCCTTTCTGAGAATAAATAGATAAATACGCAGATATCGGACGAGGGGGAAAGTGCGAGTACTAGTGAAAACGTCAGCTCAAGGAAAGAAGAATTTCATGAATGCGATGCGAATTGGCCATGACTGGTCGGCGATGAGAAGTTGATTATGGTCATTTATAAGAAAAACAATAGAATCGAGCATTCTTTTGCGTTTTATTCGAGCAATGAATTAGGCTAGTTGGTGGTGGCCCAATATTTCTTCTTGCGCTGCGGGTGGCGAGAAGAGGACAAGACGTGACGAGACGTTCGCAGCACCTGTCTTCTAGTTCCTGTCACGTCCACGTCTCATGACCCGCAGCGCAACAAGAAATCATGCGTTTAGTTGACTAAATGGTAGCAAAGCTTGTCTCATGGAGAATATAAACACTGTTAGTGCTGCTTCATAGTAAATACCTTTTGTCTGCAAACTCGGCGCACTGTTTCAATGGTGCAGTGCTAGCAGTATGCAAGTAGCCTAAATGTGGCCGTTAAACTGCGCTGTAAATTTTCGTTACCACTGCGTAAGTGATCATTCATGATCGCGATGCTTGAGGCCCGTGTGCTTGATTTAGGTGCACGTCTAAGGGGTCCTGCAACACTTTTCAAGCATGGTCAGAAAACGCTGCTGATCCGCGAGTTAAATATATAGCACAGCATGAGGCCCCGAATTCACAATAAATTACCAAAGCCTGCTAAAAATTGCTTTATCCTCTCTCGACAAATGCTGGGGAGAAAGAAAAACTTCATTATTTATATATGTACAGGGAGTAGGAGGGAGATGGCCAGGTGCGGGCCACCACTCACCCACACTATAGGCGGGCTCCTTTTTTACAGAAGTCCATTGGCAGCCAACGTGACTCGAGCTCGGCTGACCAGGGCCTTCTGGCTCACCAGGTCAGAGCAGCTTAGCAGGGCTACATCTCAGTCCTCCCGGGTGGGGTTTGATTTTAGGGTGAGGTGCGAAGTTGACTGGCATGCCCACGCCATGTAGAAGATGTCAGAGGACGTCAGAGAACAGAGGACACGCAGAGGACACGCAGGATCAGGATATTTGAAAACTGGCGGGAACAGCAGTATTTTGGTGTAAAGGGCGAGGAGTAAGTGTTCCTCTACCTTTGTAAGGTTCTTACATGGTCTGTGACAAATTGCGTGGCCGAATTGATAGAATTAAATAATTTCTCGAAATGTTAAGGCCGCATTAGGTCCGGTATCCATTCCGGACATGTCTGATTAAGGCGTTACCCAGACAGTCAGCGTGCGGGCAGCAGCGTCTGCCATTTTTTTGCCTTCGAGGCCCGTGTGAGCTAGAGCCCATATGATACTACGGGACGTGGGGGCCCCGACGTAATTACTATTTTGTAACATGCTTTACGCCAGGTATGGGATGTACCCGCGTTGAATATTTCTGCAGGCCCCTCTAGAGTCCGTAATGATAATGCGCGAGTCCTGGTCTGCGGCAGCTAGTGCGATGGCGACTTCCTCCACACGTGTTATATCATGTGCTCTGAATGTGAATTCATTCACCACGATGTTTTGGTGGACGACTGCAGCCGTGTACCACCCCCCCCCCCCCCAATGTGAGGGCCGGAGGCGTCCACGTAAAATATGCCGTGTTTGTTTCCATAGTGCTATTCTCTCTTTTTTCAGCAAAGTCATTGAAAAGTGCATTGAAAAACGCCTTACCACATGCCTCTCAAAATTTAATATTCTTTCCTCAAATCAATTCGGCTTCAGGACGGGTTCTTCCACTAACTGCGCTTTACTTTCTTTCACAGATAAAATAAAAAGCGCCATTGATTGTGGTTTCTACACAGGAGCAGTTTTCATAGATCTGTCGAAAGCATTCGACTCCATCAATCATGACATCCTCATTTCTAAACTGCGGGCAGTAGGGGTCGAGGGGCCCGTGATGAAGCTTATAAAAAGTTATTTAACAGACAGACAACAGGCTGTGTGTGTTGGTTCCTCGCTTTTTAACTTTGAAATAACAAACAAGGGTGTTCCGCAGGGATCGATACTTGGCCCACTACTTTTCTTACTTTACATAAATGATTGGCCTAATCACCTATCACAATCAGAAACTTTCCTTTACGCTGACGACACGACATTGCTTGCTAGTGATCGATCACTAAATGCTCTTACATCGAAGTTGAATACTGATGTGAACAATATTTTAACATGGTGCCGCCTTAATTCGCTGAAAATAAATACCACCAAGACTTCATTCATGCTTTTTCATACCAGTCACAGATTACCAGAAATTCTTCCCACTATCATTCTTGATTTTCATGTCATTAGTGCAGCTGATGAATGTTCATTTCTAGGTGTTACTTTAGACTCTAACTTAAAATTTACGAAACACATCGCCCATTTGAAGCGCAAAATTGCTCCTGGTATTAGAATTTTATTAAAAGCCAGGTACTATTTCAGCAAACCTACACTACTAACACCGTTTTATTGTTTCATTCACAGTCATCTGAACTACTGCATCACCTCATGAGGTACCACATATGCAACTCACATAGCACCGCTGCAACATTTACAAAATCAGGCCATCCGTATAATAACGTTCAGCTCATTCAGCTGCTGTGTGTCCGACATTCTTCATAATAACAGAATCCTATCATTACACAACCTTGTTAAATACAATTTATCCATAGTGTTATTTAAAATTATGAAGAACCCTCCTCCAGTAAACATATTTCCAGACGCTGTTCTAGGAAACACCAACCGAACAAGATTTGCAGCTAACAACAATTTATTAATGCCATTAGTCCATACTAATTATGGAAAACACTCTGGTTATTTCACGTCCTTATCAACCTGGAACAGTCTTCCCCTTAACGTGAAGCAGTCTTCATCATTAGCTATTTTTAAAAACACATTAGGTATTTACTTTTCTGCTGGATACCATAGAATTCTAAGATGTGCAATATAATCTACACCTGTTCATATTCATGCACTCTTAATGGTGCCACAGCCACTCATCTTTTTCTTGCTTGTTTCGTTCCTCTGTTCGTTTCATCAATAATATTTGGGTTTTTCTTTTATTTTTTCTATGTTCTTTGCAGTGTTTTGTTGTAATTATGATTGTTAAAATTAGTTTTTTAGTCTGTATTCCATTTATTTGTATAACTTATTCCACGTTGCTTCATTTAACTTGTGCATATTTATCGCATTTTCTGACAGGAGGTCCCCCATCAGCCAAGTCCTCTGGGACCTCCTTCTGTATGTTTATGTAAGCATGTATGTTTTGTACGAAAGTAAAAATAAATAAACTGAAAACTGAAAGTGGCGAGCTAGTGCCCCCGCCCACGCAAGGTGCCTGCCATGGTCGTCACGTGTCACGTTGGCCGGAAGTGGGCGCACGTGAAGGGCGTATCTCCAGACTTCTGGGATACGTACGTGCGCTTCCGTCTCTGTTGGGTGGTGGATGTGCAGTCGAGCTAATAAGCGGCGACCTGACGGAGTGTCAAAAAGTCTCGTGTATTGGTTAATCAAGCGTGCCTCCCGGAGCTCTGCAAAACTGTTTACCATCCCGAGGCCCATAAGGCACTGGTTGGACGTGGTTATTGGGAGATCAAGGGCACGCTTGTACATCTTCCTGAAGGATCTACTCAAGGGCGTTCTCGTCAAACTTGTGCAGGTGGCGGTAAGGAGCCGAGCAGCGGACTCGACTGGTTACGAATGCATGCGCCAGCCGCAAGGCATGTTTGCAACGTAACTCCCCGCGCTTGTTGGAAACCCGGCGAACCATACGGCCCACCTGGTCTCCCTCCTTTCGCAGTTTTGTCAATGTTGTATCTACTCGGTGATGTTTATAAATAAACTGTCCCAGTAATCTGATCTCATGGTGTTCTGGGATGGGTCCGCTTCGTAGGGACAGTTCAATTTTGGTAGTGCACTTTGCTGAGGGGCGTATGTGCGGAAATTCTGATTTGGTTGGGGAGCATTGGAGGCCGCAGCGGCGGGCGTAGCCGTCCACGATCTCCGTCGCTTGCTGCAGTTTGGCTTCTATATCTCCTCCCGATCCGTCTTTAGCCCATATGGTAATATCGTCGACATACAGCGCGTGCTGTGTGCCTTCAACATTATCCAGTGGAGCCGGGAGTTTCATCATACCCAGATTAAACAATACGGTGAGAGGACCACACCCTATGGGAGGCCTCTCGTAGCTAATTGGTAGAGGCCGTGTTTTTCATCCTGTATAAAGACGACAGTCTTTCTTGGGTACTTTCGACGCAAAAACTTTGGTCTGTCTGCCTGTACATTTGTCTGTTTGTCCACCCTTACCCCGAACCGGCTATTCTAAACAACTACAGCCGATACCCCGAACAGCCGACCTTATCCGCAGCGCCCACCAATGTTGCTCAAGTTTCAGCGTTCATGCGTGTGTGATTGTCAATTAAAAAGAATTTATTGCGCATATCTCAGGGCCTATAACAACACGTATATATTCTGCATGTGTGCCTTTTACTAGAAAAGGCATACA
Organism: Rhipicephalus microplus; assembly: GCF_043290135.1. Taxonomy (NCBI): domain Eukaryota; kingdom Metazoa; phylum Arthropoda; class Arachnida; order Ixodida; family Ixodidae; genus Rhipicephalus; species Rhipicephalus microplus. The sequence continues at coordinate 297,971,890 of NC_134710.1, forward strand.
TGAGTAATTGTAAGGACCATAGCGTTTATCACGCTGCGCTGACCATACAACGCTTGCACGAAGGAGCGAGTGTTTCCAACATTTTGCTAAGACGACACGGTGGGGGCACCTACCCATCGCCTTGCGTTCTACACCTTATCACGCGCTTTGTTTTCCAAAAAAAAAAAACAGCCAGATGGCACTCATGTCTCACGTGTGGCGTGACGTGATGCGCTCGTTCGCCTCCGCTGCACGCTCGAGGCACTAACGCAGCGCCTCCGGAATACCATTCACCAATTTTCTTGCACAGAACATCAAATAAATGTTTTGTTCACTATCCCCATACGCAAGACTATCGTATTTAGACGACATTTGCAGATTACATGAATATACGGGGCCAATTTTTTTGAATGTGTGACTCTCGGTCAGAGAGGAATTGTCGAATTGATTGATATGGGGGGTTTAACGTCCCAAAACCACCATATGATTATGAGAGACGCCGTAGTGGAGGGCTCCGGAAATTTTGACCACCTGGGGTTCTTTAACGTGCACCCAAATCTGAGCACACGGGCCTACAACATTTCCGCCTCCATCGGAAATGCAGCCACCGCAGCCGGGATTTGAACCCGTGACCTGCGGGTTAGCAGCCGAGTACAGGAATTGTCGAATGTATTGAAACATGTTGTGTCCCCAGTTGGTTTGGGAAAAGTGCTCTAGTATTATGTCTTGTCTGACGTTGTCAAAAGCCCCCGTCAATTCAAGGGCGAGTACTGCCTTGTCACTAAGAGGGTATCTGACGGAATTCAGAATTTTGTGGTCTCATTGAAGCAAGACATCCTGTGCAGACCGGTGCGGGTGGAATCCGAAAATTGCGTCTGCAAATATGTGTTGGTTTTCGAAAAACTCGGACAAGTGATCTCGCACCATAGTCTTCATCAACGTGAGAGAGATGGGGCGAAGGTTGTCCTTGTTGATGACTTTGCCGGCTTTCGAAGTGATAGTGACAAGGGTGGTCTGCCATTCGGTTGTAACGGGGGTCCCCCTAGCCAGATTGAATTTATGTACGCGATGAGTGCGTCGTAGGCCAGGTGGGGAAGGTTGGCAAGTAATTTCACTGTTAGAGTTTGTCTCTTCCCGGCGCTGTTCTTCGCTTCATTTTAGTCAGGGCCACCTTCAGGTCATAGAGCTGGGACGGTTGATCCAGTTCCATGTTCTTGGATCCTGCATACGAGTACGCTGACCCTTGGATGTCATGTCGGACCCAGCGGTATTGATTGCGTAGTTTGCATGCTAATTTTGAGGTGTCTCCATCGAAGGTATGGATTACCCGTTGGAGATGTTTTTGTGTCTCGGCTCTGATTTGGGTTGGATCATTCAAGGTGGGAAAGAGACGCCAAGTGTTCCTGCTGGACATTTGTCTAACAGCCGTGTTGCATTGGTCTACCCAATTCAAGTCGGCGAGCTGAGCCGCGTACTCTACCGCTCGTTGGGTGAACTCGGCAATGCGAATTTTGAGTTTCCGATTGTGTTTTTGTCGGAGCCATGTGCGGTCGAGGCTGTGCCGCGCCTCTCAAAAGTGAAGGAGGTGATTGCCCACCCCCGACGTAGCCCCCGAGAGTTGAACTTGAGTTTCCGTAAAACGAAGGTGTGTGACCATTTCTTGTGACCATTCGTGGTAACCTGTTTCCCGAATGGGGGACACATTAGCGTAGGTTTTCCGAAACCTTGTCCAGTCGGGTATGCGGGCTTGGGCATAGGGTTGCTACGCCTGGGAGTCCACACCAAACGTCATTGCCTCTCCAAAGGCAATCTGTGTCAAGGCTAGTAAGCGAGCCCACCTGATGCCATCAACTCAACGACGTTATAGGTGGTGCCGCCAGTTTGTCTTACGCAACGCACGGCGAGCTCCCTCAGCCCACGGGCCCCAAGAAGCAAGCGGTGAGATCCAGTCTGGCGAATCTTACGCAATGCGTGGCAACATCACGCCTTTTTGGGTGCGACCAAGCACAGCGGCTTCCGATTTGAAGACGCTGATGCCACCAGCCGCGGTTCCGATTGAACATTGGTGACGTAATGGATGACCCGGGACCTATAAAAAAGCCAAGTGGTGCGTCGACAAGCAGCTGACCTATTCGTCAGAGAGTAGCCAACGTATGCGTCAGAGAAGACATCTCGGCCTTTCGAGTCCCTAAGCTGTCGGCCCCAGTGCCGAATATGTAACACCTTTATTTCTATGCTGTACATACACCTTGCTTTAACTCACCGTCCTCATGTCCGCTCCTCCATCAGCTCTGCGCAGAAGCAGTCGTGAGCTGAGAAACACATGCTACCGAACGGCTGGTGACCTTGGCGGCGAGTTTCGGAGCAGTGGCGCCTTCAGGACCGTGTTGGCGTCACACTTCGTAACAGTTGATTGCAGCTGTGGGATCGGCCGGCATGAGCGACATCGATGCGGTGAGTGCCTGAGGTTTTCCCATCTGATCACCAAACTACTATAACACAGGTTATAGTAGTTTAGAGAAGGGCTGCGTGAAGCATTAGTGGGTGAGCTTTGATCGTTTCAAGCCAAGTCCGAGTGCTTTGAAACCAAAGTTAATGCGGAGGGTGTAAACACGGCAGTGTTAAAAATTGCTTGCGCGTCTTGCTATACGACTTATAGTGGGTGCGGCAAGTAGATATTTAACAGGGTCAAAGAGCGAGAGGCTAGGGTGAACGATGGAAAACCTTAAAGTGAAGGAACTCATCGAAATTTGTGAGGAACGCGGCCTTACATTGGGCCGTGTGAAACGAAAGCAAGTGATCCTTGAGATCATGAAGGATGAAGGGGTGAGGGCTGAGGAAGTCAATGAGGCCTGGGTGGATATCAGAGCACGCCGCGAGGAAGCTGCAGGCGAGAAGTAGAAGTTCGCGAACGCGAAGAAGCTGAAAGGCGAGAACGCCGTGAGTTGGCCGAGAGACAGGAGCGCCTCGAGCTGAAAAAATAGAGTTGGCGAGCCTAGAGTGTTCGCAGGCGCCTAGCGTAGCTTCTGTGACAGTTCAGGTCAGCGGTCATAGAATTCGGAACCAACTGCCACCGTTCGTAGTCGGCGAGGACATGGCGAAGTATCTCGTTAAGTTCGAAAACGTCTGTGAGCGAAATGCCTTGGAGCGGTCTCTTTGGGCGCAGAACCTGTTAGCTGTTCTTCCTGGCGAAGTGTACGACGTGATAACGTGCTTGTCAAGGGAAGCGTTTGAGAGCTATAACGAGGTTAAGGAAGTGCTTTTGAGACGTTTTAAGTTGTCACCCGAGGCTTTCCGGCAAAGGTTCCGGTACGCAAAAAAAGGGCAATGAGTTGCACGTCGACTTCGTGTTTCGTCTTAAAGCCGATTTAATTGAATGGCTCAATGGCGACGGCATTTATGACGATCGCGATAAAGTGGTACAATGCATTGCATTGGAGCAAATCTACCACTGCAGCGAGGATGATGTCAAGCTTTGGCTGCAGGACAAACTTGGTGAAGTGCAGCTTAACAAGGCAGAAGAGTTATCTGAGGAGTATTATACTCGCCGAAAGTTGCATAGCAGGGCAGTACACGCTGAAAAGAATGAAAAGAAAGAGAGCTTTTCAAAGAAACCTGAGCAACGGAAACCCACTCCACATCGTAATTGCAGGAAGGACCCGTCTCTTACGAAGGACACTGTAGGGGAAGGGCAAACAGAAGCGACGAAATCGAGTAAGGTTCCTAAACAACGCACTGATATTGCACGGGCGTTTCAATCACGGAAGCTGCTAATCAGCTACAACTGCAAAAAAAGGAAGGGTACATTGCGGTAAACTGTAAATAAAAGTTTGCTTTCACAACAATCGCAGAATCAGAAAAGAACATGTGGTTGTTAGAGCCGTATCTCCAGGAAATTAGTGTGAATGGAAAAACGTGTCGAGCACTTCGAGACTTAGAGGCAACCATGAACGTTGTCTATCCTATCTTGGCGTCTCCAGACGACTTCACAGGGGAATGCGCGTGGATCAGGCAAGTCGCCGATGAGCAGAGTGCTTGCTTAATAATCACTGCGGTTGTCATTGAAGGCCCGTTTGGTGAGCTTCGCATGGAAGCGGCTGTGTCTGTGGCGCTTCCTGATTGTTTCCTTTATCTTTTGTTTTAATACCTCTGAGCAGCTTCTCAAAGAGCCGGGTAAATCGTTCTTCTCTAACTTAGCGTACATGGCTCTCACGCGGTCGCAAGTGCGGAAGTTTAGCAGGAACTTGATCTCGTTCAGTGTAATTAAACACCACCTGCTAACGAGGCTGATCTGCGTGATCTTGGCGGCGATGCAATGGTGTCTCGGACAGCTAACTGTCCGGATGAGTCGCTCGAGCCACCCGTCGCGGAAGCCGTCTCTGTTGGCGGAGGAGATGACATGATGCCATTGATTGGGAGCGAGAGGGGTGCTACGCTCACGCCTGTAGCGAAATGTTGGAGTGAGCAGTCGAGGGTAGATCAAGAAACGCTCATTCGAGAGCAGCGTGAGGACCTCTCAATTGAAGCGCTAATGGAAAGCGTAAACTTGGGAAAAAACAAAAAGAATGTTTCCTTTTTTGAGAAGGCAGGGCTCCTGTATCGGAGCTACACAAATGTGCAAAGTCGCAAGTATGAGCGACTTGGTGCCACAAAAGTATCGTCGCCAACTATTGGAACTGGCACATAAAAACACGTGGGCAGGACATATTAGCATAAAGAAGTCCAAGGCTAGAATTTTCCTTGAGTTTTATTGGCCGAATTGCTTGAAAGATATCGAAGACTTTGTATGCTCATGCTACACACGTCAGAGAGTGGGGAAATCCACGGACAAATGGAAGGCACCCATGAAGCTTGTGCCAATTATCACAGAACCTTTTCGGCGCCTAGTAATTGATATCGTCGGGCCATTGCCAGAGTCAAGGCAAGATTGTCGGTACGTCCTGAACGCCGTCTGTGTAGCCACAAAACTTCCAGAAGCGATACCTCTAAAGGAGCTCAATTCTCCTCATGTCGTGAATGCACTGCTATCTATATTTGGAGGCGTCGGATTTCCTTCTGAAATACAATGCGACAACGGTATTATCTTCACCAGCTGCCTTACCTCTACCTTTTTGAATAAAAATCTGAAATAAATGAAGTGCCCAACTCTACCCATCACCCGGAATCTAATCTGGTAGAGCGTATGCATTCTTAGAAGTGCGGCAGCCTGGGCTAGTTGGTATGGCATGATAGTTATAGCGCGAGAAGAGAATGACGACACACAGACAAGAAGGACACGCTTTGTTCTGAAACGGATAATGAGAGCTCTTTGCTAGGAGCACACGTACGACTGAGAAGCGTGTATTTCTCCCGCTATGATCACTTTGAGATCAGCTCCTCATGAGGGCACTGGTTTTAGCCTTGAAGAGCTTGAGTATGGCAGGAGTTTAAGAACACTATTACGAATGCTACGCGAGTCCTGGTAGGGATTCGATGAGGGCCCTTATCTAGTTGCGTATGTTCTAGACCTCCTTCAGAGGCTTAGAAAAACGAAAGATCTTGTGGAAAGTCACATGAAGGCTGCACAAGTGTTGTCAAAGGAGTACTATGACAAATTGGCGAAGAAACGCACATTTCAAGAGGGTAGTCAGGTAATGCCTCTGCGTCCGTCCAAAAGGAACAAGCTTGAGGTACATTGGGAAGAGCCTGTCAAAGTAATGTCGAAGCTTTCTGATACCAATTATGAAGTGAAATTAGGATGGCGGGCGAACAAAATTTACTACAGTAACTTGACGAAACCGTACATTCAACTTCAAGTGGTCGTGATTCTGCTTTTGATTGCTTCAGGGGACGAAGAAGCAGAAATTTTGACTTCTAGTGATGTAATCGAAAGGGGATCCGATGTAATCTTGAAGAAGTTGAACCTGGAGCCTAGGTAAAGTGAAGTCCAGAAGGAGGACTTGAAGAGGATTGTCTCCGATTTTAAAGACGTGTTTTCGGACCGTCCCGGAAACACGACGGTGACTGAACAAGATATAGAGCTAACTTGTGAGGAGCTATGTGATTTGGTTGGTACCTTCTCCCCCCTTCGGCATTTTGCTGGCGAGTCGGGGCAAACGTTTGTCCTCATCATGGCCTTAGCTGAGCGCTCTCGCCCAGAGTGATCTCAAGGGGCCAACTTTATGTTTTATTCTATTTCATTACGTTGTTATACGTGTAAAAATTTGAGTTCTTATTTTAAGAGTCTTGTGTCCCACATGTGCCTCTTTATGTAGAGGGAACGAAATTCCGACAGACACGTAGCTAGGTATATGTTGTACTATGTTTTGTCTGGTGTTCTTTCGGGTAAACAAGGGCACTTGCTTGTGTCGTGTGCTGTGTGTTGTTGAACCGCTCTTGACAAGTTGCAGAGTCATCGACAAGTGCTGAGACCAAAAATCATCAGAATAGACGAGCGAAGCTTGTCGCCAAGTTTTGATGACAAGCCAGTGGAACTGGGGTCCACCCTCAAGAATGGGATGTGTTCACGGAACTGAGCCTGGAGCTACAACCTCCCCATCGCACTGGAGACGAGCCTGGAGGGACCTGGCGAATGAGCGCGTCCGACATCCGAGCCACGCGAAGCAGCTCGTCTTTTCGACGCATTGTCTGGCGGTGGTGGTGCTGTTACGCCTGGCAATCTACACCGAACGCCATTGCCTCTGCAAAGGCAATCGGTATCAAGGCCAACGGGCGAGCCCGCCTGATGCCATCACCTCAACGACGTCATCAAGCGGCGGCGCCGGTCTGTCTTACGCAACGCACGGGGAGCTCCCTCAGCCCACGGCCCCTAAGACTCGCCAGATGGCACCATCCAGTCTGGCAAGTCTTACGCAATGCGTGGCACCATCATTCCTTCTTGGGTGCAACCCAGCGCAGCGGCTCCCGATTTGAGGAAGCTGACGGCACCAGTGGCGGTTCTGATTGGACGTTGGTGACGTAATGGATGACCCGGGGCCTATAAAAAAGCCAAGCGGCGTGTCGACAGGCAGCCGACCTATGCGTTAGAGAGCAGCCGACCTATGTGTCAGAGAGCAGCCGACGTGTGCACAAGAGAAGACATCTCGGTTCTTCGAGACCCTTAGCTGTCGGCCCCAGTGCCGAATATGTAACGCCTTTATTTCTATGCTGTGCATCAACCTTGCCTTAACTCACCGCCGTCTTTTCCGCTCGTCTATCAGCTCTGCCCAAAATCAGTCGCGTGCTGAGTAACACACGCTACTAAACGGCTGGTGACCTTGGCGGCGAGTTTCGGAGAAGTGGCACCTTTGGGACCGTGTTGGCGTCGCGCCTCATAACAGGGTCTTGCCATTGGTTTGGTTGTGACGGCGGTGTTGAGTATGGAGTGGTCACTGCCGAGGGTTTCCTCGGTGGTGGTCCTGTCTGCATGCTAATGTTTTTGGTGAAGGTAAGGTCCGGACACATGTCCCAAGTCACAGAGTTACCTAGCCGCATTGGATGTGCGGGGTCAGTGTGAAGAGTGAGGCACAGCGTAGAGAGATCCTCTAGCTTGTGCCCACGCTTCGCATCACGCACATATCCCCCCAATGTTCTGTGGGCGTTGAAATCACTCACGATCATTAGAGGATCCCTGCCGGCAGCTTTCAAGGCGCGACTGAAGAGTGCTGCGAATGTTACATTTTTAAGTTTGGGGGAACAATATATGTTAAGTACGTGGAGGGGCACATCTTGTTTGTTGTGCGGAAGAAGTTTCACCATCACGTAGGAATAAACAGTTTGAAGTTCCAGGTCGACAAGGTTAGCTGACTGAATTTTATGCACACCGACACAGGAAGAAGGGTCCTGCTGGAAAGTGATGTAATCTGTAAGTGTAGCGCCACTCCCTGGCTCCTGGAGGGCAACCACCGCCGGAAGTGAGTCAAGAGTTGATAGGAAACGAAGGCGCGCCCGCTTCATGTGGGGCCAAAAGCCTCGGCCAGTTCACTGCCAATCCAGCGTGAGGTGTGCAAGAATTGCGAAATTTGCTGGGCTATCATCGCGGGGATTGTCTCCTGCTATTTGGAGATGGCAGTGACCATTACTGATATTTGGTTTTCCATGATGGCGAATCGGGCGTCCATGACTCGGATACAGATTTCGAAATGCGCTTCGAATGCGGCGTCCACGCTTGTTGATGCCTCTGAGGCCACGGGCTCAGTTTCCATTACCTCAGCCAAGGGGCAGGAAGGGGGAAAAGGAAGCTGGTTGATTTTAGATTCTAACTGCATAACTTTCTTTAGTAGCATCTCGTTTTGAGCCCTGAGTACTGCTATTTTAGTTTGTTGCGCGCTCGGCGCCAATAAGAAGGGAGTGGGAAGGGGAATACGAGAGACAGCCCCACCTGGACTTCTCACCTGTGGCCCATTTTTTACGGCGTTGACCCAACCCCAGGTCTTGCCGTACGCCTCTGTCGCTCATTTCTTAGGGTCACCTTGTAGTTGCGACTCCGTCAAGGGACGCATTCTAGCACCCACTGAAGGTGGTACTGGCTTGTTTAGTTTTCCAGTTGTCCCGGCGAGGCTGGTCGTTGGGTAACCCATGATGGCGGCTTGTCTTTGTGGGTGCTGGTTTCTTTTTGTCGCCTTTTGGGGAGGTCATCTTCGTCATGCAGAATTTCGCCATACAATCGCGAGAGTTAGTGGCATGGGCGCGACCACACACGGAACACCAGGGAACACATACGTGAGGGGCCCGCACCCCTCCACTAGCGTAGCGTGGAGTCCGCAGAGTCCACAAGTGTTCGGCTGCAGATTTGGACATGCATCAGCGCGATGCCCGACGGCTCCACGCTGGCTGCAGGCCGGGATAGCTTTCTAGCAGCTGTGCACGGAGACGACCCTATTGTCATAGTGCACGTAACGAGGCTTCACCTTACCCGTGAAGGTGATGCGTGCCTTGTTGAATGTTTCGAATTTTCGGATTTCCACGATAGTTCCAGCACGCCACAAGACTCGGTGCTGAAGAGTTTTCGTGGTGTCCGTGTTACGGACCATGATCACTCCGTGGCAGATGTTGCCACCGTCTTGTCCTAGGCAACCCTGGAGCAGAACTGACTCTTTCTTTGAATTCACTGCAAAATCCCCGATGAGCAGGTCCGCCGCTTCGATGTCCGGGGTATGCACGACAATGATGTTTTGGTCTCGCGATGGCAGCACAGAGATTCCGCGAGTCTGCTCCGGTCCGAGGTATGCCGAGATGGTGGTGCCATAGCAGGTTTCCGTGAACGCGTCGAGAAGAGAAACACGTTCTTTGGGATTGATTATTATAATGTACTCTTCGTGTGCAAGTTTCAGCATCGGACGTGGCTTCCGCTTCGTGGATGTCTTGCCCTTGTGCCTCGTGGCGCTCGTCGTGGGAAGCGTTCGTGTTGTCAACCGATGAGTTGGCTGCCGTAGCGGCATCAGACGCTGTCATCTTGGCTTTCTTCTGAGATCAGCGTTTGGCCGCTTGAATCAAGGCTGGGCTCCAAATTTTCGGAGAAGTCATCGAACTTGGCTCACTGTTGGTGAAAACTGAGGTCCACGCCATCGCCTCGGGGTCATATCCGCGTAGTTGTAGCATGGAATCAGCCATAATTCAGCCAAAGGGCCTATTACATCGGGCCGAGCGTTAGCGTCGCTGACCACGGCGCCTCCATGGTCGGTAGACAAAAGGCCGTAAACTTGGAAGGCACGAGCCCACCTGGACGAAGTACGTAGGTATCCAGTTGTGCCGCTTGGTGTTCAGGATCGCACGACGCCGGTTTTGTCCGGGTATGATGATATGGGCCGCGGCCCCCGCCGAAAATTTGCGAAGCCAATAGACTTCACGTTCGCTCACGTCGTGCGTTTGCCGCTCCTCTCCCCCCCCCCCCCCCCCAATGCTGGAAGACGCTCAAAAATCACTCGTTTATTCCCATCTATCAGCCATTGGCTGATTTGAACATGGCATGCTCGGTCGTTGGAGCGATCGCCGCGGGAGGCCATAACTTGTCCACGCGTGAGCTCACGATCACACCCTGAACAATGCCTTCTTTATTTAAACGCCAGTGAAAACGTGTGCTTCTGAACGGGAGCCGTCGGTCCACCTCAATTCAGGGAGTGGTGGTGATGCGGTCCTTTATCAATGGTCGCACTGCTCGCGTGCAACATACGTCCGAGCGCTTTTCCCCGAAGATGCGATAGACGTGTTTCCCACACCAATATCATACCTCCGTCCAATTTCCTCCTTCATTCTGCTTCTTTCTGGCTCGAGACAACGCCGCCGCTGCGTCACAGAGCAGCGCATGCTGAAACGTTGCAGTGACACTTCCCCATTGGTTGCCCGCACAGCGCCACCAACGGCGACGTGCTACCTCAAGACGCCGTATATTTCACACAGCCTGCGTGACTGCCAATATTGTGAACACGGGGAATGCAAGACGCTGCCCCACGGATCTGTATACAACTGAACAAAAAACTACTTTATTTTATTCCAATCGTGAGAAACTGCATGAAGGGTTCTCTACTTCATGACCACAAAGCACAGTCAAAGTAGGTGATGGGCGAGAACAGGAAAGGGCTAGAGAAAAGGGTGGTGAACGGCTGAGTCAGGCGCATCTGGCTGACATTGATAAAATACAGAAGGCGTTGCCTTGAAAAGCTGCGTATTCGAAGAAAAAAACACAAGAAAAAGTGCTCAAGGTCACGAAGGACACGTAACACATTTTCATTGGCCATGATGTCTCCCTGCTTAGCTTTAAGTGCATTCAGGGATACGACAGAAGAGAGAATGCGATTGCAGCGTGCGACAAATGTTTGTAACTCCGCTCGTACATGACGGATTCTTGAAATTTTGAGGCACTGAGTTTGTGAGGCGATAAGCTCTCTAAAGAACCCATTCCATGGTTACTTGAAAAAGCGTTTCAGGGCAGCTTTAAAGAAAAGAAGGTGATCGAAATTTTCGAAGCCTTCCACTTTAGGGTCTCTCATAATCATGTGGTGGTTTTGGGAAATGGAACCCCAACAATTATTATCATTGTCTTTTAACTGTTTAAACAAATCAACATGTATCGGAGGAAAAGTACCGCGAGGATCGAAAAACTGGTCCTCCATTCTTGAATTACTGCTCAGTAGCTAATTCGTCAACTGATGCGCCAAATGTAAGAAAATGGACTCGGACGTCGAGACCATGCATGCCATTCAAGACAGCCATTTAGTCCTGTAAATTCTCGTGGGTTCCTTTTTCGGCACTGACATGTTTTGAACGCTTACATCAGTAGTAAAACATGAATATTCATATCTTTTATAACCACGGGCGTCGGCTGAATATTAAAGTGACTGAGCGCAGAAGGGGCGTCGGCAGAATATTGACGTGAGAGTGTGCATAAGGGGGAGGGGGGGCTCAAACGCCTGTTTTGCACCCCCTTTCCGACGCCCGTTGTTATAACGTCCTGAAAATAAGCGTAAATGAAGATCACCACGTTATACATTGTGAATGTATTCTTGAAATTTATATTATCGCAAGCAATATAAAGAACCCAAAAAACATCGCGGACTGTAAAGATCTAGTGGCTGATCCTGTGGGGTCATTAGACGAATAGTTTGTGCCATTCTAAAATGTATCAAGGAAAGCAAGTACCAGCACAAACTGGTCATGTGACGATTTATGAGGTTGGTAATATGACCCAATATTTGAGTTCTTGACATTACGTGAAGAACTCAGATATTGGGTTACTTTTCAAGAAAACCGATGGAGAGTCAACAGCGGAGTATTCTAACGGCACATATGCTTGAGCCGCCTAGATATGATACCGATAACGCCTGACACAACAAAGAAAACTTTATAATAAGACCGTCTAGTCAAGACATCACTCAGGTCCAATAACTATTGTCGGTTCACTTGATCTTACAAGATGGAAGGCATCAAGTTTGTTTTTGACGGTCTAATAAATACTGAGCGTTTACTTTATGCTAGAATCTAGGGGCGGTCATATCTGTATCGCTTTGTTGCTAACGCTATCAATCAGATAGAAATTGCTGCCTATGTGCAAGGTATAAAGCTTCCGGAACCGATTCGATTCCTTCTTGCCTCTTGGGCTTCCAAACGCTCCATTCTTACTATACACGTAAAAAGTCTTCGAAAATGCTCGTTCCCGACTCGCGCACGCTGGCTAGCACTTGTTGGTCTTCTTTGAAAGAAGAAACTTTCGCAATAAATGGGCATGTTTTATCTGCAGTATGGCGTCCAGCACTATTTGAACGTTGAACTACAGCCGATTCAAGCTTAAGTTTTGTACGACAAAGGTTTGAGGCAAGTTCACTTGAGTTCTGGAGAGTTTCCGCATCAGCTAAACCACACAACACTAAAATTTTCAGCCTTTGACGGTTCTCAAGGTCACTATTTTTCTTTAAAGCCACTACCATTGTCTAATAACAATGCGACCGATTCGGCTGCGCCTGAACTTTAGCTAAGGTGGAACGAAAATGGTCCGTCCCCGAGTATGTCTCCTCCAATGACGAAAGACAAAGCTTCAGTTCTGCCAGTTTATAAAGAACTGTCACTATTTAGAGCGTTTCTAGTAGTGTGTTTTGGCTTTACAGAAGCCGATCAAACTGCACAGGATTGCGCCTTGGTTTCCACTCTGTCACCACTACGCAATAATACAATCAGTAAATAGAATACAGCGTGCCTTCAATAACAAACTCACAACTTGTGCAAGTTCCTTGTACGACTTCATAAGTACGCTGTACTGAATCCAACAAAAATAGAGGTCAGAGTACAACCAAAAGAATATTAACATTCATGAAGGTGTAGTGCCAATGGCTAACTTTTGAATACAGTAATCAAGACCTAAGCGTCGATGACGTGATGGCGGTTTCACTTCTCGTCGTCGCAATGTTGCTCCGCAGCTTATTTTGTGGCTGAAGAAACCATAAGGGTTGCCCAGGGCACACAGTCAGCATTTACCAGTCTCCAAGTAGGAAGTCTTCAAGTAGGGACAGTGTTTCTATTGATTACGATGACGTGCTTTACCACGCTTTCAGCGCCAAACGCTGCTCTCGCTACAGAGTTGACTTCTGTGTAAACGGTCAAGCAATCTGCAGCAAGTGAAGGGCATTGTTGGTCATATATAGGTGTCACAAACGAGCACTCCGAAAAGGCGCGCGCCGCCGAATTCTAGCGACAGTAACGATACCAAGTGCTGAGAGACACCTCATGGTCAACGATAAAGAAGAAAACAAGTATCCAAAAACTCCCCAGGCGCGCCGTCTCTCCCCCCTCGGAAGCGTAGTCTCGCCGACCGACCTACTCACATCGGTGGTCGAGCAAGCCCTGGAAGGTTCCCGAAAGGGCGGGGTGATGCAGAGATGCGTCACGAGTCGCGGACGGCCCTCGAGACGTCTCGCTCTTTCCCTAGCATTGGCTGCGTATCCGCCGACAAAACAATGAGAAGTTTCTGGAATCTAGCGCGGAAGGTATTTAAGCGAGCAGCGGAAGAGTGGTGATCAGGAGAAGAAGAAAGTGTGCGCCAGAGTGCGTAGGGTGTTTCCGCCATGTCGTCGGCGAAGGTTCTGTCCTCAGTAACAATGCAGGTAATGAAGAAGATTTCCACCTGAGGGATGAAGACTCGTGCTACAAGTAAAAGAGTGTGCCTACCGCCAGCGAGCGAAGACGCGTTGCCACAGCTGCGCGTGGGAAGCCGACATGTTAACGGCGAAGAAGTTTGGTGCTTGGAGAGCAGCCAAGTGAAGACGCGAGGTTTCCTGGAAGAGAAACTTCAGGGGCAGCGGAACGACAACAGCGCTGGACTATGAGTGAGTGGTTCACAGAAGAGTATCATTCAGACTTTTGTTCCAAGGACTTTGGACTGAATAAGTATTCGAACTCTTTAGTCTTTAAGTGTCTTGGTTGTTAGATGCATGCGATTGCATTGTAGGGAGTATTGTTGTTTGTGTCCGTTGTTTCGAGTGTGGCTGATTGTACTGTGTAGTACGTTGTTTGATTGGTGACATATCGTATTCAACTATTGTCGAGTGTGTATATTTGCGTATCGTTTTGATCTGCCATATTTGAAAATATAATTTTGTTTTGTTTATCAACGCTCGGCTCTGACTTGTTCTTTGGGCCACAGCTGGCGTCCGCTGGCGCGCCAAATAGGACCACTTCTAAATTGTCCACGCTTTCGTGGTGCAGTTTGTGGGGCCCATACCTTGGCCCTTGGAACTAGCCCGGCAATCGCCTCCCTAATTAACGGGACCCGTGACAATAAGCGTGCGCGCAGAGTTCCACTTCAGGGATCGCAGCGCCTCCTTTCCTAGTATTTCAATGTATGGGGCTGTCTCTGTACCCCTCCTTATTTTGTTAAGGTATAAAGCTGACATAGTGCTCCTCCCACCTATTAGGTGACATCGGTGGCATTAACATTAAATGCATCGAAACCTTATTTCAAGGTCATGAATTGTCATTCCTCGAATGTTTGGTGGCTTCCATATCATTCCAGGTGTAGTGATGAACTATTTTTACGGAACCGAAAATGGTCTAGGAAGTGAGCGTGCATTTGCCGTTAATCTGTTTGCTACAGATACTTCGGCAAATCATGGCGGTCAATGAAACATTTTCTTGATAGGAACTGCTGCCGTGTTCAGGCCTTGAATGCTTTGCTAGTTTTTCCGCTCATCAATTGAGTTTCGCGACAATTTTCCAAGGCGATTTTCGTTGTTAACATCTCTAATCAAAACGCATAAATTAATATATCCCCCTGATTCCGCACAAGTGCCTCTTTATCTCCCTCTCTTGTGATAAGAATTGACGCATGATTGTATTCGTGGCTGTACATGTATAGGGAACCAAGACGCCTATATTGTAATCGAAGTCACGCAAGTGCCTGTTATATATAACAGATAGCTTTCTCCTTCACTCCGCACTGGCTATAGTGTAGAGCTCAAAAAATATCTTAAAATATTACTGACAAAGAAATCTTGCTTAATGTTTTGTTGTTGTTCTTACAATAAGTAGCTAATGACTCATTCAGTATGGCTGGAAACCCTCTTGGCCCAAGATATTTTTTTACGTGGTTTCAGTAGCGTTCAAACTGTCCGTGGTAGGGACTTCTGATTTGTAGAGAATGCTGACAGGCCGTCGGGCACACCAGAAATTTCACCAGTTCTGAGGCACGGCTTTCATCTCGGCAACGTTACGGAATTATTGTTCATCCTAAAATTGTCCACATGGATGGTATCCGATGAATCAAAGTGCTTCGCACATACCGCACATGATTCAAATCGATGCAGAAGTGTGGCTCACTTGCTTGTTCTCAAACTGTTCACAAACACCTGGTATGCAAAAAAAAGACGCCTTTTGTACCCTTCGACGGCAACTCAGCACCTAAACAGCATCTTCATGCGAACGCGCCGCTTAAACTGTACAGCACCTGAATTTGGCGTTCTGCAAAAAGAAAAATGAAAGCAGATCTACGGAGTGAATGATGATGAGTGGGGTGGAGGGTCCGTCCGTCCATTCATCCATATTAGTATCCGCCTGTCCGTATGTGCCCCCATGCGTCCGAACACATTCGAGAATGCAGACGGTGCGCGGGTAACACCGACGAGACGCGAACCAAGGAGGCTGAGCGCCAGTGGCTTAAACGCGCCCTTCGCTCTGCGCCGTCCATGCCCCACCAACAATTCGCCACTGTAGGGTGACTATCCAGTAGACGTAGAGAGGCACTCGTTTGCACACTATGCAGACGACGCGCGGGAACACCGATGAGATGCGAGCCAATGAAGCCAACCGCAAGCGTCTTCAACGCGCCCGCCGCTCAGCTCCGTTTATGCCCCACCAACGATCTCCCAACTACGGTGACTATCCGGGAGACTGAGAGAGGTACTCGGTCGTGCACTCAGGCAAAGCGCGCGCAGCAGCCAATCGAAGGGTTGCGGCCCTTCGGCGGGTAGCGGGAGAGAAACGTCATCTAAGAGTTGAGACAAGAAATGGTTATCCATTTCTTTTGCCTCAATTTCTTTCTCGTCCCTTCTTATCTGGGCTACGCGTCACTAGTGACAAGGTTAGACTATAAAAAGCTTCGCCCTTGAAATAGTCACAGATGCATAGTACAGATGCAAACTTTCAGCTCACGGAGCCCGCATCTTGTCTCTGCGGAAACCTCATGGGAAGCATGTTCGTGCCATATGAAGCTCTCTCACACCGTGACGGCGAAGTTTCGTGAATAAAAGTACTGAAGGATTATGGTAAGGCCTACAGCACTACCACCAAGATCCAGCGTCTGCTGCAGCCATAAAGTTGCGCGCGCTTCAGGCCGACTTCGTCGTCGTGGCCAGACTGGGTGCTCTTTAGATGAGAGACTTCGGGAACATAACAAGGGCCATCAGCGGCTATCTTGGCATTCACCGCAAGCAGTGGGACTGCAATCCCGAATTCAGCTAATGTGAAGTGTTAGACACCAACTGGAATAAACTAAAACGTGAAATGATCGCGGTTAAAAGATAGATGTGTAAGCACTCCCTCCGTTTTATTAACTGATGAAAAAATTGTACATCCTTCTGCGCGGCGTATCTTGTTAGCGAACAGTGACATGCGCTCAAAAATTTGGGCGTTTGCGTACATTAAGTATATATTATAGTCTTTGTCTTCTTTTTATTTTTTCCCATTATTTCTATTCTTGATTTATTTGACGATGGCTAATACGTGGATATGTATGTATTTACGTTATTTGTCGCAACAAACTTAAGATCTCAGTCAGCGCTACGTGTGGTTGTATGTGTGTCTTTTCTGTCCTGTCCGGGCCGGTGGAGGGGGTGTGTGTGTGTGATCAAACGTTAAGGCCATGCAAGTATTGGACGATAGCTTGGAACCAAGGAAGTAGTTCATTGTGAGAAGGTTTACATCACTTCATTTAAACATTTTTTTTATCTTTTATTGGGCATGTTGCCCTTAGGAATCAACCAACATGGGAGGTTTGCGGTGGGTGCTCGGCAAAGTGTATATGATCCCCACGTAACGGGAAATTCTGTGAACGCCTATCAGCATAAATGAAACTGTGTTTATAGGGCAATTCTGAGTGTACTAACTACAGCGCTCGTTTCGCACAAGCCAAGCGTAAACACTTTTGTAGAATATACTTTGCGAGTTGCCTAAGTGATGTGCAAGTGCCTTTTTATTGTAGGTAGCGACTGTACTATAAATGCTTAATTTTGGTGTCATGTGTACGGCCTCTTTCATATTCTTTCCAACGTTCACCAGCGCAGGATCATCCAGTGGCTACAGAACATTGAGTTATACTTTAGGTTCTGGCAAAATCAAAACTTGGCTGATGTGTTTTACATGCGGTCCCAGACAGGGCTTTTAATCAGCTACCACTTAATTCAACGAAGGTTTCGCAGCATTCATTCTCTTTGTAAATTTGGTTTACACGGCGTGCACAACGCTAAATTGAACGAATCCTTCATAGAAAGCATTCTGCTGTGTTCATTTGCTTTGCACTGCGTGCCGAACGCCAAATTCAATGAAGCCTTCATAGAAGTGTTTTCTTATTGCCTTTTTCCCTGCGTGTACAACACTAAGTTTCACGAAGCCCTTCTAGAAAGTTGTTTTTTAACAAAACAATGCTTCTGTTTAAGCTCGCTGTACTGCCGTTTTGCATTAACAAAAACTATCTTAACCATAAATGGTCTCTACTTTTCTAGCACGTGTAACGCGAAAACCAGACCGACATGTGCCCTCTACGGCTTCCTCTTCATCTTCTGCTTTGTTCCACGAACACGTGGGTGCGGCGTGTACTCTCCCGCTGTGCCTACATGTCTGGTGTGGAATGCAGTAACTCTAGTGAGTGAGGGAGCAAGTACAAAGAGAAAGAAGGAACGTATGACAGAAAGAAAGAGAGAAACAAGCAGACCGAAAGAGATAGAAAGGAGAGGAAGAAATAAAATTTAGAAACACAAGGAAATAAGTACGTACACACACACATGCAGAAAGAGAGACAGAAAAAAAAGAGAAATTTCCCGAAAGAGAAACCACCATCCTCAGCCCCACTATGCCCACTCCAGGACAAAGGCCTTTCCCATGATCCGCCAATCAACCTGGTCTTGTGCTTGCCGTATAGCAACGTTATGCCTGCGAACTTGCTAATCTCGTCCGAATACCTAACTTTCTGCCTCCCCCTCACTCACTTGCCCTCTCTAAGAAACTCTTAATGACCAGCGGTTATCCTGACTACGCGCTTCGTGCCCAGCCCATGTCCATTTCTTCTTGATTTCATCTATGATATCCTTGACCCCGGTATGTTCCCTAACCCACTCTGCTCTCTTATGGTTTCTTAAGGTTACACCTATAATTTCTTCTTTCCATCACTCGCTGCGTCGTCCTCAATTTTAGTTGAACCCTCTTTGTAAGCCTCCAGCTTTCTGCTCCGTAGGTAAGTACCGACAAGATGCAGCTGTTATATGCCTTCATCTTGAGGGATAGTGGTAATCTACCAGTCATGATATGAGAATGCTTGCCGAATGTGCTTCACCACATTCTTATTCTTCAAGATACATTAATTTTGTGGTTCCGAGCCATGGTTACTACCTGCCCAAAGTAGACGTAGTTTCTTTTACAAGTTCAAGTGCACTGCTATCTATCTCTAAGCTGTTCTTTTCCGAGGTGTTTGAACACTACTTTCATTGTCTGCAGATTAATTTGAAGACCTACCTTTCTGCTCTCCTTGTCTAATTTAGTAATCATGAATTGTCAATCGTCGCTGAGTTACACAGCTATTCAATGTCATCGGCAAAGCACAGGTTACCAAGGTAATCTCCATTACTCTTATCTTTAACTCTTCCCATTGTATAAACCTCTGAAAACCTCCTATAAGTACGCGATAAAGAGCATTGGGGAGATCGTGTCCCCTTGTTCTATGCCATGTCTTATTGGTATTCAGTCGCTTTATTTATTGAGCACTATGGTGGCAGTTGATCAGATCATCTGTATATTTCTTCCAAGATGTTCATATATGTTTCGTCGACACCCTGATTCCGCAGTCGTGCATGACTGCTGATATCTCTACTGAATAGAATGCCTTCTTGTAATTATTGAAGGCTATTCATAATGATTGGGTGTACTTTAAACATTTATCTATTACCTGATTGATAATATGAATGTGATAGGTTGTTTCTTTGGTATCCTGTTCGAAATACTGCTTCTTCCTTTGGTTGATTGAATTCTAAAGTTGTATTAATTCTGTTAATAATTTACTTTGTAAATAGCTTGTATACGGCGGTGGGCAAGCTGATCGACCTGTAATTCTTCAACTCCTTGTCGTCCTCTTTCTTATAGATTAAGATGATCTTAGCATTCTTTCAAGATTCTGGCACCTTCCCCGTCAGGAGACACTTCGTATAAATCCACCACTAGAGCAATATTGGCCACCCTGGTGCAGTATCTGGCCACTATCTCTCACATGGATACGCCAATCAACCCTCGGCCCTCCGTCCTCAGTGGCTGCGAAGAAATTGCCCACGGCGGTGGACAGATCTGCGATGACGCAGATGGTGCTAAGAATCTCTGGGTCCTGACAGGCCAACATTGGAACCTGAACTTGGCAACGTTTAACACTAGAACCTTATCTAGTGAGGCAAGTCTAGCTGTGCTGTTGCAGGAACTAGAGGGTGGTAAATGGGAACAGATGAGGCCTATACAGTGCAACAGAAAGGGCACTTTCTTCGCTATCGTGGCTTGGTGGACAGAAGAGAATGGAGGGTGTGATTCCTTATCCACAGAACTATTGCGGGTAACATACAGGAATACTTTAGAGTTATTGAAAGGGTGGCAGGCATCGTAATGAAACTCAATAAGAGATACAAGATGAAGGTGGTACAGGCCTATGCGCCTATATCCAGCCATGATGTCGTATTAGTTGAAAGCTTTTATCAACACGTGGAATAGGCAATTGATTGATTGGTTGATTGATTGATTGATATGCGGAGATTAACGTCCCAAAACTACCACATGATTATGAGAGAGGCCGTAGTGAAGGGCTCCATAAAATTTGACCACCTCGGGTTCTTTAACGTGTGCTCAAATCTGAGCACACGGGCCTATAGCATTTTCGCGTCCTTCAAAAATGCAGCCGCCGCAGCAGGGATTCCATTCCACGACCTGCGGGTCAGCCACCCGAATACCTTAGCCCCTATATCACCGCGTAGGGGGGGGGGGGGTGTGGAATTAGCCATGAGTATGATTAAAACACAGTATACAATACTGATGGTTGATTTCAATGCCAAGGTAGGCAAGAAGCAGACCGGATACCAGGCAACAGGGGATTATGGCAGTGGTACTAGAATTGCCAGAGGATAGTTATTAGTGAAATTCGCTGAACGCAATTTACAGATCTTGATAACCTTCTGCTGAAAACGGGTGAACCGTAAGTGGACATGCAAGAGCCCTAATGGCGAAAGTAAGAACAAAATGACTTTTATACTGAGTGCACACCCAGGCATCGTGCAGGATGTGAAATTGCTTGGCAAGGTACAATGCAGTGACCATAGAATGGTAAGGTCTCGAATTCACCTAGACTTGAAGGAGGAACGACAGGAACTGATACGCAAGAAGCCAATCAAAGAGCTATCACTGAGAGGGAAAGTACGAGAATTCAGAGTCTCCCTTCAGAACAGATACTCGTCTGTTATCAAGAAAACCGGCCTTTGCGTTGACGCATTGTATGACAATCTGAAGAGTATCATTACGGAGTGTGCAGGGTGAGTTGGAGGGGCTGCAGTTAGAGAGGACACTAGCCAGCTGTGCCAGAAGACAAATAACCTCATTAAGATACGTCAAAGCATGAAATCCTCAAACAAAACAGACAAAATAGAACTAGCAGAGCTTTGAAAGTTGAATAATAAACGTAAGGTATGCGATGTAAAAAGGTAAGACATTGAGAGAACTGAACATGATCTAAAGAACGGAGGAAGCATCAATGCGGTGAAGAGGAAACTTGGGATAGGGACAAACCAGATGTATGCACTAAAGGACAAGGAAGGCAAAGTAACTACCAATATGGTAAAGTAGCGGAGAAGTTTTACAGAGCTCTGTACAGTAGCCGCGTCAACCACGACCATAATGGACGAACTATAGCAGTAAGCCAGAACCCAGATGGCGTCCCATCAGGAACAACAGAAGAAGTAAGGAAAGCCTTGGAGTGAATGCAAAGAGGCAAAGCTACAAGTGAGGATCAGGCAGCATCAGATCTGCTGAAAGACGGAGGAGAGATTGCGTTAGAAAAATCAATATATATATATATATATATATATATATATATATATATATATGCAAAGAGAAACGGAAAAAAGAGAGAGATACAGAAGTAGCAAGCAATGAAGACACGGAGAAGAAAAATTAGCGCTGCTTTCACTAAGTTACGCAAGGCTGGGTCACGTACAGAGCTGGTGGTCACCTAGCAGATCCTTGCTTGGCATGGCTTTCACACTCTCATCTCTCTCTTTCCTACCTGTTACTACACTGAACCATACATTACTTTGTTTTCTCTCTTTTTTTCAATCTCTCAATGCGCCAGGTCCTGTCTACCTCTTCCTCATCGCTGTAAAATACTTTCTGTAGCTTTTCATCATTTCTCTCCGTGTTTCTTTTGTTCGTCTCTCTTTCATGTTTTTCCTTATTCTCTATCTTCCTTTCTCTGTAGTGGGTCTCTCACCTTCAATTTTTGACTCCCTTTCTTCCATTTATGGCTCAATATTTCTCCTTCTTTGAATAGTATATTGTACTCTCCTCCCCCCTCATTTACCTCACCTTGGCCCTCACATCTCTCCTCGTTAGCCTGATTTTCCTTTCGCCCCACTTGCGAAAGAAAAGTGATAAATGTTATGCTCTGCTCTGCTCACGTGCCTGAAAAAAAAAGAGAAAAACGCCTCGCCAACAAAATTTTGTGACCGAAATGTTGTTTTATTTCTTTTTCTTCCTCCTCTTTGTGCTCATTTCCTCGCCCATTGCCGCTATGACATTCCACACTGGACATAATGGCACACGTGTTTTGAGAGAGAAGCAGACATGAAGAGGAGGATAAAGAAAGCGCGTGCTAGTTTGTGACGTTGATACGCTTCGGTTCGACATGCGCGGGCAAATGGCCGGCTTAAGCAGATGCACTGTTGAAGCGCTAATTAGTTCAGTTTAGCGTATAGTTTGATGAAACGCTTAAAAAAAGTATGCCTATTTTGGGTGCGCAAGCTGGCTTCACGACACTAATTTACGACGATGCAAGGAAGGCAGCTTCAAAGCAATTTGTTGTATTCTTTATTTTTATTTTATTCGTCCGCGGAGTGTAGCTGCCGGTGAGGGTTATCTGCAGAGGCGTGTTATCCACGAGAAAATACGGCGTTGAAGTAAACAGCGCCTTAACGCCTTCACACCCAGCGGAGCGCACTCGTCGGGCGCCCGTTGCCTCCTGGCTTGGCCCCAATGTTGGCCTTGTTTATCGATACTATACTTAGCGGACCTCTTGGTATGCAGTTCGCAGCGGTGACGTCAGATTTTTTTCCTCTATGTTCGAGTGTGTTGATTATCGCCAGCCTTGCAGATAACAGCCAAGTTCTTTCATTTTACGGCCGCTATTGCGTTAAGTTGGCCCAGTGTGGGTGAACCAAATGACAAACAAAAACAAAGATCGAATTCTTCGACTGGAACGAAAATCAATCTCAAATATTATGTATTCTTTTACTCCGGAGGGAAATTGAATTTTTTTCCAAAATTGTTTCTCGGTTCCCTCGAAAACATGAAAATACGGAACGACCGAGGTCATGCAACGTGAGCAGCAATGCACGCATATCCCAGGGTGCAGTATTAGCGCACAACTTTCTGTAGGAATTCCTGAGTAAAGGTACGCTGACGTTTAACAAAGAGAAAAAACAAAAATAGTCAAGAGATGTTCATATTCACGCAAGTGGAGTTCTGAGTGCCTGTCAAACAGGTAAGCATGGAGGTAAGCATTGTCGGGGCTGAAATTTGTTTTATCAGAGCAGCGGTCTCGCCCGTCAGGGAGTACGCACCATGACGTGCTGTTTCTGAGGTCATGCTCAATCCTTTGTCACAATATATTTTGTCTGCTCAGGACATTCTTAACGATATACCTTCTGAAAAAAAAAGCATGAGCACACAGAGGGTAATGCTTTGAGCTTGTTGGTAGGAATTCGTGGCACAGTGACTTTGCTCTTAAGAAGAACGTCGGATGAACGTAATTAACTGCTGTCCCACTTTCTTAAGAGGAGCGCAATTAACTATGGTGCTAATACAATCACTTTATCGTTACTCTAACTTCAAAAATTGTCATACCAATAAAAACTGTTGCGAGCCGCTATGGAGATATTTTGTTTCGTTCCGGAACAGAAATGAACTGGAACTCTTTGCTGTGGAACAAAAATAAAACCGAAACAAAAAAAAAAATACAAATTTCTTTCGACACCGTGGCGTTAACAAAGGGAGCGGAGAAACGGACTACAACCCCACACGACGGGCTGATGAGCGTAATGACGAGGAATCATGGGTAAAACCATGCGATGACACACCATTCACCCTCATAGACGTATGCGGGCAAGTTCCCTTTCATGAGAGAAAAACATCTTGGGGCGTTCCGGACTACCCCATGTTCGATATATCAGGTGTTCTGGCTGTCTTTCATTGATGTACCTGTAAATTTGCCTATGCACGGACGTTAAGATATTGTAGTTTTCTAAAACAGTTCGATGTAGAAGATAAATCGATTTACCCGCGTTTAGCAATATTGTCCCGTGGTTGTGACGGTGACGAAGGCTGCAGCAAGACTGAAAAATACGTAATTCATTATTTGGGTGAAGTTTTGCCCGGCCAATGACCCGCTGTGGTGGTATAGTGGCTAAGGTACTCGGCTGCTGACCTGCAGGTCGTGAGATCAAACCCCGGCTGTGGCAGCTGCACTTACAATGGAGGCGAAAATGCTGTAGGCCCGTGTGCTCAGCTTTGGGTGCCCGTTAAAGAACGCCATGAGGTGGAAATCTCCGGAGCCCTCCACTATGGCGTCTCCCATAATCATATGGTGACTTTGGGATGCTAAACCTCACATATCAGTCTATCATCATTGCCCGGCAAATGAAAATTCAAAGTACAAAGAATCTATTCACGCTGTGCACAGATAGCGGTGGGAACAGTCGTCGGCCGTCAAGTTATATGCTCACCAATAAAGCGTGTCGGCCTTAATATCTGTGGCATAAATTGTTTGTTTCATAACAAACAATTTTTGGTTGGCATAAATTGTTAAATTGTTGTTTCATTGATATGTGAAGTTTAACGCTTAGTGCATCGCTCCCTCCCCCCATTTTCGTCATTTTCTTTAAAAAGAGTTTATTGCTCCTCTTTCCGAGACGGTTGTGCTGCTTTTTGATCTTCTTCGCGTGATTAAGCAAGAACATGCCCGTGAGCGTCTTGAAGGGGCCTCGCGACACTTTTTAGCATGGTCAGAAAACGCTTACGATCGGTAGTAGAGGCTCCCGAGAACACCCGAGCGAAATGTTATAGCGCAGCCTGCGGCCTGGAATTCACAATAAATTATCAAAGTCAGCTAAAAATTGCTTTCTCGTTTCTCTACGAATGATGGAAGACGCTCAAAGTATATGTGTAGATTGCCCATCTATCAGCCATTGGCTCATTTGAACATGGCGCGCTTGGTTTTTACAGAGATCGCCGCGAGAGGCCGTCACTTGTCAACACGTGCGCACGTGATGGCACTGAAGAAGCCGTGTATTCGAAGGAAAAAAAAGTGCTGAAGGTCACGAGGCACAGGTGACGTTTTTGTTTGCCCTCCCATCTTTCCCTGCTTAGCTTCCAGCGCTTTCCTCGGGACGAGAGAAGATAGAATGTGATTTTGCAGCTTGTGACAAATCTTTGTAACTCCGCTCGTACTGTACAGATTCTCAAAATTTTTGCGGCGTCGAATCTGTGGAGCAATACGCTTTTGCAGCGAATTAATTACATGGTTACTCAAAAAAGTGTTCCAGGGCCCCTTTAAAAAATACAGCGAAGTTTCAAACTGTGAACGCCGGCGAAGCGCCAGAGAATGAGTGGTATCCCCGTGTGCATCGTCCTTGAACTGTCTCCTAAAATTCTCCAGGAGGACGCTATCGAACTCAGTGTTTCCAATGAGTGCACTCAGTCTCGGTGGCGACGGGCACATTCCCATCCGCCCTCCAAATGACATATAGACCGCCATTTTGGAGAAGCCACCGATGTTGCATAAACTATATCTGGTGAGATAGCCGCTCCACAAGAGTTGAGGTTGGGCAAGTGAGTCGGCTTGGCTCAGGTCCCGAAGGCTGTGGGAAGGGGCTTGAGTTGAGTCTCGCCTTTAGTGAAGGCACGATTTTATTAAAGTCTACCCTCATTTATAAAGAGGGGTAAGCAGCTGTCTTTCTCATCTTCTAATGGGTACGCGCACCCGCTGGAAGTCAAGAAAGACAGGGCATGAGCTTTCCTAATGAAGCCCTGGCAGGTGAGAAAAACGTTGCATGTTTTTCCTTCAGTCTCGGAAAACTGTCCTATGCGACCAGATATCATGCTAGTTAGTTTAATTGTTGAGTGTTTTCTCCCTAAACTATGTTGTTTTCAGCTCACAAGCGCCTCCTTCGCGACGCTTCATCACTTCGCTTTCTTTTATTCTCCTCCGCTTTGCCTCTGGATGACATGCTTTGCGTGGGCACACTCCACCACGCAAGTTTTACATATATAGGACATGCACGCTTGCACGGATAAAAAAAGAGCCTAAACAGATTTCTCCTTTGTTGACTTTTAATATGAGTCTCTTCATTTTTGTACGTAAACCTACGGACATTTTTATGAACATGGATTTCTGCGTTCATCGGTCTCTTGACTTCGTTGTCGAACAGCACACGTGTAAGCACGCATCAGTTATATAAATAACGAGACAACAGATATTTCACAACGCTATCACTTCGCTATATAGCGGTGACTTGTCAAAATGGCCTTTCCTCTCTCAGATGGCATTGGCTTGCCGGGAGCTAACTAAAGGTCAGTGTTTCGTATTATATAAGCGGATATATAGGAACGAAATCTGTTATTCTCGTAAAAGCATTCATGCTTGGGAGTTTAAAAAGGCTGACCTCTTATAGCTCTACCGTTGCAAGTGCGCCATCGCCGCCTGCACGCATCATCCCGATCCGCGACCAGGAGAGGGATTTCCGCGCATTAACCCCTTCGCGCGCCGAGCGTGAACGGTTAGAGGATGGATGGGACAGCATCGCACTGTTTCTGCACGAGGTGGCATTCCGACGCAAGCCGCATTCCCCCTCTGCCTGCGGTCGCTGTGGCTGGTCGTTGGCACTCGCTCACTCCGAATCCCCCTGGGAAACAACGTGAGCCACGAGCGGGCCTTGCCGGGGACCGCGCGTGAAACGCGATTACGAACGGGCCTTCGCGGACCACAGCCCTCAGCAACGTGGGCGGCTCTCCAACTACCCTCTGCCTCCCCTGCCACATAGACAACAAGCAAACATTAATATAGCCTCTGAAGCTTTAGTAAACACTCAGCTGGCACGGACGGCGGTGGCAGCCCCACGCAAAGAGTGATGAGGCCACGTCGTGTGATTCTCGTCCGCACTTATCATAGGGGGCTCTCAAAGAGCACAGATACGGACAGGTACGACGCATTAGCTATTCGTTTCGCATGGTATTGAGCCGCTTTTATCATCTACTGTTCACGGGTTGCTGATTACGATTACAATACGGATGGAGCGCCGCTGTGACCGCGGTACTGAACACTGGCTGATTGATATGTGGGGTTTAACGTCCCAAAACCACCATATGATTATGAGAGACGCCGTAGGGGAGGGCTCCGGAAATTTCGACTACCTGGGGTTCTTTAACGTGCACCCAAATCTGAGCACACGGGCCTACAACATTTCCGCCTCCATCTGAAATGCAGCCGCCGCAGCCGGGATACGAACCCGTGACCTGCGGGTCAGAAACCGAGTACCTTAGGCACTAGACCACGGCGGTGGGGCTCTGAACACTGGCTAAGCGCATGAAGGAGTTACGTTGCCTGTAAGACCTCTGTACAATATCTCGGCTTAGTTATGTTCGTGATGATTCATTGATGAATTTGTCGTTGATTATTCGCAAATCAATATAGAAATTGGCTATTATATAAATGCCATATCATTCAATTATAGGAAAAATTATGTGGACTACTGTGATTATTTTCTAGAGGGTGAACAGAGTTAATTGATATATCACAGGTAATGACAGACGTTGTTTCAGAAAATCGCCCCGCCGCGGTGGTCTAGTGGCTAAGGTACTCGGCTGCTGACCCGCAAGTCGTGGGTTCGATTCCCGGCTGCGGCGGCTGCATTTCCGATGGAGGCGGAAATGTTGTAGGCCCGTGTACTCAGATTTGGGTGCACGTTAAAGAACCCCAGGTGGTCGAAATTTCCGGAGCCCTCCACTACGGCGTCTCTCATAATCAAATGGTGGTTTTGGGACGTTAAACCCCACAAATCAATCATGTTTCAGAAAATCATTTAATGTATAGCACTCAGAAAACTAAGACGCCCCTATTTTCACCTATAGTCCTCTTTTCACCCTGTTGTTGTTGAGACACTCACACTCTAATTAATGTTCTCCGGAGTGCATTTGTGCATCCTTCACTCGAAAAAGCCGTTTTCCGGCCACAACGGAGGAACTGCGCCCACGGCACGTGCGAAAATTTGTCCAAGGCACAGTAAAAAAGGTGATTTCCTTCCTTTTGCGGTAGAAAACGCCTTTTTTCGAATGAACTATGGGGAAATTTTCAATGGTGAACCTATTGCCCTATCGCAAAGAGTGGAACTGTTCAAGCGATGAAAGGGTTTGGCAGATACTTGTGGAGTGATGCGCGAGTTATTTCGTTGCAAACCTGCATGCCAGCGTGTGCGTGCCCCGTATGCGCGCCCAGGCGGCAACCACGTATACCAGTTATTTTCGGGAGGTGTGATAGAGACAACAACGCGTACATTTTCAAACGTTTCTATTCGCAATTCATTCGCGTCTATGAATCACCGACACGTGACTGTATAAGCATAAATTACGTGTACATACCTAACTATACACACAGGGCTGAGCGGTACCCCGTCGCCACGAATCTGGATGTCGTAAGAACCGTGCACTCACCCTGGTTTTCGCAGGTCTATTACATCACATCTAATGTAAGCATTATCACGGCAAGAAACCTGGCACTCTTTGGCCACCATTGGCCGCTGTGCCATAAAACTCAATTTATCATCCAAGTAACTGTAGAGCAAGGCCGAATATCGGAGGCGACGCACCACTGGAAGCCAGCTACATCACTTTGAACTTCACCACATTTTCACGAGCATCACGAAAAACTGCAGTCACTAATCGGTAAATGCTAGCGTCTATATAATATAAGGAATCTTATATTATACACAATAATATTCCTGAATGCACAACGACCTGCCAGTGCCTAAATAACCCATTTTCTCTTTAGATGGTGCAGGTGTAGCGAATGCGAATGTTGATTCAGTGGACGCGAGTTCAAAAACAGCGGGTTTGTCACGAGTTTTTAGAAATTTGTATATCGATTCTATATGTATAGTCACATGGCGGTCCTTATAAACATCCAAATGCTGAGTGAGTCAACAAGGAACAGAATTTTTTTTTTTTTGTGATTAAAACGTAGCTCTTGCTCACTTGAAGAGGGACTGGAAGTGCACCACAAAAGGCCGCTTATACTATACTTTCCGAATATTTGGTACATCGTATAAACAGCCACAAAAAAAGGTAAGGCAAAATATGCTTAAACTAAACGTGCATGCAACTAATTGACATAGCTTCACTTCCGAACGCTGGCACGACAAACCTGTCATTTATTCCCCCCCCCCTTTTTTTTCTTCTTGTACACTCATTCGGAGCAGTTTACAATAAAACGATGCTTTCAATGGAGATGAGAAAAGAAATTGTTGCGTACACCTCTTTATTGCAAATTCGGGCTGTTACTCCGGCCCGCATCACAGCGCTGTGCCTTGATGCGCGGTAGTACAACCCTAAGGCACCTGAATAAAGTGCCTGTGAACAAATTGGGAGTCCGCAACGTACGACAGCTACATTTGGACACTTGCGACATACTGATTCGAAGCGAAAGCTTGCGAGAGCTAGTACCTTGACTATAGCCTTTATGGTCAGGGCCATTTTTCTCGCGCGCTTAATCACTGCCAAATTGAGAACACTCTTTATTCTCCGTAAAAAGAAATAAAGTGAGAGAGGAAAAAAAGCCATAAAAAATGCTTATGAAATACCAGCTCTCTGCTAGTTAGGCCGGATTACTGGCAGTGGCCGATGTTACATACATAATAAATCAGAACGAACTGTCAGTTCACCTCGAAAGGTCATAAATTAACTTCTGAAAACATTATTTTGCGTTAAAAGCAATAAACTCTGCAATGCCTCAGAAACCAGTGATTTCATGTTTAGAACGAACTTCAATAGGTGGCTATGGTTTCGGTATAAGTGCAGACAAACATTATGCAAATTTCTACGGATTTTTCCGCTTACCGTTACAAAGCGAAGCACCTTTTCGTGCGCGGGAGTTAAAATAAAAATAACAAAAAACGAAATTTTTTTTTACCGTTATTCGCTGTGAACACGAATCTCCAAAACTTGTTTCTTTTCCCTATTCGTTTAAACGTGATGTTCCAATTCGCCGACTACAGTTCATAGATTGCAATATTTGCCGCATATGATTATTTTACATATTAACTCGTGCAACTTTCTCATTGTTCGAATGTTCGCTTTCTTCGTAGTTCAAATACGGTCCCCCTCTTGGAGTTATCTAGAAAAAACTGAGCACCACGCGAAGGGTTGTTTGGTTGGTTGGAACAACTTTATTCAGGTCCTGCGGGACGCCTCCTATAGTGCGCCGCGGGCGACTCAAACCATGCAAAGGGTGACTTCTGAAAAAATTCTTAATATTAAAAAAACTACAAAAAGCTTTGAGACAACGAGTCACATTTAGTGTCTTCGATGGCACTAACCGTCGCCCGCTGCGGTGGTGTAGCGGTCACGGTGCTTGGCTGCATGCTGATCCACAGGTCGCGGGTTCGGTTCCGGCTTCGGCAGTCGCATTTCGATCAAGGTGAAACGGTAGAGCCCGCACTATTGTTATGGCGCGAGAACAGAATGACCACAAAGGGACAAGCAAAAGATGAGAAAAAGTTGCAGCTTTGCCGCAAAGGCGAAGCAATGAACGCGATAGCAACAAATTGGAAGGTCACGCCGAATGAAGAGCAGATCGATACGTGCTCCGTGTTTCCCACGCACAAATGACGCATGAAACGTATTCACAGGTACAGATGCACGCGAATAAGTGTCTCAGTTGTTACCTCGATGTGTCTGAAAAGCGCGTGCTTTTCGCAAACGGAGACTGCAATGATTGCAGTGACCTTTGTGCGCCCGGTAACTACAACATAATCGTTCCAGGTAAAGCCCAAGGCCAGTGAAGACATACGATCCTCCCCTCCTCCCCACCGCGATACCTTCTTCTAAGCGGGGCAAAGTGCGCGTGGGAGATTAAAGCGCGTGACGCCATGCGATGTGGCGCCATCTTGCTAGTAATACTTGCGCCATCTTGCTAGTAATACTGAAAACACAATTCCCCTCGACATGCCCGTCAGCAGCGGTAAGTGGTAGATATAAACAGCTTGCCGTTTGATCGTTGAAGAACGTGCTCCTTGGTGGTGCAGTTAATTGACGCCTTGCCCTCTTGATTGAGAGGAGCGAAGTTCGATTCCGCACGGAAGTTCTTTTTCTGTCTTTTTTTCTTGCATTTTTGTATATATAGGTACGTCAACGCTGGCGGCGGTGGCTGAATTGAGCCGAGAGTGTCCATATAACTGATATCGCAATAAAAGACCATTTGTCATCGTTCTCTTCTCGTGCTATAACAATCATCATGTCATACAAACTAGTC
Source organism: Rhipicephalus microplus (assembly GCF_043290135.1). NCBI lineage: Eukaryota > Metazoa > Arthropoda > Arachnida > Ixodida > Ixodidae > Rhipicephalus > Rhipicephalus microplus. Next base: position 298,002,860 of record NC_134710.1, read on the forward strand.
CAAACCGCCACCCTTCTAAGGTCGGCCCGTGCCCCGCCGCGGTGGTCTAGTGGCTAAGGTACTCGGCTGGTGACCCGCAGGTCACGGGTTCATATCCCGGCTGCGGCGGCTGCATTTCCGATGGAGGCGGAAATGATGTAGGCCCGTGTGCTCAGATTTGGGTGCACGTTAAAGAACCCCAGGTGGTCGAAATTTCCGGTACTCTCCACTACGGCGTCTCTCGTAATCATATGGTGGTTTTGGGACGTTGAACCCCACATATCAATCAATCAAGGTATAGGCCCGTGTGCTGTGTACGTAATGACATTGCGGTTTTTGGACGTAAACACCCAGATATAATAATGAATGGCGATATCCCCAAGCTTTTGGTGATCGTTTGGTTCACTCAGGTAAACTTCGGGCCAACTTTTTTTCCTCGTGAACTTCCATAGCTAGAAGGTACTGTCAGCGTCAAATGAAAGCCGAACAGTGGCAAGCCTTCGCGAAACTGCAGCGCACGCCGTCCAGTATCACCGTTCACAGCCACGCGCATCCTGTTTGGCGGCTCTGCACACGTATGCGTGCCTGTCCGTGGTGACAAGTGGACGGCACGCACTGTAATCATCGCGAAGCCTTGCCGCTGCTCGGGTTTCATTTGACACAGTTCACTCGGACCCTTTTGTTTACCGTCATCTGTTTCAGTGAATTCACTGACGAGGGACAGAAGGCTCTTCTGTTGCGTTTATGCGATAGCTTGATGAAAGGTACCCACGAGAAAGCAATCTGTTCTTTCATGTAGCACATTCAATTAACTTTTAATAATTATTCTGGCTGCTGATTGGCCCTTATCTTCGGTAAACGTATGTGCTCCGACAAAATATGCACCCTACACAACCTTATCCCGGCTGCGGCGGCTGCATTTCCGATGGAGGCGGAAATGTTGTAGGCCCGTGTGCTCAGATTTGGGTGCACGTTAAAGAACCCCAGGTGGTCCAAATTTCCGGAGCCCTCCACTACGGCGTCTCTCATAATCATATCGTGGTTTTGGGACGTTAAACCCCACAAATCATCAATCACCCTACACAACTTTCTTTTCATAGGAGGTTTCGCTCTGACGTCAGAAAGTGGACGGACATGTCTTTTCGCACAGGGCGTTGTCACTTTCTATATTGCCAATAAAATTCGGTGATGATTATCTCACAGTTCGTGCAACTTGCGTGTTTTTAAAACATCGCTATGTTACGAATTGTCATGGACTACAACTCTCTATTCCAAATAACTGTCAAAATGTCACTCAATAATGATTCAACCCGCTTTTGTTAATTAGTCACTTCAGTCACTTCAGCCGTGGCAAAGTATTTGCGCCGCGATGTAAAGTTTGGGTGCGAAAACGACACAAGGCTGACCGTCGTAGGACTCTTATAAAAAAATCTGCATTGTCACTAGAAAGAAACGCACTTATGTACGCCACATGGTCTTCGTTACAACAACATTAATAATTAACGTACAGACGACGCGTTCGCTTTCCTGCTAGAGGTAACACAGGAGTACATTCTTTCTTGTTCTTTACGATATTGGTTGATTTATATGTGGTGTTTAACGTCCCAAAACCACCATATGCTTATGAGAGATGCCGTAGTGGAGGCCTCCGGAAATGTCGATCACCTGGGGTTCTTCAACGAGCTCTCAAATCTGAGCACGCGGGCGTACAACGTTTCCGCCTTTATGGAAACTGCAGTCGCCGCAGCCGAGATTGAATCCCGCGACCTGCGGTGTGCCTTATGAGTGTGGGCCACTGTGAAGCGTAAGGTCGAGCTCCAGAAACACGTTCATTGTTATGCCCACCAGAGGTATACATAACTTACAACTCCTGATGTGTACATCTCGAGAATTTATGACCGACGTAAAACACGCTAACGTTGCTACGTGTTGTGAAAACAATAGCTTTTAGACAAGGGCTGTTGATATTTGACGGCGCTCTCTTTATGCTTAGCGTGGCTTTACGGGTGCGCGTTCTTTTGCGAAGCGCAAGATGAAAGAGCAGTGACCATTCACGTCCCACGTGTCCGGAAAAAAACAAGCAAATCAACCTTATTTTTCTTCCCCCGCCCGTTCGAGCAAGCTGAAGGCATGTGACAATCAATCGGCTTCCAGGCTAGAAATAAAGTGCATAGTTTCTCTGATATTTTTATTTTTCGCGCATAATGATTACAGGCTCCATTTTGGTGCTCATATGGTAGTTCATTATAAACGCGCGAGCGTCTAAGCGTCTCTTTTAAATCAGTTGTGCATATATATATATATATATATATATATATATATATATATATATATATATATATATATATATATATATATATATATATATATATGTGTGTGTGTGTGTGTGTGTGTGCGACTGAACGAGGTGGGGTCACCTGTGGTTTCTGTGGGATTTCAAAAATTCTCTGGCATCTCTGGCAGCATTTGAAATTAGAACAGATAACACATCTATGTATTTTATATGTACAGAGATGTAAAGAGAAACAAAGGAATCCTTAACATATGCGTGCGTCCAAGGGGGAAAGGCAGGGGAAAGTGTCCCCCCACCCCCCCGTAACCCAAGAGGAGGGTCGTTGTAGCTGTGCACATAATGGGTAAGTGGGTGGGTGGGGGACTGCTGTGACTTGGGACGAAGGCTGCAAATTCAGCCTCACACGATGGCATGATAGGGAGGGGCGCTGCGACAAACCTCTCCCCAATGCCCCTGAAGGGGAACTCATCGCACGCCTATGATGATAACTCTACTAATGTTTGGAACACTAAAACAAATTCACTACAGCGCTATTCTTGATAATTAATAACAACAGATACACACCTTCAGAAAAATAGCTTTTACGGTAATAAAACAGCAATGATGCACTAATTTGTTCGTATTTCAAACAAAAATAGAGATAAATATAGAAAAAGGAAACAAAGTTTGTGTAAATAGAAGAAAACAATTCTTTACTGCAGCACTAAACAATCTGCGCGTCATCTGTGAGCGACGACACAAAACAGTACAAACATTGTTTTCTTTGTCATGGGGCAGATGGCGCTAGTTCCCCACGCACTCTCAAAGAAGGGTTATCTGCAGGGAGCACCCGGAAGTTTGGAAAATCAATACGAAAATTAAATAATCAAACAACGCTCTTCTGGCATAACAATTCAGATTTGTGGCGCCATCTAGTTTTTTTCTCCAACACCTTCATTTTCTCAATTGCATGAAAAAAACGGCAGGTAGCGGCACAATGTCGGTTCTCTCTTGCGTTGGGTGGTTTAAAAATGGATATATATTTGTCCAGCCTATTTCTGTGAACTTCGTTATAGCTACTGATAAATGGGTGAGAAGAAGCCGTGGTCAATGATTGTTTTACATTAATCAGCGCAGGCAGCGAGCCAATCTCAAATTGTGGGAAACAGGAACATAAAGCACGCAATTTGATGCTCAGCGCGCATACTTTGAGCACGTGGCCTTTACGAATATCGAAATGAATCACACGACCAGAATCAATGCATTATCAGAATTTTTTTTTTTCATGGTGCTCAGAAATCTGTCGACTGAAAAGTGGGACTGGCCTGGTGGGTGATGTGCGTCGTGCGATGTGGTTAACCCAATCTTAAACAGCAGATGGAGGGTGGTTGGCACGAGACCCTGTGTACGACCCCATGGATAGGCCCCCGATTAGAATAAGTACAGTCCAGCCCACTGTATATTTAGGTGATTTTCTCCGATTAAAGGTTTAACAAGGAAAAAATAAAAACCCAGACAGTGACACATTGGTTTGTTACTTGAGCTGAGCAGCAAAATTAATGGATGGGGCAGTAGTTGGCACTGATCACGATGGAAACCTCTTTCATGTTGTATGGAACAATTTATCAGTATATCAAGAGGATTCTCAGAATTGTGAACACATGTTCACAAGCACAGAGGGCGTAAGGGAGACAGAAGGATGCTTGCAAGAAGTCATAGGTAGAAATCGTTCCGACAAGATTACCTCTTTGGAAAACGTTTTTTGGTAAAGAAGGCTTCTAAAAGTGGTTATTCATGTATGATGACAGTTTTACAGAGCGCAATATTAAAAAAAATGGTCTACAGCTACACTGGGCGACAACTTTTTTGACAGTGCTGTGGACCATACACAACTGAAACGCTTGCCTGCGCGTGCGCCATGAAATGCAACCTATTTTTTTTTCCAATTTTAGGAGCTACCTAGCGAGAGTAAACATGGTCTTTTCAAATTGTCTTTCTTGTCGAATTTCTTCAGCAGCACCACGTTGTCCGTACACCTGTTTTCGTAGTCGACATCGAGTCCTTCATGTAACATTCCGAGCCATTGTAAGCATCGCTGTGGTGTATGAACGATGGCGAACAGTGCGATTCTCCCAGCACACATTGCGCAAATTACGTCAGAAATAAAAACGAATAAATGGGTTAAACTTTTGCACATCAACGCTAGATCAACTAGATCAAAAAGTGATGACATATTGACATTTATATATTCTTGTAATACGGAATTTGATGTAGTTATGTTGACGAAAACATGGTACGATGATGCAACTTGACATTTTTTTGTTACCCGGGTACAACCATTTCTTTTTAAACCGTAAAAAAACTAGAGGTGGTGGTGTGGCCTTGCAGACAAGTTTTTCCGGATTTCAGTTGTTTCATGACTACACGATTACTACGGGAAACTACGAGATTCAAATGAAAGACTCCCAAGTGTTTGCGGCTGTTTACCGACCACCACATGGTAACATACGCGAATTTCTTTGTTTTTTTTTCGACAAACTGCTCTCGTTTGCGAGCAACAATGCATATAGCCTAACTCTAAGATGGGGATTTGAATATTGTTGTGTTAAAATATTCAATGTCTGCGGTTGACTTGCTACTCACGCTGCAATGTAATGATTTCCGCAATGAAATCACTACGCCAACATGTGTTACCAATGCATGTATATATCTTTGCTTGACCTGTTCATCACAAACACTGTTACTGAAAAAGTAATTTCCCACGTTATAGTTTCTGACTTCAGCGATCCTTTGCCTATCATGCTAATACTTCAATAAGAATCAACGCCTAAAAATGAAATGAAAAGAGAACATACCGTGACATATTGACACATACACTCGAGGATTTTAGGCAGAATTTTTCTAACTGATTGGAGTGAGGTAACGACTCTCTTATATATGTACATAATGCGTAAGATAAGTTTCTAGACACATTTAGGCAGTGTTACTACGCTTCCTTTCCCATTAAAACCTACCGCGGTTCCAGGAAGGCTCGCAAGCCATGGATCACCTGACACTTTCTTAAATTAATCAACTAGAAAAACAGAATGTTTGAGGCATTCCTTATGAGACACAACAGCGATGCGCTGCATGAATTTAAAAGTTTCAGAAACAAATTGAACAAAAAAATTTTGAAAGCAAAGGAAGAATATTTTAAAACATTTTTTTTAGATAAGGAGTGCCTCCGAAAGAGTTCCGTGATCTGGAAAAAAATAAATATACTCTTGAACAGAAAGCCAGTATCAGACACCGTTGACTGTATGGTGGTTGATTATGTGACACCAAGCGGGGAAACACTCGAGAACAGTTTCAATGACTTTTGTAGATATAGGACGCACTGGAGCTTCCACGGTTACCTCTGTAGATGTTCCAAGGTTACCGCAGTCTTTCTTTTTTGGGCCTACTTCTGTTTCTGAGGTGAGTACTCTTTTTCCGGCCTTCGGAAGAGCCGTAGCCCTGATGCAGACGGATTAGAAATTCAACCTGTTAAGTATGTACTAGATTTGATGGCTCCTGTCATTGCACATATAGTTAACAAAGCTATTTCAAGCGGCGTTTTTTCAAGTAGTATATGAATGGCTAAAGTCACAGTAATTCATAAAGGCGGAGAGAAAAAATAGCTTCTCGAACTGCTGTCCAATCTGAATATTGCCAGTGTTTTCGAAAGGCCTTGAGAAAGTTATTAGCACCCACATCGAGAGCTTTAGTAGAAGATTGAATCTATTAAGTACCTATCAGTCAGGATTTAGAAAAAAAATCGCTCCTCAAAGACGCACTCTTGCTTCAAAAAGAGCTCATATTAGAAAAGATAGAAAAAAAAACATCGACAATTGGGCTGTATCTCGCCTTTGACTGTGTCAATCATGATATTATCTTACAGAAAATGGATTTCGGGGAGTCGCATCACAACTTCTTTGCTCTTAGCTACTTGATAGACAATATATTATTGAATTAGGCACTCACAAATCACATTTGAGGCGTATCTCTTGGGGAGTACCACAAAGGAGCATTTTAGGGCCAATAATTTTCCTCTTTTACATTATTGATATCATAAAATTAAACACTACTTGTCAGATGATCATTTGCGCTGATGATTGCCCTGTATTTTTAAAGGCCAGAAACCATGTAGTATTCAAGCTGAAGCAAGCACGTTATGCGAGAAGCTGAATGACTGGTGCAAGGCGAACAGCCTTGTATTGAATGAAGCTAAAACTAAGTGTGTTGTATGTCGTGCTGGCGGAACGCTGGCTGTAGTACCTGAGGAGGTTGTTCTAGGTCCGTTCACTGTTGGCATTGAAAAATTCATTAAAATACTTGGTGTCATCTTGACCGAGCACATGTCATGGAATGACCAAGCAAATGTGGTTATATTGAAATTGGCTAAGTGGGTAGGATTAATTAACTGTGATGGACACATACTACCATCTGAAATAAAGATGTTGCTTTATGACGTACTTTTTTCATTCCCATCTAAGAGACTGCTTCCTGGGGTGGGTAAAACTACGGCCCTTAACATGTCAAAACATAGCGTATTACAAAAGAAAATGGTTCGAATAATTTCAAATGCTCCCTTTCTAGAACACACCACCCCTCTTTTCAAATAATATCAAATCGTTAAAATATCAGATCTTTATACTTTCAAATAGCTCTGCTGCTATAAAAAGGCCGCACTCGGAAAATCAGACACATTTCTTCAACTCGCGAACCTTAAACAAAAGGAAGTTACCTATCAAGTCAGATATAAAACCACCTTGGTACGTTTTATTCTCATGCACACACTATGGAACTCAACGCATCCGATACACCATCACAAACATGAACATTAAATTATTTCGAAATTTAAAGAAATACTTTATTCCACACAAAAAACGAACTTAGAGGGATGTTCACGTAAATATTTAAACTTGCTTTTTGCAACAATGGAACATACACGTGTTTTGCAAGTTGTTTTCTTTATCATTCATTATTCATAAACTCTGCATATATGTCTATGTCAATTATACGTGCATGTATACTTGTATTGGTTTGCGCATTGTACTTTGTGACGCACACTTGAAATGTTTAGCATCTATCTTTGATTCTCTGAGATCAAATGCTGTACCCTCTCGTTTCACCGCCGATGGGTGGCTGGGGCTTTGTCAAGCTGTCATCGGACAGCTTTTTTCCCGGCCACCTTTTTTCACCGCACATGTTTGCTTCTATGGTAAAAAATTGAGTTTTTTAATTGATTGATTGATTAATCAAACTGGGCCACGTACGGCTGCAAATACGCAGTTTACTTCTCCGAGACACCTTCGAAATGTGACAGAAAGTGATTGTCAGAACTGGCTGCCCTAACTACCTGCAATGTCTTTGCTGGGGGGCCGAATGTGCCGTCAGCCTGAATTGTCGACGAATGTTGCGAGTGAGAAAAACCTAAACTGGAACTTAAAATGGCTGCAAGCTGCCGGACTACTTACGGAGTAATACAAAAGTGCGGATAGCCCGTCTTCGTAGCTTTCACTCTACTGCCATATGACGTGTCGCCGTGCGTACTACATTTAACGCAATGCCATTGATGCATGACTGAATCTTGATTCATAAAGCCTTATACGAGTTTTGACGCGTACACCATTGGTACAGCGCCTCACTTGAATGACAAAAGCATCTTCAAGTAATCATATATCAGCTGCCACCATCTGTTAATCAATCGCATCTCCTGCAAGTAATCATATCATTTCATTTCATTTCATTTATTTACTCTCAATGCCGTAAGGCGTTACAGAGAGGAGGGGTACAATATTAAACAATCAAGAGAAAAGACAACAGCGGGGTGGTTACAAAAAGTGATTGCTGACAGTGGACCTGAAGTGCGCAGCGTCGCTGATGGAGACGATGGAGGCTGGAAGGTGATTCCACTGCACGCTGGTCGTTGGGACAAACGAGTTCAGGTAGAGGTTTGCTCGGGAGTTTGGCCCACCAACTTTTAACGGATGATCAATGCGGGATGACACGTATGATGGAACTGAAAAAAGGGATTGTTTTAAAGTCTTATTGGTGTAAAATATTTTATGGAAAACACATAGGCGGGATATCATACGACGGGTTGCAAGATCAGGTAGTTGTACTACTTGTTTCATGTTAGTGACACTGGATGACCGGGGATAATCAGAGAGAATGAAACGAGCGGCCCGATTTTGGATAGCTTCAAGTGTGGAGACAAGATTGGCAGAATGTGGATCCCATACAGAAGAGGCATATTCAATCTTCGGCCGTACAAGGGTTTTGTAAAGCTGCAGTTTTAATGAAGTGGGAGCTCGAGAGAAATTTCGTCGAAGGAAGCCGAGCATGCGGTTCGCATTATTGCTAATATATTCAATGTGCGAGTGCCACGAAAGGTTATCTGAAATCTGAACGCCCAGGTATTGGTAGGTGGTAACCGATAATAGAGGGGAGCCATTCAGGAAATATGTGTTTACAGGGGTGTGCTTGATTGTTCGAGTTAACCTCATATATTCGCACTTGTCGACGTTTAGTTTCATTAGCCAGGTGTTGCACCAGGCTGAAATTGTGTTAAGGTCGGTTTGAAGTTGTGAGGGATCAGAAGATTCACATATATTTCTATATATAACACAATCGTCAGCGAAAAGACGTATTGATGAGGTTATGGTATCAGGAAGATCAATAATATAAATTAGGAAGAGAAGAGGCCCCAATACTGATCCCTGAGGGACACCAGATGTAACAGGACAGTGAGGAGATTCGTTATCATTAACGGCTACATATGGAAAGCGATTCTGTAGAAAACATTCAATCCACCTTAAAATGTTAGGGTCAATGCTCAGTTTGCTAAGTTTATAAAGTAGTAGTGGGTGGGAGACGCAGTCAAATGCCTTCGCGAAATCAATGAAAATGCAATCGACTACTGACGCACGATCCAACAAAGAACAGAGATCATTATTAAAGGTGATTAATTGAGTTTCACAGGAATGATTTTTGCGAAAACCGTGTTGGTAGACTATAAAAAATGAATTAGATTCTAGAAAGCTCAGCAAGTTAGTGTAAATGATGTGTTCGAGTAGTTTGCATAGGATTGATGTAAGAGAGATGGGTCGATAGTTAAAGGGGGAGAAAACTTCACCAGACTTGTACTCTGGAATCACCTTTCCACCCTCCCAGTCGTCGGGCAGTAAGAAACACTGTAAAGACTGTGAAAAAATATAGGAAAGGATCAATGAGGAGTTCACATTGGTACTTTTCAGGAACTTATAGTTAATTCCATCTATTCCAGAAGATGAAGAAATTTTAGCCCCTTGTATCAGCTTGAAAATTCCAGCACGGTCAATAAAAAAATGGGTACGTTCCTGTGGTGTGACAAGGCACACAATTTTTTGTTTCATTTCATTTATTGATATTGTCAGCCCTTTTTGTAGGGCTATTACAGGTGTGGAAAGAAATCATATTGAAACAGAAATGTGCATAAGAGAAACAAGAAAAAAATCTTGGTTGAAGAAACACATAACCTTTCACGGCACGAATCGAAATTCAGATAATACAAGTATTAAATTGCAAGCTCATCAGTAAAACAAGGAAAGCAAGTATCACTGCTGAAACGTATATTATACAACTTATCAAAACACATAATAAAAATCAGAGTTTAATTAAAAGGCACGAAATTTACACAAGTCATTTACACAAGTCATAAAATCAGAAATCACTATGAAGCTTATGGTGATTATTGGTGATCACGACACGAGAAAGAGCAAATCACAAAAAAATTATCGTTACAGTGCGTGCATTGATTTTCACTTGCACTTAAAACTACATAAAATGACACGTGGCATATATAAAATGGCACACGCTATTTTGTAAACATTTTGCAAGATGAAAAAAAATAGTTACTAATATTATATCTGCAACGAGTTTAGTCAGCGTAGCAGCTCACATGATGAGAAATGAAAGCTTGACGTTTAATGAAAGTTTGTCATATTCTTATTTCTTTACAGTCACACTATCCACGCACCGTTCTTTTCGGTTCGGTATCTTCGATGACCGTCGGCAGGGAGGTGCAGAGGCGGCACTTGTCTCTTTCGAGCCTCACCAGCACTTGTCCTCACCCAAGCTAAACCAGTGCTCTCCCCCTTTCCAAGACGTCAGCTATAGGCAACACTGGTTTGTAGCCTCCAAAGATAATATCCTGCCGAAAGCCATCGTATCTTCGTTCAGAAGATAGGAACCTTATTCGATCCCGCTTGTGGGGCGGGCATAAGTATTGGTGTAGCTGTTCCACGCATGATGTATACACTCGGAGTTGCATTATAGCCTCTTGCTTTGCGTGCACTTAGGCAAAGCTCGGCAATACATTTGTCGATCCGAGCGATACTATTTGTGCACACGAAAGCTTACTCTAGTATGAAACATATGATTGATCAAATCCAAGCGTGTGCTAAGCCGAAGTTTTATGGCTTGCAAACATGTGATATATGCACGCACGCACGCACGCACGCGCACACACACGCACACACACACACACACAAACACACACACACACACACACACACACACACACACACACACACACACACACACACACACACACAGGCGCGTGCGCGAGTTGTGCTATAGCCACAAGACCACCGTGGCGGGGCATCGTACTGCTTAAACATGTATCAACGTGAATGCTATAATTTTATGCTTGAGAACTTGCGTACCTGGTTGTGAAACTTTACTGCTCCTTCTTGTACAGTAACAGCAGTTGGGGCTAGACATTCGTTTCTTCTGTGCTTGGGACCGAAGGCTTTGACGACGCTTGTTGTCTTCAGAACACATCATCACCTAAAAAGTCTCTGCCGCACGCTTCCAAGTAACCATAGAATGACTTCATTAAAGGAGTTTATTGCACCATGTATCGACCACCGCAAGAAAACTTAGAATCCATCAAGTACGCCATGTGATAAGAGATTTGTCGCATGCTGTAACCAGAGATGGGCAAAACTTGTGGATCTCACTCAGACTCAGCCCCGCCGCGGTGGTCTAGTGGCTAAGGTACTCGGCTGCTGAGCCGCAGGTCGCGGGATCGAATCCCGGCTGCGGCGGCTGCATTTTCAATGGAGGCGGAAATGTTGTAGGCCCGTGTGCTCAGATATGGGTGCACGTTAAAGAACCCCAGGTGGTCGAAATTATCGGAGCCCTCCACTACGGCGTCTCTCATAATGATATATGGTGGTTTTGGGACGTTAAACCTCACATATCAATCAATCACTCAGACTCACTCAATAAGGATAGTTTGCGCTTTAGACTAACTCGGACTCACACTAACGAAAACTTTCTTCAACCATACTCACTCGTACTAAAACTCACAAAAACATTACTGACCCGAACTCACTCAGACTCATGGCTTTGTCAGAGCGTGAGTGAGTCCGAGTCAGTCGACTCATGAGTCCGTTAGTCTTAAATTAACTCTTTTAAACCTAGTGTCCAAGCTCTTTTACACCAATATCTCACGTAAGCGGTGCTCTTATTGGCGCCGATTGATATAGTACCTTCGAATACGAGTGAGATAAGTAAGGTCATTTTTCTTGGAATAGAAGACAACATAATATATATTCATCAAGAACTACTCTGGAGTACTTGACGAGGGCAGATGAAGGCACCCATCTACTTAATTCACGCCTATGATCAATAAATATTGAAATGATGTATGAAGGGCACTGCTTTGGAATATGTGGAAGAAGTTGTAACTTCAGGTAACGTTGATAGTAATGCTGAAGAGCATATAGACAGAACTACAAGTCGGCAAAAAAAAAAAAAAATGAAACTTACTCAGGCTTATTCAAGAAATATATCTGGCGCTTTGAACTCGCCAGTCTCGGGCTCACCGATATTTTACTGTACCTAAATCACTCGGACTCACACTCACCAAAATTTTCTTCAGCCAGACTCCCTCGGACTCAGACTCACTAAAATTTTTCGGCCCTGGACTCACTCAGGCTCCGACTCACGGCTCGATCTCTGTCTGAGTGAGTACCAGTGAGTTCGCCGATCGACCTATGGCTGTAACCGCTTTCACTCTTCTTTCGTCCAGACGAGCGCGCCGGTCATGACCTCCAGCGCCTTTTATATTTTTCTTCGAAAGCGCGACTTAGTACGTTCATGCAGCGGGATCGCGAGCGCACACCCGGGCATGTCGCGGCCTCTTGCGGCGGCCGCGGTTACTATAGGCAGATCAAGAAGCTCAAATCAGCCAATGATCATGAATTGTAATATGTATAAATAATGGTAAATCGTACGCCGGCTACTGCGCTATTATGTCGGGCTCACATTTTCTCAGGAGCCTCGACTACCCATTGGCAGCGTTATTTGACCACGTTGAAACAGTACTGCACAACCGATTTAGGGTGATTCCGTGGTCATGCTGCAATCAAAAAATAAAAATAAAATAAAGATAGCTTTCTCGATAAAAGGCAATGAGTCTGATGTGAATATTATGGTTTTTATTGGATTATTTGTGTTTTCTTAAAACTTCATTAATAAACATAGTTATAATGCTGATAGAAAAAGTACGCTACGCTTTCTTGGCCAATCCTCCAGAGTTGTTATGTGCCACAATATTTAGTGACGAAGAATCGTGACAATACAAATTTGGCCAGGTACTATCAAGACAACTAAAAAGTTTACTCTCAGAGATTCATTTTGCAATAATAGCTCATATTAAACTTAGAGCTTTCTTTAAAGCAATAGGTCAAATCGATTAGATATTTCGGTGGGCTCTCAAAGTCTATTTTATTCGGGTTCTAAAATGATGGTTTACATCCGTGTAGACATGTCTAATAGGAACTCTGCCGTAGCTATTGAAATTACGGCCGCTTTGTTGTTAAGTGTAGCTTAGTAACTGGCGACACTACAGGTGACATTATATATGAGCAACTTCCCGTTATACCCCTGCTAAATGGCAAATCTGATGTCATTTACAGCGAATGTAATTCGTTTGTAATGTCATTTGTTTCCTGTCACAAAGGGAAAGTTGTGTCATTTGATGAAAAAGACATTTTCTGTCGAATCAGTTCCCGGAACACATTCGCATTCGATTTCGGACTGAATGAGTGGTCCCGATGCCAGGGACGTATAAAGAGATGGCTTTTAGCTTTTGTATACATAACTTTTATAAGTTGTAAATATCATATTTCTTAATCTATCAACTTATCACTGGTTTCATGAGGTAACAATACGAGCGAAAGTTTCTAAGAAACTGCTCTCAACTACAGCGGCTGGACACCGGCCATATTTCATTCCTGCTGTGTTGTCGTTGTTGCCTGTATCGCGCATGTTGATCGTCCGATTGCACGTGTTGTGGTGACCAAGACGGTGACCGCACGAAATCACTACCGCCGTCTCATTTCTGCAGCCGGGAAGTCAGCGCTTCCGTTCACTGCACTCACGCCCTGTCATATCGTCGATCATGTTGGTTTTCGAGTGTGTCGTGCAGCTGTGGCAAGTTGAGTAAAATGGCCGCGTTTACATCACAGGAGCACATTCTTACCCACCACAAAAATTATTTTTGTGGATACACGCATATAACATATAAGTTTTGATATTTTATTATATTTTTATTTTTCTCAAAGCCACGGTACAAGAGGACTAAGGTCATGGTCCTCATTTCAAAATGACATTTGTTTTCGTCGTGTGACCGCACGCAGGCAAAATCACATTAGGTTCACTTAAGGTCATTCCTTTTAAATGACGTTAGATTTGCCGTGTGGGAGGGGTACTCACCGTTTATATATTACGTACCTTGTACAATGTTCCACTCGTGTTTTCTCTCTATAAACACGCAGTGACATTCGATAGCGAGCTCACCCTGAACCATGTCAAGTATTTTTCATATGTGGATCTTGACCATTGGTATTATTACTTTGTGTCAATATCATAATTGAGGATTCTTAGGCATGATGCGAATTTTCTAGTGACTTTTGAAAAACATTTTAACGCGACCGTTCAGAGCAGCACCGCGTTGAAGACTCAGGTGCGTACGGAAATAGACTAACCTTTTTTGTCTGATTAATTGATTGACTGATTGAAAAGAATTTCTCTGCACAGTAAGATATCATTGTTAAGAATATAAACGGGTCGCATGGTCGGGACACTATACCGGGATTTTCTGTGTATGACTATTTAGATAGTAATTACAAAATAAGAATAAAATAATAAAAATATGTAAACCAAACAAATTAAGTACAATGTATACGCAGAAACACAACAATAATACCCGAAGTTAATAATGAAAGTTTCTAAGCACCCAAAGCTATTTTGTAGGTGTAAAAATAATGGATAAAAGAAATAGGATTCACATTAATCCCGAGAACATGCAACGAGAGCCACCATGAACTGTGGCAGTGTATTTTACGTAATGTTCAGATATAATTAAATACGAAAGTGAAAGGAAAAAAAATGGCACCAGCATCTTCCCACGAGGGAAACTCGAGTAAATGCGTCGCAAAGTGGTGGGAGCATCGCGTGAATGTTGCATAATTGGGTATGGTTCGGGAAGGCTTCAATGTTATTTAGCTTCTATTGTTCTTATTTATTGAATGAAGAAGAAGCGTCCCCTTCAACTAGTGGTGGGACGCTGATGTGCGATCCAGTGCCTACATATACGGGGCTGCCAGTTGTGCAGCTCGAGCAATCGGTTTTTTCTTGCAGACGCTGCCTGCGTCGGACTTGCAAAGCGAGAGAGAGTGGGGTGGGGGAGTGAACAGTTGGCTGGAGACGCAAGCATTGCGGCACAATACGTGAGGCACGAGCATGCGCCTCGCGTAAAAGAGCACTAAAAGAACACATTACATGCTATGGACAAAGCTATATAAAAAAACGCAGTTTGAGTTTTAGCGGGGTGAAAAAAAAAAGAATACTACATTTTGGTAGCACAGAATATTGCTGTCATTTTACTGTAATCTTATGTGCTGCCACATATGAACATTTACACGTGAACTGCCAGCCCCATATTCTAGTTTGTAGACAAATATTTAATTCGAGAGAGCGATACACGTGCAAACCTTTCGTATTGCCTACTGGTTCATGAGAGATTGTGGTTTAGAAGCACAGATTTTGGGTGAGTCTGTACTGATCAATGATGATATTTAAGCACGCGAAACAGACAAGATAAAAGAAAGTGAGTGATATCGGTCTCGCATTTCGTCTGTTTCACGCTCTTGAATACCATCATAGAAGAGTTGTGGGCAAATCAATCGGTTTTTTCTAGGAGAGTGCCTGCGTTCACTGTAACCACTTTAAGCGTGGTCACACTTGGCCTTCAAAGGGGTTATAGCGGCAAAGCTCACCGGAAATTCACTCGCCTCGCCTCCTAGCAGCCGGAAAACCACGCCTTGAGTCCAACGCGAAAAAATTGGTTCGAGACCAATTTCAACGCCACGCGAAAGAGGGACGCATTTCCGCTTTATGGAAGCCGGTCTGTCGCAGCGCTATAGCTAATGAACCACGCGATATAAACAACCAGGCGCAATTTCAACATGGCGGCCAAGAAGTCGGTGGTCGTTCGTATCGGCGCGATCGTAAAGCACTCGTGTAGCAAGTCAAAGCTCATGGTCTCGACAAGCACGCATGTCTCAGGAGACCAATTTGGATTAATATTGCCAAGAAGTATTTCTAAGAAATTCACAGCGAGACGGCGTGCGCCATTGGCTTTTGCACAGCCAGGAGGCACCACCAGCACCGCTGCCAGTGTGTCCGTTTGTGTTGTTTCTGCTTCTGTATTTCCCGAAACGACAGTTTGAAAAGGCGAAAACTGTTTTTTCAGTGCTTTGCATGCATAACGTGAATTCGGTATGAAATTCGGTGAAAGCGGTGATGGAGGAAGCATGCATGAGTGATAGAACGAATGTGAACGTGTTCCACGCGCACGAAAGTGGTTTTCCAGCCGCTGTGGCGTTTTCGCTTTCGATTCGCTTCCCAAGTGTGAATGCGCCATTCGAAAGTTGCGCGTTCAAGCGGTGCTAGCAAGGGGGACTCAGGCTGAAGACGGCTACACACTCTTAGCGTGCTGACTGATAAATGCGATTTTATGCACCGATGGTAAGGTATGTTTAGAATGCATACATATATATGCACTCAAATCTAATGTAAAAGCTGCTTTATAGGTGCACGGAATTCCATTTGTCGATTACCACGTTCATAGTGGAGACTCCTCAAAGCAGTTTTGGTAGCAGTCACCGAGACCCTCTTACAAAAATTAAAAGGGCATGAAACTTGTGGCGTGACTGGTCTGCCTAATACCCGTGTCACCCAGGCACGCATAGAAGGCCTTCAAGCCGGCAGCCTTTGAAACCTCACAACGCTATGAACTTGAAGGAGCTGTCGCGCTGCTACAGGGCACTTTCGGAAGGCTGTTGAGTGGTTCAGGTCTTTCTCGGAAAAGTAGCATGCCGATGCGGATTTCTATTTTTCATTTTCGTGCAACCAAACGCTAAATATTGTAAATCAACTAAGGAACATGAAAGATTCAATTATTTGAGTGTAAACATCTTAATAAAATGTTTATACATTGATTACATCTACGTTGAGTTTTTCTGTTGGTGAGTAACGAAACAGTATTGAAATTAGCGAAAGTCGCATCGTTGGGCTGTCCGATGCTGCTGCTATTTCGGAAAGTGCTGTACAACAGTATGTGCACTCCGTACATTTCAAGCGGCAAAAATACAGTATATATATAATTGACTCCATGTACAGTGGGAATCGATTATATGCGAAACACGAATGAGGAAGGTTGATATGCCACTTTAAAATCGGTACAACGTTACAAGGCAGACGTACATTAGGCCTACATCACTTCCATGTCATGATTATCTTGTTTGGACGTGTCATTTACTTTCATCGCCTATTCACGTGACGTAATATGAAATTTGGTATATGTGAAACTAGAAAAACGGTATCGAGCACATCATGAAGGTGGCATGTAGTCATGTTCTTACATGACGCGCATCTCATGAATGATTATCATGTTTGCACCAATCATATACCTTCGTCATCCATTCACGTCCCATAATACCAAATTTGGTGTATGTGAAACTAGTGATACGACCGCAAGCACACCATGAGAGTGGCGTGTAGTCATGACTTACATGACATGTATATCATGATTTCCACGTTCCAGTCTGTCATTTGTGTTCACCATGAGTCATGTGATACTATACTAGTTTTGAAACATGTCACGGGAACGAAACCACCGCAAAAGCAGCAAGACCATGAAATCTAAATCATGAGATTGATGACATGATTCTCATGTTATGACTAGTTAATTATGTGTGTAATACAGTCATGTCTTGTCATACCTATTCTGGTATTGATATAATTATGAAAATGGGGAGGAAATCTAAAAGTCGTAGGTGGCTAGATAGATAGATAGATAGATAATAGATAGATAGGTATATAGATAGATAGACAGATAGATAGATATATATATAGATAGATAGATAGATAGATAGATAAATAGATAGATAGATAAATAGATAAATAGATAGATCGATACATAGATAGATAGATAGATAGATAGATAGATAGATAGATAGATAGATAGATAGATACGCTCAAAGTCACTGAAGTTCTCTTAGAAATTCTTTGAATTCAAAACTTTTAACAAGGACATATATATTATTTTTTAAACAACTTAATTTGCTAAAGTGGTTGCTTGGGCGTGTTGGTACGGCATAGTTGAAAAAACAAACAGCGTGAAAAACAAGAGACCAGACGAAGAAGTACACATACATCTGTATGTGTACTTCTTCGTCTGGTCTCTCGTTTTTCGCGCTGTTTCTTTGTTTTTTTTTTCAACTAACTTAATTCGATTTATTCTTCTTCTGATGCCATGCCACGGTGTTCTTGTGGCTAAGGTACTCGGCTGTTTACCTGGACATCTCGGGATCGAATTTCAGCTGCGGCGGCTGCATTTTCGATGGAAGCGAAAATGCTGTAGGCACTTGTGCTCAAATTTGGGTGCGCGTTAAAGAACGCCAGGTGGTCGAAAATTCTGGAGCCCTCCACTGCGGCATCTCTCATAATCATATGGCGGTTTCGCAGGGGACGTTAAATACCACAAATCAATCGATAAATATTCTGAACGTGAATACTAGCACAATCTATGCAAACAAGGGGTCAAGGTCACGCTGTTTTTGCTTCCGTTGCTTAATGACTATCAGGGTTTCTGTTCCGGGGTTTCATTGGCTTGATATACTTAGTGACCTTCAAAACTGCCACTGTAGGAGCTTGAACCTGGCATTTGAGTCAACGAACTATCAGTCGGAAGGCCATCCAGACGTACACGTGACACGAACATTGTACGTATACGGTATATACACGGTCCTTTCGATCAAGCGGCAGCGTTACATGTTTCTGGCAGAAGCTCAGAGAGGAGGTATTGTCATGCTTGCATTGAGTATTGTAGAAACTTAGGAATGGTACGAAAGGTAGTTCACAGAATCAGCGGTGTTTTTTTATTACTAAACCATTTTTCGCGTATCTAAGCCACTCTACAGAGAGACATATGGCTCTCCAGAACAGCGTTTTCTTTTTTCCAAAAAAGACAGGGATTTCATCTATTCACCTGCTGTACGCCTCTCGTCACATGATGTCGGCTGATCATGGGACTAGAGGAGAGTAATGTTCTTGCGCGATTGGTTGTGCGGAGATATACTCGCAAGTTCGGGTGATTGTCGTCGCACGTGCTCGGCTTCTAGCGACAGCATTGCTGACTCTAGTTCAAGCACGCTGTCTTAGCGTATAGTTGGCGCAGTACCATGAACGCCGTCCCACCATCCAACACACAAAGCGTGGTAAAGCACATAGTCGTACAAACTGTTCACAATGCCAGATGATAGATCATTGTATTCTCTTACGGCTCGAGCAAAAAAATACCTGAAGACGTCACCTCTGAAAGAAAACTCGGGAAATTTCAGTTCATCGTAGCACCTAGATGAGAGGTGATGAACTTGATATACAGCTTAGCGAGCACGTTTAAATCGAACGCTCTGCAGCGTGTCCTCAAGACGTTTGATTAATTGACGCTACAGAACCACGTAGCTTTCAGTTTTTTTGCCAAATCGTTGCCAATGCGTGCTAACATACTAGCCAAGCATAGTGAAGTATTATGTATTAAATCGGCAACAGTGCCCAGTGCTTTGCGGCCATAGCTTCACGGCTCTGTAGCATCAGTCAGAAGATTGCTCATTTCTGAGCCAACAAAAGTTTCGGAATGATAAACAGCCTGGAAAAAATTACGCCTATGATTTTTCCGTTGGTATTGTAGTGCTTGTTGCCATAATTGATGTTTGTTTTCTGTAATGTTTGATGTTCTGATATATAAATAATAAGTAAGAACCCTACCGCTTCATTTTGTACGTTTTGAAGCTGCTCAGCGAAAATACATGCGTACGAATCTCAACAAATACCTTCGTTATTAAGTATACTCTGAACATAAGTAAAATACGGCGACTTTTAAAGCAGTGAACCCGCTGCTTTACTCTTAACGCGTGAAACGTGGCCATTCCACCTCAATTCAGATTTTTAAAAAAGTAACTAAGTATTTATATTCTTCACCTTTATTGAATGCCAGATATTGAGTATATATGTGCGACACCGAAATACTTATTTTCTTGAAAAGGTGACATGAACAGACTTCTTAAGATTTAAGAACATTTGCCATCTATCACACCATATATTGTGTTTAAATCAGCCTGCAACAAAGTAATGCCACTATCTTAATGTCTCACTCTTTAAATGGCACATTCTTCTGCAAACCTTCTCAATGAAGCTTTGACGTCATTTGAAATATTATTAATTAAAAACAAATCAAGAAGAAACCCAGAAACAATCCTTGAGGGACACCTGAAGTTGCTGCTGCATAAGGAGATAAAAAAAAACATTTAGCCCACAGAATGATGCCGTGCTCGAAGATATCCGGCCGCCTCTGCGATAACACTATATTGTCCAAATTGTACGCTCGATGTTTTATAATGAGAAGATCGTGAGCAACTATGTCTAATGTTTTTTGAAGTCCATGAAAATAACTATTATTTGCCTCTTGCTTATTTCCGAAGCGAGATTGTGAAAAAAATTTAACTAGTTGGCTTGAACATAAAAAGTTTGTGAAATGTCGGCAACTCCGTTGGAAAGCCCATAAAAAGAAACACAATAAAGAAAATGTATGGCAGCTCCACTATTGGGAAACTAAGATGCGCACAGCACGGGAACCCAGCGATTCATATTCATAAGGTTTCGTTTACCAAAGCCTAGCTTTGAGGACGTCAACGTTTGAGGTAAGCATGTAGGGTTTTCCCTGCTCGAGTGGGATCTTCATAGGGAGATTCCCAAAGTTGGTGTGCGACACGCGCGCTACTTTTTGCCGCTCTTTATCGATTTCCTGCTGGTTACAGCAGTAGAGATACTCGTGGTCTGCAGCGAGTTCCTTCAGGTTGTTTTTCCCCCTCAAATGTAGCGAAGCAGTGCTGGCGAAGCGTAGAGGGAGGGACATAATACGCTTGTTCGTTGAGGTGGCAGCGCCCTCTCTTGGGTGGCTCCGGAGTCAGGCGCAAGCTTTCGAACCATTTTAGCAGTTATTTGAAATATTGAAACTAATGATTGGTTATATACGCTAATTATACTTTTAGAGGCCTTCTTAAATACTTTTGAGCCAGTTATATGCACTGCTAGCCTTGTTCTTGCTTGTATTGAGTGCTTGACTTCAAGCGTGATCACGCCCCATGAGATGCGTGGATGGACGACAAGCCGGGAGACATGTTACTCCTACAATGTCTAAACAGCGAAAACAACAACAACAACAACAACAACAACAACAACAACAACAACAACAACAACAACAACAACAACAACAACAACAACAACAACAACAACAACAACAACAACAACAATAAAATCAGGCAGATGTCACGGATTTTGAAAATAACTTTGACGTGATGCAGCTCACCAGTAGCATTGATGTATTTTGCTTTCAGTCAAACATTGCGCGATGCATCGTGTGCAAATTGAGTAGTTGTGCGCATATCGTGGGCTTTACAGGCACGTCTACGGCACTGGCTTGTAAATGGAAGCACAGATTCCAAAATAACGTTGGTACTCACGTTGCCTGTAAACAGAGACGTCAGTTTTACCGCAACGAAACACAGGTCACGGTGTGATGATGTACATATGATGAGTATATAGTGATCGTCGGCGCATCCGAGCAACAATTGATTGTGGCTTGTGGAGTCTTATGTGTACACGTGCAACGCTTACATTCCTATATAAGTGGATTACCAACACTAGAACCAGTATTCGTCTTGTACCGCCACAATGTCGGCACAGGGTCTTTCAGTGATGCACTGCGGAGCGCTAGCATGGCTCTGTGGTACAACACATGAGCTCCACGCAGAATGCCGGGTTTGATTCCGGATCGAGCCATGACTTTTATTATTTGCTTAAGTCGGGATTTCTCACACAATAACAATGCCGCTGACGCCTGCTACGCATCTTTAGCTATACGAGACCATTCACTCTATCGAGTTGATATTTCTTAAAAGTCTGGATTGGTGTGAACTATGAATGACCTGCGATGCGAAGCATACCCGCATATCACAGGCCACGTTATACGTGTATGGGCCGCATGTGGCTGGCGGAAAGGATTTCATGACGTTCGCAGCTGGGAAGTCTTGCTATTGACGTCATGACATGCTAATCGGGTTCGTCATATATATTCGCGCCCTCCTATATGGCAACTTCGGCATATACCAAGAAGCTAAACAGATGACCATGACACTGCAATGCCAAGACGGAGGTGACTCACTACGAAATTATTCGAATTTAATAACTGATGTAAACATAGCTCATTTAAAGCACGTCCAATTAAAGGGACCTGCGTTGCTTTCCCGAGTAATCATCAAAGGACTCATTTCAAGGACTTTATGGCTAACCTGGATCAACTGCAGCAGAAATTTTGGGAAGCCATCAAGTACGAGAGGAGTTACAGGAATTTGTAGCACGCTTAACCAATTACTCTATTCCTTGAAAACAGCGAGTGAGCTGAAAAATATGCAAGAAAGGGAATGGGGGAGGTTGAAAATGGGTCAGACTGATGCATTCGTTCTTCAGTGTGTGTTACGATCATCTTCAGCTCTTTCTTTTCTATACTTTTGTTCGAACGCGTGGCTTACATTCAGTATAATCGCGATCACAAGCGCTGACACGTGGCGGTATCCTGCGGGGACCGCGGTAACATGCCGCTCAAGATCTTCAAATCAACCCATGGCCGCTGACTGTAGGTTTTATGGTGCGGTAATTTGGTTTCGTGAAACTAATTGTCCACAATGCACTGATTTTAATGTGGGACTCGCGCTTTTTAGGAGCCTCGACTACCGATCTGCAGTGTTTTCTGATAACAATAACAATAACTGCGGTTTTTTTGTGTGAAAACCATGACAAGATAACGAGAGACGGCGGAAATTTTGACCACCCGGTTTTCTTTACCGTGCACTGACACATACACATCGCCTGGAACACCAACTCCTCTTCCATTATACACAGGACTACCGAACCCCGAACTCGACACCGACATAGCCGAGGTGGAGGTCGTTGCCGCCCTTTTGACTCTCCGCACAAAATCTGCACCCGGCAACCGACTGTTGCTGGGATCGAGCCCGCGACCTTCGGGTCAGCAACGAAGCACTGTAACCGCTACACCACCGCGGCGGTACAGCGTTTTCCGACCATGCTGAAGAGGGTGTTGCACGGCCCTTTTAATGCGAACTCCCTGCGCGAGTGAAGCGATATATCGGCATGACTGCATGGACATTACTTGGCCGAACTGCTTCGTTCGGTTTTCATGTCGTACATCCCCATCTAAGTGCGGAAGTGCATCATTCATGTATTGGAATGTGAAGAGGAAAAAGAATACAGCAATCCACACTATTCCTGTCTATGCTTCATCATGTGGTATGAGTTGATTCATGAAGTCCTTTATGTTAGAGATCAAACTGGAGAGAAGAAAAAGGCCAAAACAGCTTAAAAAAGTTTTGCGAATTGAAGATAACTAGAGAAACATAAAAAAAGAACATGTACGGAAAGATAGTATATTAAGCAAAAACGTATACGTGTACGCTCGATGCCAGCCGAAAGCCCGTTCGCGTATAGCAAGTGAATGCTATCTAAACTGCAGTGGAGACCCAGTTGGTCTACAGTTGTGTAGGAGTGAACGCCATTATAACTAGTCAGTCAATTATTTGATTGGTGAATATCTGAAAATACATGAGTGTTCAAGATTATCACGGTGCCTGAAAGCCAAACGCCCTACTTATACGCGTTAATAACAGAAGAGCAGCATGCAGAAATATAATGCAGTAAAGTGCAAATACAATGTATGATGACTGGCATACAGAAATTCGCATGTTGTCACACGTCAAACACTACAATTCATAATACACATTATCAGCTATATCTTTCCACATCCTTTGAAACTACAATCGAAATAGCATATAAAGTAGGTCGCATATATGTAAGTACACGGTTCTTGCAAGTAAAGCTGCACCAGCAGTTTAGTTAATTGTCTCCTGTAGCGAGAAAGGTGTAGCTCATTCAGTGATGTGTAACCTATAGCATTGAATGATCCCTCAGTAAATGTGAAGCCTGTCATTTTAATAACTGCGGACCATAATAAGTGTTATGCTGTCTTTGACACATTCTATAAAACCAGGCCAGGAAGTGTCTCACTGCCTTGGTGGCATGCGTAAGCGTGCGCAGGGTTCCTCTTCAGGGGGGCAAAGGTTCGTTGCAGTGCGCCTCCTCCCTGTCATCTCTATATATGAAACTTACTTTGCCCCCACCCCCGAATCGCAGCACCACCTTCCTTTTATGTCAATGTATATAGGACTGACCTTGCGCCCCCACCTCTCATCCGACCAGGGGGGTGGCTGCACCCCCCTGCCCCCCTCCCCCTCAGTGCGCACGCCTATGGTGACATCCGCACGCTAAATGATTGTAGGTGCACGTTCAGCTGTTCAGACCACAAAAAACCTAGCTCATGCATTCTCTTTCTCTTCTCAGTGCAAAAGGAAAGGTTCTGAAATGAAAGGGAAGCAAAAAAGAAAGAAGAGAGAGAAAACAAAAGAAGCTCTAAGAACGTACTACAAGGAATTCAGTTTGTCTCGATGTTGTGCGCCGACCGTGATGGGCAAAGCGGCGGTGCTCAGGCGCGCACTGCGTACGCGGACACAGCACGGGAACCCATTGCTTAACGGGCCACGAGCGCATCTCCGAGAATGCGCATGCGACGGAGGAGCAGTTCAGGGCGCCGATGCTTGGGAAGCAGCAAATGGCCTGTTGGGGATGGGAATGCACTTGAGCAGGGAGCCGAGAGGGCCCTCATCTGATAGTGCTCGCCGAGTGGCCGGCCTGATTGGAGTGAGTTCTTACGTCGCCAGCTCTCATTGTCCCCATCTTTCGTCTCCCTCGAAAGCCCCCTGCTTCCTTTCTTTTCTGGTGTCCTTATTTTATTTCTAGGGCGTTTATTTCTTCGTTTATTCTTTTCCGTAACTTCTTCCCGCCAACACATTATGGCGACGCGGGGAGGAGGGATACTTCTTGCTCTCGAATGTCCACGTAACTTGGCTAATTTGTGGCGCGTGTTATTCGTCCACCGTAGTGGCGATGGCCTTCCAGCTTTTCTTTGCCTCTTTTCTGTATGGCTCTTTGGCTTGGAATCGGGTTCCTTCTTACTTCTTCTGTTTATTTCACTAGCTTCATCCCAACGTAGTTTCAGCTGTAGTTATAGGCGCGGAGGCAGGAGAGAGTGGCGAAGCCGCTTAGCCATACAGGCGCTGCATGAACTTGCTCGCTAAACACAGCTAATTACATGCCCATATCAGATCATGAATATTACTTAAAAAAAAGAAGGGGGCTTGAGATTTTCAATGTCGTGTTGCTGGAACGTTTTTTAAATAATAATTTCTATGTTTAAAATTACATTTTACTCGCATCATCATACGCGGAGTTTGGTGCAGCACGAGGACAAACGTGTCGCGCAGAAGCGTTACGTCATTTACCTGCGCGGAGAACAATGCTTGTAAAATAAGCAGTGACGAAACAATAGACCATGGCATGTTTGGGGATAGTGATAAGAATTACGTCATGGTTAAAAATAAACGCAGGCACTTATTTCTTTCACATTTTACAGAGAAGCTGTTGCGCCCCACAATTTATCCGCATTATCCGTAGCACAGCCCTGCTCACAGAGACAGAGCAATAGCGTGGCGACACATGGTGGTGGTGAACGAGCTTCAGCCATTTCACCAATAATAATAATAATAATAATAATAATAATAATAATAATAATAATAATAATAATAATAATAATAATAATAATAATAATAATAATAATAATAATAATAATAATAATAATAATAATAATAATAATAATAATAATAATAATAATAATAATAATAATAATAATAATAATAATAATAATAATAATAATAATAATAACAATAATAATATTAATAATAATAATAATATTAATAATAATAATAATAATAATAATAATAATAATAATAATAATAATAATAATAATAATAATAATAATATATAACATACCCAGGAACAACAACCAGCAAAATCAAGACGCACGCCATAATTCCATATGTTCACCAGCTGTCACATAACCTTAAGAAAGTGGCACTTCGGGACAATATTAGGGTGCTATTTTCAGTACGTGGTAAACTTAGAAAATTGTGTGTTCTGACGAATCCGTCACGTGGGGAAAGGGTGTTGTGCACAAAAAGGCATACACAAAAATTTGTGGAGTGCATTTCGTCCCTCACTTATCTTATTCTGTTCACATGTGGGAAAAATATGTCGGCCAAACCAGTAGGTGTGTGAATGAGCGATTGAGAGAACACAATTACAAGGCGGATAAACTGCCGCCAGAAGGTTTTCTCGCTCTTCACATTCACGCGTGTGGGTGCCGGCCTTTGTTCCAGAGTACAATCATTGTTGGTCGGCATAAGGATGAGATGACTCGGTTGATCATAGAAGCCGAACTTGTTGATGCTCTTGGAGATGTATGTATTAGCAAGCCTTCAATTGCCTTGTCACCCAAGGAACTGGCGTTCCTGCGTACGCAGTGATACGTGATTTTATCTGTGAGGTTTTTTTGTTGTCCTATTTATCTTTTTTTTCTTGTAGGTAGATGACATTGTCGTGCATTTATCTGAATACACGTGCTTATCTGCTTGCTCGCCTGACGATTATGGCTTAAAAGCGGCTTGGAGGTCGATAATAAACATGTTGTTGCTAGTAGCGCTCTGTCCTCTCAGTCTATTCTTTCCTGTGTTCGTTTTTTCGCCTCGCGTTACATAATTCTTTTTTTTCAAATGTTTTACCAACAAGCCCACATCGCCACTCCAGGTGGTCAAAATTTCCGGAGCCCTCCACTATGGCGTCTCTCGTTAACATATCGTGGTTTTGGGACATTAAATCCCACAAATCAATCAATCAGCATTGTGCGAGCGCAGGCAAAAATAAAACAATAAAAATAAGCAGCGTAATACAGTCTACAGAAAAATCAAATAAAAAAAGAGTTTGAACACCAACACAAAAAATATCCGCAAAATGGGAAAATTAAAAGAGAAGACGAAAACCGTGGAATGGCAGTGAAAATTAACGGGCAATATACAGAACTATGTGGAAGGCTTCCTGAAAAATAAAAAAGAAAAGAATCTGAACATTATGAGAAACTACCTGAAGACAGTGCAAAGCCTACCCCATTCCGGTACATATGTCCTAGCACAATTGATATGTTCGCTGCATATATATCCAAGATAAAATGGGACGCTGTTTTCCGTGAAACTGATGCAGACACAGCGTATAATGTTTTCATCGAACGTTTTAGTGAAGCCTACAACAAGTGCTTTCCGCTCAAAGCAAAACGCAGACCACGCAAGGCAAGAAAGCCTTGGATTACTTCGGAATGCCTTCAAGCTATAAAAGTAAAAAATGCACTTTACCAGAAATTTCTAATATCTAGAGACAAAGAAGACTTGAAGACATTTAGAAAACATAGAAATACTACAAACTCTTTATTAAGGAAAAGCAAACTTGAATATTTTAGCAACCTTTTCAGCCCTGAAAAAACCAAAACGTCCGAAGCCATCTGGAAAAAGTTAAACATGTTGCTCCACCCACACTCGGATGATAGCACATACCCGACTAAACTCATTGTAGACAACCGCGTTCTAACTGGTGATGACCTTGCTGAAGCTTTCAATAAATTCTTTACCTCTATTGGAGAGAGCTCGCACGACAATAATTTTGCGCGATTCATGGGTTCGCAAGTAGGAGAAAGTGCATTTCTATTTCCAGTGACTACACAGGAGGTTACGGCAGATTTCATGTCACTAAAGAATAGCAGGTGTTGTGACGTAGACGGCCTGGAAATCCGTCCAGTTAAGCATGTTATTCATGTCATATCTCCTATTTTAGAATACATCATTAACTTAATCTTCTCATTGGGCACGTTTCCTAGTCGTCTTCAGATAGCCAAAGTTTCTATTATTTTCAAAGGTGGTGACAAAAATAGCATGACCAATTACAGACCAATTTCTATTTTACCTGTATTTTCTAAAGTAATTGAAAAGTTGTTACATAAACGAATAGTGTCATTCTTAAACAAGCACCACATTATGACGCCTTTTCAATTTGGTTTCACAAAGCAGCGCTCAACAGAAACTGCCCTACTAATGCAAAAAGAAATCATACTCGATGCATTTGAAAAGGAAATATATACACTTGAAATTTTTGTAGATTTCTCAAAAGCATTTGACAGAATCAACCACATTACATTAATTAAAAAACTAGAACACTACGGTTTTCGGGGGAACTTTATAAGTGTCATAAAAACCTATTTGAAATACCGACAGCAAAAAGTAGATATAAATGGCTACGCATCTAGTTTTAAAAAACTGTCACATGGCGTGCCCCAAGGAAGTATTCTGGGTCCCCTGCTTTTTAATCTGTATGTGAACGACTTGACAAACATCGATAACAATACAACATTTATTATTTATGCAGATGATACCAGCTTATTTTTTAAAGACTGCGATTTGCATAAACTAGTTGACAAAGCAAATAGTGTCTTGAAACTGCTGCACATTTGGAGCATAAGAAATTCGCTAATTATAAACACCTCAAAAACAAAATCTGTGCTCTTTCGTCCAATAAATAAGCCCGTAAACTGCGATTTATCATTAGCGATTGGCTCAGAATCTATAAGGATTGAACCGATAGTGAAAACTCTGGGAGTTTTTTTCCACGAAAACATGCTATGGAAGGATCAGGCTGAGTTTGTCCATGCTAAACTTTCTCGTACTGTAGGTATCTTATCGCGCTTACGTTTTCTCTTGCCACAAAAAATTAAACTCTTACTATATAATTCGCTATTTTTATCTACATTAAGCTATTGCTATCTAGTATGAGGCACCACATCGGAAAAGAACTTAGGCCGAATATATAGATTACAGAAAAAGGCTGTGCGCATAATTACAGGTGTTCCTCGCGATGAACATTCCAAACCCATTTTCGAAGCCCTTAATTTACAACCAATGCCTGAGATATACAATACAATTTTAATGAAGCGATATCGTACTTCCTTAAAAAATCACGACTCTTTTCTTACTGATTTAGCGCGTTTGACACCCTATACCTGCCCCTATAGCACACGAGCTACCGATGACTGGAAAATTCCTTACACACGTACTAACTATGGTCGCCAGATGATGAGCTACTTACTGCCACTAACCTTAAACAGTTTCTTACAATAAACCATTTATACTGCTCCGTTCTGTAAATGTTTTTCAACGTGTTAATAAAATGCAAATCGGCATGACCTTGAAGTACATGTTTTGATATTGTATAATAACTGATGATCTCATGCTGCTGTTGCTGTTGCTATGTTGTCAAATGGTGCGAAAGCCTTCGTCAAGCCTTAATGGCTTTTTGCTTTCACCCCACAGCATCACTGTTGTGACTTTTGTAATGTCTCCTGTGATGTCGGAATAAACTGAATTGAATTGAATTGAATTGAGATAAAAACAATGAAAGTGGTGTGTGAAAAACATAAAGAATATAAAAGTTAACTTTAAATTGACATTATATTCCGTGAGTGGTAGAGTGTTGAAAGAAGTTGGCAGGTACAGGAAATGGTCGATTCTTTCTGGTTAATTTATGCGGAATCCGAAAATTTACACAACTGAGAAACGAAGCGAAACATATCATACTGTGAACTAGTTTGTAAAACTATAAGAGGTCGGTGCGATTTCGTCGGCAGTGAAGTGAACGCGATGATAATAACCCGGCAGGGTTAGAACGAGATCCACAGTCATTTCTAGCAAAACGATGGTTGTAAATGCTTGATTCTTTTGCTGGACTCGCTCAATCGCGCCACTGCCAGATTTAGCGATACCATTTCAAATCACAGATGCATACTCCAGTTGAGGAAGACATATTTTGGTGTACAATTTCTGGAAGGCTGTAGGATAACTGAATTCTCGAGAGATTCTGCAAACAAAACCGAAATAACGAAGGCTTCGCGTGGCAGTACGTGTAGTGTGAACAGAAAAATTGAGCATACCATCATCCACAAAACCAATATAACTTAACTCATAAACCTTGCATAATGGCACATTATTGATAGAGTACGGAGATGACACTATGGGTGTTTCGCGAGATATAATCATGAACTTGGTATTTCAGATATTTATGGAATGGTCACATCATTCACATCATCACATCACTGTCACATCACTCAGCGAAAGAACACGAATCTTACGGCAGCAAGCGACACTCGTTAACTAAATGAACTTTTTTGAAAACTTGATGTCATCACCGTACACGAGGAAAGATTAATAATGAATTTCAAAAGATACATTGTTAATGTAAATTAAAAATAAAAGTGGGCCTAATACCAACCCTTGAGGGACTCGACTAGTCACTTTGTACATGGAAGACGTTTGGCCATTTACGGCAACTTAACATGATCTATTAAGCAGATAGATGTGCAGGAGATTCCCAACAGGCGAGAGTCAACATCAAAGTTTGCTAGTTTAACCGAAAACAATGAGTCGCTGACTACGTTAAAAGCCTTGCTCAGGTCACAGTAGTCGACATCAACCAGTCCTCTCTGAGATATAGGTGGAGATTTTGCGTCTTGAAACCAGCAAGGTTTGCGGTAATAATAATAATAATAATAATAATAATAATAATAATAATAATAATAATAATAATAATAATAATAATAATAATAATAATAATAATAATAATAATAATAATAATAATAATAATATAAAATATTAATAATAATAATGCCGCTACAGTGAGCGTAGCGACCTCCTATCAGTCGGCTGCTCATAATTTCCACGCAAACTGAGCAGTGCACCCCGCCGCAGTGGTCTAGTGGCTAAGGTATTCGGCTGCTGACCCCCAGGTCGCGGGATGAAATCCCGGCTGCGGCGGCAGCATTTCCGATGGAGGCGGAAATGTTGTAGGCCCGTGTGCTCAGATTTGAGTGCACATTAAAGAACCCCAGGTGGTCGAAATTTCCGGAGCCCTCCTCTACGGCGTCTCACATAATCAAATAGTGGTTTTGAGACGTTAAACCCCACAAATCAATCAATCAAACTGAGCAGTGAGAACGCAGCACATACAAAAATAGCAGCCGTATACTGATCACTATCAAGATAGAGCGCGCGCGACCGTCTCCCGCTGTTCAAAGTACGCAGTTCCTGCAAGTCGGCTTCTACATTGGATTTGTATTAAGCATTTACAGTAATAATTACCTTAATAGATAGGTCAACCAATGTACGTTTAGACGACGTTGATGTTTGTACTCCAGCAAAAAAAAAGATTGAAACTGGTTTCTGCTTTACTGATAGTACGACGGTAATACAATGCGACAACTTTTATATATAACGTTCGCTACTACGAGAAATATACTAAGAATTATTAGGTTATCTTGAAGGCCGGGCAATCTACAAAAACGTACACCCTCTCCACCCTGTCTTACCACAAGTTTTGTCTCAGTGTAGGTTCGTGTGCAGCTTCGGTAATTTTGCAATCTGCAAAGCTATAGAATTGATGAATGGCTGACCATCTCCCTGCTGTTCACATCCGTTTTCTGTCTTCATCAAGAAGAAAAAAATTGCTGATCATTCCAATGTACCATGATAGTGACTACTGAATGCAAACCAAATGCAGCTGCCTATAATGCAGTTCACATTGTTTTGGGAAGTGCGCATGGTGTTTCTCAACATATTTGCATATATTTTAGAAATTCGAACAACCCTTGCTAAATGCTTTCGAATGCATGTTTATGTGAGTATTCGTTAGAGCTTTAAACACTGTAGCCCCACGTAACTGTCTGCGTTTACTAACACATCATTCAGCCTTAGTGCTGTATAGCATCAGCAACTATAGCACTTCAGTGAGGTTCCAACAAATTGCTTTGCAACAAGTGCTTTATTTGTGCGACCTACCTTCTCGGAGTGCCTCTCAGCGTTATAATGATGTCACACGTTCCCATGCTGTACGGGTTGGGTTATCTTTTATCTTTTTCTCTCTCTAATTCACGCTCTTATGATTGAGAACGGGGGCTTAACCTAGATGGGCATGGTGCGAAAACAGGCATAGCGAGCCGACTATCGGAAGAGAATCACACAGTACTCAAATAAAACTTAAGTCAGCGGGTGACTAAAGTTGAGAAAGGATGCATGGAGATATAAAAAAAAGTCAGGATCAGCATTGCAAATAACGTTTAAAAAGGATGAGAATGTTTCTAGTGCGAGGAGCAAGAGAGGGAAGAAAAGCCAAGAACAAAAACAAATCTCCTCACGTACTTAAAAAAAGAAAAGAAAAATAGGCAGGTCGAAACAAAATCTACGGGGAGAAGGAAGGCATGCTTTGACGGAAGCTTAGCGCAGTGCTCCATGGAAGAGCTTAACGCTTCACTTGGTGCCGGTACAATACGCGCGCTTGTTCGCGCGCTCATCCGCTCTCTGGCGCTGAGTTCCGGCGCAAATCCCCGTCTTAACTTGGCGCGCGATTTTCTGCCCTTAGGGATCAGGCACGCAGGAATGTTCGCGAACGGACCACGCTTCGGCTGCCGTATCTTGGTCGTCTCCGCCAGCGTGGCAATACTTCTTTCTCTCATCTTTTCTCCCTCTTTTCTGTTTTCGATGTGGGTCCGCTTTCTTTTGGAGGCGCACAATGAGAGAATCGAACCATAGAGGAAAGAATCTTGTGGAGGGCGGGAGCGTGCGGCAGCAGTGCCGCCTTCTTTCCCGGAGGCTTCCCTAAATCCCGTGCAAGAAGGACGCAATTGTCTGACGCCGGCCGATCCTGTCACTCGCGCTTCGCTCCCGAGCGCACGCCCCTCTTTTCTTGCTTGTTCATCCATCTTGATTTGCTCTCTACCGTTGCGAAATCAGCCAGCAGGCACGCCCTCTTCAGGTGCCACAGCTTTTGTTTCTTCCCTAAACAAGTGATCTTTAAAAAAGAAAATTATGAAAAGAAATAGTGCATTTGCGTGCGTACTTGAGTGAGTGAGTGAGAAAAAAAAACCCATCACGAAACCAAAAAACTAAAGGCAAAAACATTGGGGATGATAAAATTTTCATAGCAAAGAAGGTCACGAAGGATACGCGACTGTTAATCGAAATGTAGAGGACACCTCTCATGTCGGGACGAGGAACCCTATCCACTCCGCCGTTTCACGAGCCTTCTGAACAGCCCAGAGTTGGTCTTGAAGCTTACTGCTTTGTAACGGCATCGTCGCACTTGTCCCTGTCCTCCCATAGGAGGCTTGCGTCGCACAATTTAGCGGATTAGAAACTAACACTGAAATAGATACTAGCTGAAACGTTTACACATGTGCATGCGTTGGCACAGGTGCGCGGCCGTTACGTTGTATTTTCTTTGCGCGTGCACTTCAGCCATACTCAAAGTAACAAGCAAAATTCCGAAAAAGCTCGCGTTGACTCGATAGTATTTTATGCTGGGTTCACCACGGCCCCAGTGACTTATTTTTATCATGTATATGACGTTGTAAAATATGCACTAACAGATGGCACAAAAAGAACTAGAAGATCTGTCACAAGCAGTCGACCCTACAACCTCTCACTCCACAGCGCGCGGCGCAAAACGACTCGGCCACAGACCGTACGTTATTTGTCGCTCTAATGGCGAGCTATTTATATACGCCATTTACCGTTGGTCGTGATTAGAGCTCGGCGAAACTTCCCGTTCTTGTTATCACTAGCAATATGGCACGAATAGCTCCAAGGTAGCACTTCAATGGTTGTCGTAACGCGGGCAACGATGCGCACCCTTTTACAAGGCGGCGCGGTGCGTTCATGCGTGCGCGCTTATTTCTTGATGTGGGTGGTTTGTACAATCGCAGCCACATCTGTGCAGAGCACGCGAGCAGCCACTTCGCACTCTGCAGGACGAAACCTTGAGGCAGTATCCAACTCGGACGTGGTCAGCCTGACAATACACCACGTCAAAGCCCGAAAATGCCTCAAGGTGTCATCCCGCAGAGCGAAAACTGACTGCTCGCGCGCTATACACAAGGTGGCTGCACCTGTACATGCTGTGTTTCCCAGCAACTTAGAGAAGTTATAGAGATCACGAAGGCCACTTCGCTCTCTGCAGCATCGCGTTTGCCCAAGGAGCACGCAGTGACATTCAAAGAATTAACAACTATAGCAGTTGTTTGAGTTTGTGCTGTGAATATACTTGTGCGTTCGTTTTGTGCTTGCTTGTTTGTGTTTGAGCAACACTGCCTCAAGTGTCCAGCTGTGGGCAGTTGTTCTTTTTCACTCGTACTTGTGTGTCTTCTTTTCTGTTTCTGAAGTGGGCTGCAAATTTAGAGCTGCTTCTGATTCTTCCGGTGACAATACGATTTGGTGCTTTAACATTGATTCCTTCACCCTCGTGGTAGAAATGTGCGCAATAAACGCTGAACTACTTCTTTGAAGGCACGTCTCACTGTCGTGTTATACCGATTCCTATAAAAGCGGGATCAGCCATATTTTTTTTTTCGAGCCAGGCCTAGAATTGCTACAATGTGATGGTATTGCTAATAGCGAAAATTGACTAGGCCACCAGTGCATGGCAGAATTTGCTGAAATAAGTAAAATAAAACAACTAAAATACAATTCTTAAAGTTCGACTGACGGCTTAAAAAGCGTAGTTATTGTTTTTCTTATAATGCATGTAGCATTTGATTTTATATATATATATATATATATATATATATATATATATATATTGCTCATTACTCCAATCGACGTTTTAAATAAAATGTAACTCGTCAATCCAATGTGGCATGAATTCATGAGACGGGAACTAATAAGCACTGCTCGGGTAACAAGGGTTCACTAACTCATAGTGACCATTGATTATAAGCTGGAACGGTTGCTTGTGTTAATTTTTGTCTGCGGTGACTGTCCATTTACACTGAGTGAACATACGGGGAAAAACGCTTCCTTATTATATGAACTCATCTTCGACGACGCAGCATTACACATCTTGCTTGTGATCACAATGCTGGCAGTGAAATTTGATCAAGATATTACCGTGAGGTGACATCACAAACGGTGGCTCAGGTGAATGTGACAAAATACAGAGAACAACAATTTAATAACGGAGAGCTGTGTTACTCGGTAAGCTTTCATTTCAAAAGACAGAGCACAGCCTGCTTCTTTTTAGACTGAATGGGCAAAACATTGCACTCATAATCAGACACGTGGCTATGTCTTGCTTTTCGTCAGTTCGAGCATATGCACCACCATTTGCCCTGTTTATTTTCCAAGAGAGGCCACCCGCCACCGTAGTCTAGTGGTTAAAGCACTCAGCTGCTGACCCGCAGGTCACGGGTCCACTAACTTCGCTGGTCCTACGCACCTATACACACCAACACAAATAAAAGTATAAATAACTGCCACGAATTGCATTATAGCCAGTATTAGGTTATCCCCGATGGTTCGGAGGAGCCAGGATCTCCAAGAGCAACAAATCAGTGTTCTCTACCATTTTCGGCTACCAGACGTGTGGCCATTTTTCTCGTGCCGACGCTGAGTAGTGCCTTTGGAGCCATTCGCGAGAGCGCAATCTTAAAGGGGCTCCACGACACTTTTACGACCCCCTTATTTATCCCCGGAACGCGTGTGTTATGATTGTTAAGACGAATGCAGCAAGAACTATGCAAACCAATGCACGAAAAATGAAGTTATCAAAGTTCAGAGTTCGGGAAGGCGACAACGAAAAACGTTCCTTTTCGTATTGCACTCGTCTGCGGACGTCGAAGACCGCTTCCAATGACAGCACACGTTTCATAAGGACATATCCGAAATATCAAAATATCACCTTATGGTGGCTTTCAAACAGTACCGCGCTACCACTCTTTTTGACGGCGTATAGCTACGACGAACGCCGTGCGTCGGGTAGCAGACGCTTCAACAGTCACACCGTGTAAGATAAATACATACAAGCTCGGCGGAGACACCTCTCGGCCTGCTTACAAGTCGTGTTCTACGGCAATGCTGGCGTCCACCACATGTGTCATTTTTGGCTCACTAAAAACACGGAATGCATTTCAACCTTTAGTCGCTGGCTTACCATAGAAGCGTTCGCAGATGAAGTGTCATGTTCGTTCTTAACGTACATCATTTAGAAACAGAAATTATTTCTCTCTGCGAAATCATAAAAGGAGTTCTTACTGGTTTTAGCGTTCACTCGTATCACCCATGCAGCTACCACCCTATGAATATTTGTCGCTGCCTGTTGTAACAAGCCAATCAAAAACGAATGGTCTTTGTCATTACGTCTATGATATGACGTCATTTTCCATAACAAAAATTGCCGATGTGTATCGCTGCAGTCTGAAATTAAGGTAGTTTGTGCCGTGAATTATAATTATAACAGCTTCGATTTCGGCGTTGCCACTCGCGCAACGATATCAGAACATTCCACAGTACCAAAGGAACGGATGAAAAATACATGCTCGGATTGTGTCACAGGGCTCCTTTAAGTAGTGGCAAAACTCGCTTATTAAAAAGGCACAGACAAGTGCGCGCACAGCAGTTTCCGTGGCCTTAAGTAGCGCTATGGTAATGGTAAGCGGGAATAACCGCTGTTGTTCGCGTGCCTCATGTCGCATAGAAAAAGAGATGCCTATAAGATAGAGAACATGTCAGTTTCTCCTGCTCTTCCTTTACGGTATCTGTGTCTCGCTTCACACATAGCGAGCATTAAGTGACAACGTACCACCTTCAACTTCTGTCAACGCCGCCGTTGTCCGGCATGCTACTGTTGCGATACACGTACATTCACGCCGCACTCGCCCTTCATAACCCTGTTCGTTCATCTGTATATTAACTCACTGCATGATGTGGAGCAGTGCTCAACGCATAGTCAATGGTAGTTGCGAAACGCTTCAAACAATGTCGGTTCACTTAGTACGTGGGATCCACGTAATATTTTTCGGTATAGTTCAACACTTCGCGCGAGACACTATCGCACTCATTGTTGCCGCTATCCATGATAATGTGTTCCCACTTATCACCGGTGTTGCTAAACAGCGTAAGGTTATTTGGTAATCAAAATCCCACAAGGTATCCCCCGGTAGTCGTCACTCCCAGATCTTTGCTATATAGCAACCTGAATACTTCACGTGCACGTGCAGGGTTCTTAATTGCGAAAACAAAATCTGCCTATGGTTACTTGTCTAATACTTTAATATATTCAATACAAAAGGCACTTGCAGAGGGTGCAGGCACCAGAGCAGTCATCATAGTCTTTCTTGGGGTGTGATTTATGATGGTAATTATATATGTTCTGCAGCGTTAATGACAATCAGAAGTAAATAAGTAAAAGTGAAGGAAGGATGGTGCGCTGAAGTAATGCAAGCCAAATGAAATGTCGGATCTCTATGCTTAAAGAACCAAAGTGAACGTATATTGTAATGAAGTAATCACGAGAACTAGCCCCACTTGGTACCGTAGATGCATAACTTCAAAGGCCAAGGCATGTTCATAAAGCTTGACGTTGCCGAGTCTGAAGGGTGTGAATGGTTGCATGATTGCTTGGCGTGAATTCCTTCAGAGGACCCTCCAGCACTTTTGTTCTTTTTTCCATGGTCAGAAAACACTGCCGATCGATAGTGAAAGCTCCTGTGAGCGCGTGAGCTAAATATTATAGCACCGAATGCTCCAAGAATTTTATAGTTGCGTTTCATATACAGTTAGAAATCGCTCTTTTTAAATAGATGCCGGAATAGTCTGCCATTGGCATATATATATATATATATATATATATATATATATATATATATATATATATATATATATATATATATATATATATATATATATATATATAATTGTTTTCTTGAAATTATACGTGCGCTTCATAGAGATTGCTTTTGTGTTCGTTTGCGACAAACCCAGACCACCTGGCCATAAATGCAAATGCAGTCGTCATACTTTGCATCTAAGACGTAGACATGACCACACCTTGCTCCAACTTGGATGTTGTTTACAAACTAGCCAATGAAGCTAGTGCCATCACCAAGGTTGCTCATTTCGGCAACTCTCGCTCCTTGAGAATACTCTTCACGGGCGACTCACCTTCGTACGCTGACGTAGGCTTTTGTCGGCATCCTAGGTGTACGACATTTGGACTCTGACCACTACAGTGGCAAGAGCAAATAAAACTAGGTCATCTGACGAGATTCTACGATGAGGAGAGACCGTGATCTCGGTGCGCTGAAACCCATTTCGTGGACATTTGCAAAGCCATCGTTATGAAGTGTTCAAAATGTTACGGATTCTTGAAGCGTCGTTAAAAGAGTGTACAAAAAAAGAAACAACAGTATGGTAACAAATGGCGAAAGATCGTGCATCCCATCGTGAGGCTGCCAAAACGACCAGAAAGTAGTATATCATCGTCATCGACGTTGATAAAGGAAAGCCAAGGCCTTTTTAACGGCAACGCCTCTTCAGCACTTTGCTTTACTACCACCCGTGCCACCCAGATCCTTGCTGGTCAACTAAGCAGAATACCATAAAAATCATGGCTAATGCGTTTTCAGCTTGACCTAAACGCCGAATCCAGAGCTACACGGATCGGTGGCAGCCAGTACAAGCCTGAGCACCCAGGAACGCATGGATACCACTGACGTAACTTGGCCTATGCTGCTGAAGTCGCAGCCAAGGAAGTCAACTTTGCTGGATTGGAGGAGAAATCTCTCAGGTGAAGCCACGCACTGCCATTTTGCCATAGGCAGAAAGCGCGCCTTCCGCAACTATAGCCGCTGTGGCCACACAAACATTACACGTGTTCTTTGGCTCTGCGGCGTCCGGACGTAATTCGTACATCGTGCATTGCTCAAGGGTATACAAATTAAGCGAAAAGGTGTTATAGGATGAAGTAGCACATTTAGAGCTTGATGAAAACTTCTCTTTATGCTGGAACACATGTTGACAGCTCGCAAGCTGTCTGCACATCACATGGTAATTCTTTTTTCTCGAGAGATTTCTTAAGGACCCAAATATTTGAAGCAAGTCGGGGCGTGCTGTTAAATATTTGTGTCTTCAAGATGACGGGAAGACAGCGTGAAAGCCAAAAGGCGGCCGTATCCTGTGATAGAACTTCTTTCCGAATTGTTTCGACCGGACTGAGCTGCTACCCCACGATTTGTCTGGCTTCGTTCGACACATTTTTAAGACACCTGCGAAACACAGTGATACACATCCTTGTGCTTGTTTGATACCACTGGAGTAGTGCGCGAGTAGAAAACCGATGCACCGTTATTTCTTTATTGAAATTGAATTGATGACTCCCTGCATCTCATTATCGTTTCCTTGTGTCAATTTAAAGGGTAACTCTCTGCAACGAGCTTAAGTAACGCCGTTTGGGCAATGCCCAGCAACCTGCCTTTTTTATATTCGCGTTTATTATTTTGTTACTTGTAGCGCAGCGAGTAAAACCATGCATATGGTCTTAACCGTCCAATGCTCGTCCAAGCTGCAAAAAAAAAAAAAAAGCGACCATAACCAAGGTTCGTCGTACTCCTTTCGTTATATTTGAAAGGGTTGTTGAAGATGTGACGGTTGCATCAGCTACACGGCAGCTCTTATAAAAAATGGTTCGTGCTTCCTGAGGAGAGATGAAACTGTTTCCGAGCGAAATTATATCCCATATAAATTGCAGAATGAACCAAAAAGTGAAGCTTCAACCTAAAGCTTTAATGAAGCAGATGAAGAGTCAAAAGGTAGTGTATCAGGAGAGGAGGGGGATGTAATTACCTGAAGTCTTTCTTCTCACATCCAGAAACTCCTCCAAACGGTGCGCAAATGCCAGAAAAGCCCGTATTTATCAGAGCTGCGTGTGTTTGCGTTAAGGCTGCACTTTCTAACCTCCGTCAACCTATGAGTCGGCCCGCTCAAAGTTTTATGTCAAGCACATATCAGCAGAGCACACTGTACGAGAATGGCATACAGTTCAATGAAAGAAAAGGCTGGATTCACAGCTTAGCCAGTGTCTCTAAAAAGCTTCATACTGTGCGTTGATTGTCGATGACAAATGAGGAATCATGTATATATTGTGGGCGAATACCGTAGTTGGATAGGTCGACTTTGGGTCAGGAATGCATGAGGATAGACTGCATGTGCATATGCTTGTTGACTTTACTTACAGATTAGGATACCATTGGAGTGTATTTTAAGTGATTCATTGACATTATCAGTGGAAGCAAAATAATAGTATTGAAAAGCTGTGTAGATGCTATTGAAATAGTGTCGACTGCAAGCTGAATATTCATATTATAAACACGTCCAAGCAAAATTGAGTCTACTGGTTTTGAAGGTCATGTGCTTGTCTTGAAGAAAGAAATGGTCTTCTAAGAAAGCCTTGATGTGCATGTGCTTCTTCATAAGCATGCCCTTTTTTGTGATTCTCAGACCCCCCCCCCCCCCATTTATATTTCACGCGAAGAAACTGGGCTAACTTCACATATGCCTAAGGTCGCGACACATAAGGAATAAATAAACCACAAAATTACTGCCAAGAAAGAGAGGCTCTCACGAGTAAAATTTTTATTAGAAACCACCGTTACATACCCTTCATCGGTGTGCATGCTTGCAAAAAAAAAAAAAAACGTCAAAAGAAGCAGAGTGAAGTAGGCAGTGTTCTTATCGGCTATTTTCTATCTTATTTTTGAGAACTTAACCCTGAAAGCCCACCATAGCCGTCATTAACCACTGCGGAGAGACGTGGTGGGCGCACTTTGGCTCCCGTATCTTGCCTGTGACAAGATTGCTGCCGCGTGCGCGGTTCGGCTTCACTGCGCCCCATTGGTATGTATGGGCGACCTCTACTTCACAGGATTTATTTAAACCTCCTTGTTCACAGCCACGTGCTGATTCAGAGGACACATAGGCGATATTGAACCAAAATCCTGTGATTGACAAGCTGACCGATGGTGACGAACGAGTTGTCATATATAGTGCGTCGATCATTGTTATACACTTCACGCGTTCATCAGCAAGCTCCCATAACCGTCACTCAATGTGCATTGGGTACTAGATGTTTAATGTCAAGTTACTGCAAGGCTTCAATAGGCAACATGACCCGTTTACTACTAGCACTCAATAGTGAGGTCCCACAAGTGGGAATTCGTAGAGTGAAACGTGATACCACTGGCCTCTTGCATCACTGTGAAACTGTCAAGATACTCATTCATCTTGTAACAGTGAAGTCGCTTAACGCCGAGGTAAATTGGTGGAGATCAGTTGTCCGTACTTAATAGCCTAGCTACGAAATCGCAGCTTGATGATAGAGACGGCATCAATAATGCTGAGTGAAGCCTAGCGTAG
The DNA here is from genome assembly GCF_043290135.1 of Rhipicephalus microplus. NCBI lineage: Eukaryota > Metazoa > Arthropoda > Arachnida > Ixodida > Ixodidae > Rhipicephalus > Rhipicephalus microplus. The sequence goes on from NC_134710.1 coordinate 298,044,107, forward strand.
CGAGTGAAGCCTGGTAGAGAAAGGACAGTGATGTTGAGAGGGTCAAGTCCTGCTACCCTAACATCAATTCACTTTCCTGAAATCGCTTTCTTTCCGCTAGTGTGGGTGATTCACGTCGGCGGCCTTCAACGACCAGTTAGCTATGAGCCTTCTGACATAGGAAGATCTATTGGTCTCAGTATGAGCCACAGTACGTCTCTTTCTGTCTATTCTCTATGTACGAAGAACAACCTGCCCTTCATGTAGCTATTAGTTACACCGTCACTGAAAGACAGGGCTCCCGAATCCTCCACTCTCCAATGCCCCAAAACTGCTTATGCTAACCTACCTAGCAAAGCTGTTTTGCATAGGTTCATCTGTAGTAGAACTTGAAGCATGAAATTAATAGTGCTCAGTGTATCATATTTGATACATTGAATATAATACTTCGATAAAGTTACTATAAGTGTCAAAACAAACAGCTATTGCAGATTTGACCTGTCATGAAAAAGGTACAGTAACTTACATAGCACACGACAGTTAATAATTATTTGCAATTATTACTACCTAGGTAATGCCTCAAACAAAATTTCATATCTTTTCTGAAAATTAAGTGCACAAGAACAGTGAAAACAGTCAGCCTTTTCTCGTAATTTTTCTGGAGGCATAACTGTTCGTGGGCATTACAGGGTTAAGACTTCACCACTTACATGGCCATTGGTGCAGGGGAGAATCAATTGCGAGGAACTTTCAAGGCTAGGCCAGAGTGCTAGACGCAAGTGCAGCAAACGAAAATCCCCCTTCTTCTACTAGCCATATTTGTTCTTCAACAACACGTAATTGCATCTACATAGACGTTCTACCGGTATTGGTGCACTTTTAAATATGATAGCTTTCTGCCGTCTTTGTTTTCTCATCTAAGCTACATATGTCAATAGTCCGTTTATTTTTAAATTCTTGGATAGTGTTCCTATCAGAGCCAAGTATATTCGTGCAGGACGCATGTTGCATAATATTTTCTCATCTCCACCCGTTCTGTTGTTATTAGAAGTGTAGCTTGCATTGCGCATGTCGATCAATAGTTTAATTCCTTTGATCTTGCGTCAAGATGTTGAATATTTTTTCATATGTCGTTTCTGGGAGAAATTCTTTTTCATGCGTGATTATTGTGCAGAATATGAGTATATGGATCTGCATGAAGAAAGAAACAAAGCGAATACTTAAGTCGTGCAAACTGAAACGCCACATGCTCAAGAAACTCAGCAAAGCAACATTGCAGGACTAAAAACAACCGATAGAAAAAATTGTCGGGGAATACAAGCAAGAGAATAACAAACATCATATGAACGCACAAGCACTATAACAGAGCACCGAGAAGACAAATGTGTCTCAGACAGCGTACACAAAGAAAAGAAGAAAACCGCTTTTCGAGGGAAAGAACAATAATTTTAAACCCACGAGGTCAGCCTACTATTCCAACTATCACCCATAAGGACATGCAGTCAGTCAATGCCAGTCGAGGCTAAGAGCGAGTGCAAGAAAGCGACCATGCTTGTTGATTTCAGGATTGGTGTTATAGTCAAGCCCATTTAGTGCATTAAGTCACTTATATCAAAATATATGTGTCCTGATCAAGCCCTACATATCACGGCAAAGAATAAACTACACACTTCTGTGTTTCAGACGATTAGCCGTTTTAACAGCGTAGCTGTTAGGGCTTCGAGTAGGCATGCGTTACGTCCACAAAAGCTTATGCGAGAATGTGCCCCAGGAATCGGGCAAGCCACACTACTGATTACAGTATGCGCGAGAGAACGCGAAAACATTACAAAGAGAGAACTGAGCGAAGGAGCGTGATGAATAGCAGTGCGAAAAGAACTTGGAGTGTGGGGTGGGAGAGGATAAAGCTTGGTAACACAAGAAATGCCGAGGCAAGAAGCCCTGAAGTAGGAAGAAGATGAGCATTTAGCGAAAACCCTGCTTGGCGAAGTGGAGAGGAGGAGGGAAGACAAGTGTGAATTAATGCACATTGAAAAAATCCACCTCGTATCTGATAGCTTCGACGCAAATGTCCTCGAAATGAGATAGTCTTCTGCCGGCGGCCCTGCATGAGTGCTGGTGGTCTCAGCCGCGTGAGATATAGCGTTGCGTGAGATATGGACGCCATCTGACAGTGGCATCGGTAAACATGAGCTTGTGCAGAACGCAGGACCACTGTCAGGTGGCAGCACCATATCGTCAGCAGGGGGATTTTTCGTGCATACCGTCAAAATTTCATCGGGCATATAGAGTCACATTTCAGCGCAGCCTAACAAACATTAGGATACTTAGAATTACGTATCTATGAATGTTCTAGTAAAAGAACACAACAACTGATACTTATCCATTCACGGTGTGCCTCAGATATTCCTAATATTTGCTTTTTGATCGACAATGTTCAGAAGTATGAACGCAACCACGAGTTCAACATGCCTGGCTGTTCAAGAAGTGGTTAAACTTTGGCTTGGCGACTGAATAATGTGACAGACAGACAGACAGACAGACAGACAGACAGACAGACAGACAGACAGACAGACAGACAGACAGACCCAAATTTCTGCGTTCAAGTATCCGCAGAAAGGCTGTCATCTTTAATAATGTTTCTTGACGATGTGATATGAACCCGGGAACTCATAATTGAGGGTCAGCGTCACAAACCACTCGGCTATCCAGGCACGGTAGCACAAGCATCATTCACGGGAAACATGGTTGCGTTGCTATTGGCGAGAACAGGAATAGAGAGAAAGTTAAATAGAAAGTTAATAGAAAATAGATAAATAGAAATAGAAAGACAAATAGAAAGAAAGAAAACGAAAGAAATAGAAACAAAGCATAGTATAGCCATGTGCAGTGTAGTATAGCAAGGGCCCAATTGCTGCTAAATGGCAACGAGGAGGGAGAAGGGGATGTGAGGTTGAAGTTGAGGGAACGTAGAAGAAAGAGGGTAAAGGGTAGCACACTAATGTGTATTTCAGTATAGCCAGGTGGTGAGAAAAAGAAGCGTGGATGAGGAGGAGCGGCGTAACAGTTACGAGGAGGGAAAGAAGGGGGAAGGCCCTCAACTCCGCTGTTTTCACAGTTTTCGCGCCACAAATCAATTTTTTTTCCTCACTAGATTCAGCTTACGTGCTTTCCTTAAAAGCTCTATTGTCATGGGTCGTTCCAATCTGAAGTAACAAAGTAGTCGTATTTCCTGCGCACCCTACAGGCTCAGTTTCGATATTGCTATGAAAATTCGAATATTAATACCTAAAATACATACACGCTTTACCGTTCCTAAAAATGGTTATGGCATAAATACTTAGAGCCTCAGCTTTCGCATATAAATACCTGCCATCAATATGGCAATAAAACGTCATAAAGCTCTTGCTAATTAACCATATCGCTAGCACTTGACTTAGCCCACTAAAAGAAAACTAAATAGTTGACATGTACGAAGCCTTCCACTACGGACTTTTTCATAATAATATCGTGACTTTGGGGCGTAGAACCCAAGAAATAATAATAATAATAATAATAATAATAATAATAATAATAATAATAATAATAATAATAATAATAATAATAATAATAATAATAATAATAATAATAATATAAAACAATATAATATTAATATTATGATGATGATGATGATGATGATGATAATGTTGAATAAGAAGAAGTTTCGGCAAGTGGCAATTCGATGCAGTTTTCCGAAGATGTCAGTGGAGCTGGAACTCCCTTCCTGAGATGTTCAGTTTCGGGCTTGGCACCACTAGGGCCTCACCAATTTCATTTCAGAACGATCTGGCAAATCACCTCGGTTCAGCCGTCTTCTTCATCTCTCTCTCATTGCTAATTAACGGTAATTTTACTGTTGAAAACACAAGCTCACACTGCGTGCTTCGCCCCTCCCCAGGTTTTATGGCAGCGGATCTGGAACACACTTCATTCATGCTTCAACCACCCTCAGTTTTTTTTTAGCTGCGAAGCTCCTTAAGACCTCACGATGTCCGCCGTCTCCCGTCTGTTCGTAACACCATGTAACCTTCAACTTATAAGCAACAGAGGGCGCCGTGGTTAATTGTAGATATGATGGCGCTGCTGTCAACGCTATATATATATATATATATATATATATATATATATATATATATATATATATATATATATATATGGACGAAGACGAACGCAGGAAAGCGCGACGTGCTGCGTATCAGCGTCGCCGTCGACGGGAAGCTACCGCGGAGACAAAAGAGAAGGAAGCGGATGCAAAGCGGCGATGGCGACAACAAAGTTCTACACCACAGACTAGGGCTAAGGAAGCAAAGGCTAAGCGGGAAAAACACCAAGCTTACGCGCAGTTGAGACAACTTGAAGCGTACGCAAGGTGGCAATACCGACAAGAAAATTCTACACCAGAGACGATAGCTAATGAAGCTGTGATTATGAAGTAAAAACGTAACCCGGAACTCGGAACCTCATATCAGCTATAAAGAAGAATCACCGCTATAGCACTATCTCTTTGAATAAAAAATATATAATTATCACAACCACAATCAGTCTCAGTACTGTCTCAACTTTAATCGCAATAATCACCTCTGAAAGCTTCGCCCCATAATTATCTTCAAGCAGCTTGAAATGCAGTGTTTTTTTTTTTCAAAAACTCCCGGTCTAACCTAACACGGGTGCCGCTTTTTCTGAGCACCCGAGGCACTCAGTTTTGATATCGCCATGCCTGGGCTTTAAATTTCGATGAATATTATCTGAAATGACGCCTGTTTTATGAAATGAATACGATAGACATGTCGTAAATTGCCACGTGTTACGATTTTCTTTTGTTAACAACTGCCATCATGGTAATAATTAAACAGTTGATTAACAAGAGTCAATCAATCACGAGGTGCAGGAAAGATTTTCCCTCTCGGCGTACAGCTCGTCTGCGAAGACAACAGGCGCCTGACGGTGGTATAATTTTCATAATCTCTCTATAACCTTAAAAGCAAAGAAACAATTAATGTTCCGCTGTGTATACGCATTACTATCATTTCAAGTGAACGAAAGAAGGGGGATTTCAAAGACTGGCTTTTCTTTGTTATAAGCGCAATATCAATGCGAACTCACAGGAAAGCCAAGGAAAGTGTGAGGAATGTCACTTGTAGTAATTAACATGTATATGTAAAGAAAGTAATGGGACGGAAAATATAGCGTGCCGTTGACAATGATCGCACCAGCGAGTTTCTTATAAAGCGTCCGATGCTCTACCGACAAAGATACAGGGGTGGTCATCCCCCCGTTCACTTTATGGGGTGTATGTGACCATTTAAACGTGGGAGAACGAGCCAGTGCCGCTAGTAGCCGTCACGGCGAATGCGGAAGACTTTCTTTTTCTTCCTGCACACATTCCTTAGCTTTCTTGTCAGTCAGTTCTCTTTGCCATTGCAAATGGCTCGATGGTTCAGCGACTAAATTTTTGCTTTTACGGAAGACTTTATTTTCTCTCATTAATGCTCCCCTTTTATTGAATAGGTGTATTAGATGATACCTTCCTTTCCTGAACTTTCACGATCATGAAATTAGCATCGACGAGGCACGAAAATTCGGCCGTGGGCTCGTTTTTTCAAAAACAAAGACCCCCCAGTCAGACTGCGAACGAGGTTCATCGCGGTTCCATCGCACCCGTGCAGCAGCTGTAACTGCTTGGCCGTTCCTCGTTAAGCGATGCGGGTATTTTTGAAGCAAGCCTTCTATAATTTACTGAAGTACATTTTCTCGCACACAAGAGGCTGTAGATAGTGATGCGAGAATCAGAGCTATGACAAAGGTGTGAGCTCACCATTATGGTTCACATGGAACGTACTTGCGACTCATATAGTGTGTGCGAAGAGAGTCAAAGAAAAAAAAATACACTGCGGATAAATGTGCACGCCCTCGTTATTCTATTATGCAAGGCCCATGCCGCATTTCGTAAAGACAGTTTTTTTTTTGTTGCTCAAAGTCGGCTGAACTTTCTTTTCTTAGTTTATTGTGGTGTCGCGCTTTTGAAAGAAGAGTAAAACAAGCAGGCATCATCGTGTTGCCTGGTCGGAAATGTCAGATAGGGCACAATCTTGAAGAAACACCCTAACCCAGGAGACTTGTAACATTGCCCACATGTTGAACGTTAGGTATCTAGACGACACAGAGGTACGCCTCCTTTTTTCAGCCCCCCCCCCCCCTTAGCTTTCTTATTTCTATTTCCTCGCATTCCCGTACATCCAGCTCTCGCAGCAAGCTCCAAACTTCACCGAAAAACCAAACACGCTTGGCTTTACCGTACACAGGTCTTTTCTATGCATTCTCTCAACTGCCGCTTATTTTTCCCCTTTTTCTCTCCTGCGAATCTCCTCTCCATCTTCTGCGTTGTCTCTGCGCGAGCCTTTTCTCGTTTTCTTCTCGGATGAGTTCGACTCCATTTTTTTTTTTCCGCTCGCTATTCGTTTCTTTCAGCCTCCCGCAGCTTTGTTCTTCCTTTCACGTCAAGCTATATGTTCGGCAGCTGACAAAACTGCAGCAGCGAACTACAGAAAAGAGAAGAAAACAAATGGAAGAGAAAGAAGCTTGACGCAGTGCACAATGAAAGAAAAGAAAAGAGAAAAAAGGCGGTTGTAGCGACGGGGAGGGGACCTGGGCGCAGCACGGCGAGCGGCTTCCTTTGCAGTTTGCCTTGGCTCAAAGCCTCCTTTTGTCGGGCTGCTTGCTGTCTGCTCCTAATTAAATCGACCACTGCGCATGCGCCGACTTCGGGGCGAGGGCGGTGCCATGCGCGCGGGCGAAGGGAAGCCGCACACACTTCCCTCCCGTCTCTTTCCCCTTCTCCCGTTGAGCTTCGGGTTCGGACACACGGCGTGAAGAGACAGCGACGCTGAGCTTGGCAGCTGTCAACGGCTGTGCTGCTCGTCAGGCAGTGTTTCGGTTAACTGGAAACAAGTGGAGCGAAGAGGCTGTCTAGTTTCGCAAGTGTTGCGCTGTTGCTCTGTCAATTTTCAGGGAAAGCGAGACCTGCTTATGCTGACTAAGCCAAAGTAGTTATGATTTGAGCTTCACGACTCAAGGATCGCAAAACTGGTGTTGACTCTCGCCATCGAATAACCACTTCGACGTGCTCTGTCGGCCCTATGAGGGTCTCTAAGCCGGCAACTAAGCTTTGTGACCGAACTATACCAGCTACACTTCGAATGCTGAAACGTTTTCATCAATGTAGGACTGGGTTTATCCACTGAGCCCAGCATGAATACTGGCTTCCAAAACTATGCTGTGACACCAGAGCATGTCATAGCAATCAGTGGAAGACGCCGTTAGTATTTTGATCCTGAACTGTCAGTATTGCAGAGCTTTGGTTTTGTGGGCTGAGCTGCCATGCCGCGAAACTTATCAAACGTGGGCTTGCTACAGAAAAACAATTGAGGGGTCAAGCATGAAGCGATTTCAGGCAGATTTCATCGATGAGGCACGAATGGTGTCAAGCTTGAAACCGAGCATGTAGAGAAGAGTGTTTCCCCTCCACTAATGTCGTGGGAAAACGGCGTCAGACTGCAGCTTATCCTAAGGTTATTCTTCTTCTTCCCTATATGCCCGGTTTTAGTTCTCCATGGCATGTAAAGAAAGGTTATCTCCTGCACTAAAGTTGTTGGATATTAGGTGGGCTAACTGTTGTCTTGTACATTTTTGGAGCATGGACACCAACTAGTGTGATTTAGCCATCGCAGCACTCAGCCTTTCTTTCCTATGATGAACCGTGTCTACATGACTGGGGCATAGCCAGGGGGTAACACACTGGGCACGTGCCCCCCCCCCCCCCCTTCGCTACGAATTTATTTTTCGCCATGGCATAGAGAGTGAGAAATCACCGTTTCAACATAAAGGTGCCCCCCATCCCAGAAAGAAATTTCTGGCTACGCGCCTGCTACATGACACACCCTGACGACTGGAGATGTGCAGAAGGGGCTTCGCACCTAAAAGGAATTGCCAGTCCCGTATTATGCATAAAAAACACAACATAGGGAAAAGATCTAGGCTGAAGCCAAGCAGCACGTTCTTGGACAAGTGGACAATCAGAAAAACAAGGCGAATCACCAGTCTCTAGAATTGTGGCCTGCCTTCTTCCTCTGTTATCAATAAATTTGAGTCTTCAGCTTTCTGCTATTCTGTTGCGTTGTTCACAATCAATAATGCATCTTGAGAATAGTGTTCTTTTGTCGCTGGAACTCTCAAGCGTAAATGGTCTGCAAAGTCGAACCATCGCTGCAATATATCGTTCTGTAGCATCAGCTGAAAAAAGCGGTCAATGCTTATTCAAACAAAATGTAAATCAAAGCTGAAGAAACGTTAACTAAGCAATACAAGGGTGCCAATTTCCAAACCTCTACATTGGTTCAGGAAGTCAGCATATGTGTTACCTGCATAGGCAAAAGACAATTTTGGCGTCTTATGTGCCACAACTGCTGCATAATTATGAGGCATGACCCATGTTGGGGGACTACGTGTGCTATTGAGGAGTACGTGAGTACAAGCTTCATTGTATGGTGCTGCGAATCACATGGACATGAGAAAAAAACATACGATGGTACACAGCGCTAAGTTGTAACTATTTCCGTTGCACGTTATAGCTGTGTGCCGTGACACCTTTCCTTTCTTATGTCCACGTAATTTGCCACGCTACAACAAAACTTAAGAAAGACTATAGATTAACTTCAGGTTCCTCATTGTGCAGCTAAATTTAACCGCACCAGAATTTCCTATTTAGCCCCTATTAAAATGTAGCTGCTGGGGCCGAGAACCAAACTCACCCCTTCGGGCTTAGTGGCACCGCACCTTTTGAGCAGCTACGTTACTATGGCGAGTGAACTTATACAAGGGTACCTCAGTACAAAGATACAGTTTTGTTAGGCGCCCAATGATCAAAACTGGAAATTAACTTTAACAGGTATGCCCATTTCTGGAGAGAATTTTTCCTTTGAGTGACTCCTTCCTCGTTGGTTGGTCCGTCGTTATCGCTGAGGAAATGACCATTTTGCTACAACTCCCTGTAAAAGCGTCTGTTCGTGATTGGTTAGGAGGTTAGAGAAACTCAAACGGTTCCTTGTACATTCACCGAAGAGAACCCGATAGAGAAAGCAATCTTTTTTTTCTTCTCACTTAATGTGCTAATCTTCCCCCTTCTCCCTTGCGAAAGCTCTCTGCATCTTACAAGGTTTTTCATTCCCTCCAGGATAAGAGGCATTTCAAGCATTCTGCGCCTCACCTGGTACAACATAGCCTCAGGAATCAGCCCCCCTTTGACTGAGAGAAGCCACCACTGACGGTCAAATTTTTGCGCTTGGTGAGACATCTAAAACTTTCGCCTCAATATCAAATTGGAATAAATGAGGATCTGCGCCAAACTTGACTTAAGATCATTGCAGCGCTGCAAACCTATCACCGAATTTTGTAAAGTGATGTCAATTCGAAGGTTCTAAGCCTCCACTTTCACGGGAAGTTGAGGTGTAACTATACGTGTAGTTGGGACCTTGACGAGGAACTTCAAAACGCTAAAACTAAAAATCTTTGTAACATAGTACTGCTAGAAAAGCGCACTATTCCAGCCGCGGAAGCAAAATTTCTTGTGCTGGGCCACTTGAGCACCATGTACCGCGGCCACCTACAAGTGTACACCAACGGATCAGTGTGCACACAAACGGATAGCTGCGCAGCGGCTTTCTGCATACCCTGCTTTGGCGTGTCATGGTCGGGCCGCCTGGATCGCGTGGTTTCGTCAACAATGGTAGAAAGCGCTGTAGTCACGGCGGCTTTGCGGAAATTGCGATCCTTTTCTGCACGAGATGTTGTAGTGCTGACGGACTCCAAATCAGCGCTACAAAGACTGCATCATGGCCTACCTCAAGAAAAGTTCACCAGGCAATCTCTGGCACTAATTAAATACCTAATTGGCAAGAGTGTTAATATTAAGTTTCAGTAGATCCAATCCCACGTTGGCATTGAAGGCAATGAAAAGGCTGATGCCCTTGTATGCGAAGCACGGACTTCTGTTCCAAAAGTAAGAACTCCCAAGACTTACCAGAACAACAAAGATGTGATACGCAATCATTTCAAAGTTATCTACAAGTTTCCACACCAAGCATGTGTAATTCATGGACTTTCTCGTGAACAAGCGACGCTGTTGTACCGCATAAGAACCAGCTTCGCATGCACCCTGGCGTGGTGATTGAAGACTGGGAGATACGCTTCCCCGTTTTGTGCCTTCTGCGGTGAAATCGGGGATATTGAACATTTCATTCGGCTTTGCCTACAGTTTGTTGTGCAAAGAGCAGCGATGATCCGCACCTTGCAAAAGGCTGTCATAGGTACCGGACAGTTGATGACGTCGTTTTTCCTGAAGGCCCCACGGCAACTAGGAGGAACGTGCAACAAATTGTGTAGGTCTTCCTGCGAGACACTGGGCTGTCTGACACGTGGTGACAATTACCAAATTCAAGAGATGCTCAGGCGGAACAATTGCCGGCCGTGAAGGCCAGGCTAACCCCGCCTGCTGCAACACCACCACCACCACCTTGAATAAATAGGTGTTTCATGAAATTTACATGATTATTTCTTCTCTTCTTTAGTTATTTTTTGTAAGCCTGCCCTTTTTGTGCGTCCATTATATGTGCGAAACACTTGCAGTGTGTTTGGCGTACGAAGTACTACCAACGGCTAACATGACCGAATGATACCAACGACAGATAACTTGATGTCCTGTAGCGCTGATTAGGTCATTTTTATATTGTGCCTAAGTAATTCACTAAGACCAATTATGCAAGAAAACAATGTTCCCTTTCAGGTGAAGTGTGTTTCGTAACGTTATATTCCAAAAATAGTGTTCCAACTTTTTTTTATGACAACGTACAGTACTCGCGACTGAACCACGATACTGTGCAGCGCGTGACTGCTCGCGGTGAGGGCATTCGTGACACGTGGTGACTGCACCCGGTAGACAGTCATTCAGTCTGTGGTTATGGGTGGATCCGGCGGAGTGCTGCAGTGCTTTGGAACGCACGCCAACCATGCAGCTAAAGCCATTTCGATTGGCGGGGCACGTCAGCGCAGTGTATTGAAGCTCCGGTGGCACCGAGAACCACAGAGTGAACGACTGTTTACCGGGTGCAGTCACCACGTGTCACGAGCGTGCTCATCACCGCTCTAATACATGTCCTGCTGCTGTCTTCTAACTGTACCACAATTTTATTTCGGGGCTCTTATTGTTATTTGGATTTAGCTTATATCTTCATTAAAGCTGCCCATTCCACTGACAATCTGAATTTTATTTTGTCCAATCGCCCCTGGAAGCGCAAAGTATCATATAGCGGCTACATTTGTGCCAAGTCATATCATGACCGGCCAAATCTCGGCGGCACCCTTCTCACTTAAACTATCATGGCCGTGGTCAGGAGTCGAATAGAATTCTCGGTACCGAAGCCCCATTGGTGCGGACAGGATAGCTTGTTCTGCTACGTCGCTGCGCCTCTCGTCAGGCGTGTGTATAGCGTGTCGGTCGAATGTGGGCGCGTATTGGAGGCGCGTGCCATTTTTAAAAGGCGCGCGGTGGCGTCCTCTCTTAGCGACGTGGAGGGACGCCGATCCTGGGCGCAAACACGAGGCCACGCGACATCCGTGTTCCCACGCTGATTCCGCACGCCGCAGGACGAGCACGTGGCATCCCGCACGTATATAGCCGCGAGCGAGTGCGCAACGCTGGGCGGGGTGCAGCCGAAGCGAGCAGCGTGGCACGGAGTGGCTGCTACGTGAACATGAACGTAGTAACAGTGTTCTTTAAGCTAAGAAACAGAAAGCAAACACACTTTTCAGCACAGAGCTATATCTGATGATCTTCTTCGCGGAAGCCGAAACCCCGTGGAATGCGTGACGACCATGATTGTCAGCACATATTAAATGAAAAACGCTGAGCGAGGGCTTTCCGCGTAGCTACCACGGAAAGAAAAATTTGTCGGAGTCAACATTGGTGACCAATTGAGCGTGTTCAGATAAGAAAAGCTTAGCATAAGGACGTTCCTATTTAGCTGTATACTTTTTAACAGCTTTATTCATTTCTCTTAAGTCTCTTTTTAACCGCACTCTCGTAAAGAAATGCTTGCAATGTGCTTGTAGTAAATGCGTCTGTGGTGTCATTTTTTTTATTTACCGAAATGTAACGAAATGACGCTAAACATATGTACACATGTTCTGCGCGCAGATATGTATGTCGAACAGACGCATATGTATTATACAACCAGTTATTTGCAGTTGCGCAACGATGCCAAGAGGAACATGGTTATTACGAGCACCAGAGGCGGTAAGCTGAAATGTAGCGCTTGCGCTTGCGAAGATTGTTAGGGCTATGCAGACCAACTTCAGTGGATGGTGCTTAATTAACTACAATATACGCTGACCCAAAGTGACGTCTGTATCATTGGAAAGTATGTAATGTTTATAAAAGTAGATGCGTAGTCACAATTGATGTAGCTCAAATATTACGCCTGCGTGGGGTCTTTTTCCAAAGGAGTTCCGAGACCTCGCATGGCTCTGTGGTAGTATACTCGAATGCCGCGCAGAAAGCCTGGGTTCGGTTCCTGCTTGAACCGTAATATATATTTTTGCTCTCGTCTGGTCAATACTGCCATTGTCGTTTTTCTGAACGCTCTTCGCATTGAAATGACCAATGTCTGTTCTCGCCGCTCCTTGGCAGGCAAATTGTCTAACACCTGTGGCGCATGCCCGCATACCACGGTATACGGGTATACGCCACACGTGTCTTGAAACAAGGGTTTGACTTCGTACAAGGTGGGATTGTGACATATATTTTATGACCAGACAGTAGTACTTGTCTAAATTTCTTACCCTGCTATACTAATTTTTGCCTACCCCAAGTTACGCAGGCGATTACGAGAGCACCCAAATGTAGGTGACTAGCTAGCTAGCTAGCTGGATGTATAGATGGATAGATGGGTGAGAGGGTGGGAGCACGAACGGATGAATGGATGGATGGATGGATGGATGGATAGATGGATGGATGGATGGATGGATGGATGGACGGATGGACGGACGGACGGACGGACGGACAGACAGACAGACAGACAGACAGACAGACAGACAGACAGACAGACAGACAGATAGATAGATAGATAGATAGATAGATAGATAGATAGGTAGATAGATAGATAGATAGATAGATAGATAGATAGATAGATAGATAGATAGATAGATAGATAGATAGATAGATAGACAGATAGATAGATAGAAACGCTCGAAGTGTCTGCAGTACGCAGAAAGCGTTTCGCATATAAAAAAGCAAGTTAATACAAAACAGTGTTGGCGGTAACGTGTTACAAGTAACGTCGTTACCGGTAACGCGTTACTTTTTTCGGTAACTAAGTAACATACTCGTTACCACTGCGGAACTGTAATAGGTAACATACCTATGTTACCAGTCTTTGATAGCGTATGGTGCCACGTTACCCGTTACTTTTTTATATAGTGATGTCATTTTCTAGTGTTCACCCCGATGAAATCGTTTGTTGCAGCGTCGGACTGCTGTGTCGTTTCCAGGAGCGGACAAAAAAAGCACGTGCGGCATGACAATTGTTTGTGGAAATTGTGGGTAGAAATTCCTTAGAATGCACTGAATTTTCGGAGGGGTGGATTGGGTCATTTCCACACAAAGCCTGGGCTAAGTCTTGGAATGAGCCATGAGAAAATGTACGGACATGCTTTCGTGGAAGTGAATTGTAGCAGGTGTATTGCTGGCAACTGCGCTTTTCCGTGTCCAAAAGTCAGGCTGTCGGAAAAGAAAGCGCATGGGCCGGTTTGCTCTATACCACGTGCTGATTGCGACGCTTCGTTCGTGGGGAAAGCAGCTGGCGAATTTCACCGAGATGATGCGGCAACATAAAGAGACCCACAAGTTTCAGTGAAAAAGGAATACACTCGCCGAGAACAGCTTGGTGAACCACCACTGCATCGAATTTTGCATTTCCCGTGTGGTAGACTTAGACGCCAAATAATATAAACAGATATTTGTGGAATCATGGCCCATCTAGGACTCAGCCAGTAAGTCAACCAGTATACGGGAGTGCCTAACGGCCAGCCGATTGAGAGTTTGCCTGACTGTAATTTTGCACATTATGAAGAAAAGACGCGATCGCACGACAAAAAGAAAGAATGGCCTTAAATATTTAGAATGCGAGATGCAAAACATCAATGTTTTTGCGCAAAAGAAAAAAGAAGAAAGATATTTTAGTTGGTACTTTGCTGAGCATCCCTCAGGTTCAACTAAATCTCATTGAAACCATGGTCACACGAAAACTACGGCTAACTACGTTTACAGGTAGCTAGCTACGCGGCATATGTATCCGCAGTTTGTCTTCGAACGATCGTTATCGTAAACGGGAGATTTCATGACATATCTAAATGGATCCGAAAATGTATATTTTAGATTTGATTGAATATTTTGTATTTTATGCTCATGTCACTGAACAGCACGAAAAGAAACTTTGTATTCTTATTAAGTGCTTAATATACGAGACGAAACATATGGAACACATTAAACACTGCGGCACTGATTTAATTACTCGCCAATCTCGAAATATGACGAAGAAATAACACACAAACATTGCCGTTACACAGAAGACATTTCGTGTAAGAAATATATCTGCAACCAAGAGTAAAGTAACATTGCCCGAAACTTGTAGAACGAAGGAAAGTACTTTTTAAAAATGTCTCAATATGGAACATTTTATCAAAGTTGCTATCCGTAACACTTGCTACAGCGTTGATAAGACATATCAACTCTGCCTTGAAAACAAATATTGCTTCTTTCTCTCTGAAACAGCAGCTACGTTTCTGGTTATTGAACTTTGTGTGTGAAAACTTCATTGGTCCGAAGGTCAAAAGCTTAAACAATATTTTAGATAAAAAATTTAAATGCAGCGTTTTGGGTGGCCTTCGCGCTCCTGAGCAGGCGAAGCTGATTTAGTCGTTGATTGGTTGATTGATTTGTGGGGTTTAACGTCCCAAAACCACCATTTGATTATGAGAGACGCCGTAGTGGAGGGCTCCGGAAATTTTGACCACCTGGGGTTCTTTAACGTGCACCCAAATCTGAGTACACGGGCCTACAACATTTCCGCCTCCATCGGAAATGCAGCCGCCGCAGCCGGGAATCGAACCCGCGACCTGCGGGTCAGCAGCCGAGTACCTTAGCCACTAGACCACCGCGGCGGGGCGATTTAGTCGTATTTTTACTACTACATAATTTGCGCATCTATACTTTGGTAGTAGAGCACGCTGTCAAATTGGGCCCTTTTCGCGTAGGTAGTCTGCTTATGCGCACGGACGTCGGTGATGGTGAGGCACGCCTTATCATTTTCACTGACCAAAACGGTAGAACAGGTGCAGACCAAGATACATATGGTGTTACAACCGTGCTAATAACCCCCCTCTCCCCCCCCTCTAAAAAAAAAGCGCCGATTCAGGCTTCCGCGACTGCCTACTGGCGCCGGGCGAGCCATTTTATAGGCCAAGGATCAACAGCTCCGACTTCGGCGACCTCTAGCGAAGGTGCTGTTTGGATCAGGAAAAGGTCGATTAGTGTAAATTTCTCGATATTTTTGTGACGTTCTTTTGTGCATAGCGTGCATGATTGAATCTAATATTGTGCGAAAAATCGCATATTGTATTTGTACATTTGTGCAAATAATTCTCGTTAAATGAGCGTTTTGGGTGTAATTCTTGTGCGGATTAGTAGTTTAGAGTGAAACCTAAATTGGAGGTTTCAAAAAAACCTATTGTGGGTTCATGCAGCAAAAACACGTTAATTAAAGATTTTGATTGGGGAGTAACAGAAGAGGTAACATCTGTAACTTTTTTGGTAATTATAATGGTAACACATTACCTTTTTTTGAAGTAACGTAGGCAGGTAACGCGTTGTTTTTCAATAACGAGTAGCGTGTTTAGTTACTTTTTTCGGTAACGTGTACAAGACCGTTACGAAATAACGCACCAAAATACTTCATTCAAACATTGTCACCATATTATAATGGTATTCAATTCTTATATGGCACCAGAGGCACAGGGGGACCTCGCTTATGTTGAAATGAAAAAGAATGAATGAATAGGAAGATTTACACAGACATCATGCATAAAAAAGAAAACAGACTCTCTGCAGTCAGGTATTGGGACTTACTTCATTAACAGATCGCTGAGGAGGAATTTCATTACAATTTCATCTTGACTTTGTAATTGAAAGTGCATTATGAATTTGAATGAGATCACGTCCCACTTGGTGGACCTATCGTGTTCAGCTAGCAGGAATTTTTTTATGAAGAAGAGTTCCTCGCCTGCATTTTATTGTAATTACCCACAGTTCTGTTTTCGCTTTAACTGTGGTGATTCAGTTTTGGCAACAGTTGATAACTGTTCAATCCTTTTCCCTTGGATTTATAACTTGATAAAGTCTACAATTTCAACGCAAGTGTGCAACGCTATGGTGCAACACCAATATTATGAGACTTTACCGGCCACAGTGTAGTAAAATTGTCTTTCAAACATGAATGCTCGAACCTGTTTTCAGGGCATTTTTTTTTCCAACGGTATTCATGATTCCCTAACCATGGTTACGCAGCTAGGTGTGCTTCTTACCGTAAAGAAAACACGCCCAATCGATATACTACACGAAAAATAAAGAGACGCCAAGGAAGCATATGAACGACTCTTAAAGTTTGAATAACGTTAAGGTCACCTCTGTATCAAAATATGTGTTGTTAAACTGCATGTGTATCTCACTAAGTTCCCTGTTTTTTTTGCGCAGTTAAAACCTTTTATAGGTATCAATAAGGAACTGATTGGGGACATGCCTTAGACTCTTCAACGCTCGGTAAACGCTGACCAGCGCAAATATTGGTGAACCAGCGTGTCATAAAGGCTGTTAGATGAGTTGGTTATCCATGATACTTTAAACACGAGCGCATAACTGCACAGACACAGGAGAAAGGTCTCTGTCTTCGTGTGTCTGTGTGAATACGTGCTAGTATTTCGAGTATCATGAACTCTCGTGTTTACATGGCAGCTGACTCTGACATAAAGGAGGGCGCTCACGGGGAACTGTACGCAAGAAACGATAAGACTCAACGGAAGCAATAGTCCAAGCAAACCATTGCCCACACAGCTGCTCCTAAGAACATCCGACCCAATGGAAATACGTCCCCTTCCTTCAAGCGCTGCTACCCGCCGGCAACAGGTACTGCTACGGCAAGTACAGTCTAGTACACTTCTTGCCCCCTTTCTACTGCAGCGTTTTCGCAGACATCAAAAGTACTATGACCTCGGAACGCGCAATATTGGTATGTGCAGCCCCTGCAACAGACCTAGAGCACCCCATATGAGACTGCCCGCTGTACACTGAGCCCAGGCAGCAGGGCACTGCCACAATCACACTGCAATGGCGTCCGATTTCATTCAAGGCTGGGGACGAACCCGGGTGCCCCCCCCCCCCCCCCGGTGCCATTGGAAACGAGTAATGGCCATCGCTAATCGAGTACCTGGACAGCCACAAGGCTCCAGCCATTGGCTCCAGGCTCCGTCTTGGCTGGGACCACCATAACGTCAACTCGCAAAGCGCTCTTTGAGACTCCGCTTTTTCATGTATCCCGCCCCCTCCTTTTTTCCTTTCTTTTATATCCCGTTACTTTCTTTACATTCACTCCAGCCCTTCGAGGAAATAAATGCGAATAAAGACGTGTTCACAATGACGCCTGAAACGACAATATAAGGCTTGAAATCCAGGCAAAAAAAGAAAAAAAAAACGTGGTTAACCAACACTGGCTGCGTAAGCACACGCACTCCGCAGCTTCGAACACATCCTCGCTCATCGCGCCCCACGTTGTGCGTCGCTCAGCGAGCGGCGACAGCACAAGTGCAGCCGAACGGAAACGCGGCCGGCAAGTGCAAGAGGCGGGTAAAGAATAGAGAAAGAGCGCGGGCCGACGCCGCTAAAGAGCAAGAGAGACGATGCACGGCGAGGAGGAGGCGAAGCGATAAAACGCGAACAAGGCAGCGGCGACCGACGCTCTTCGTTCGTCCGTTAATACCCCTAATGGCGGCCGCCGCCCGCCGCAATGGTTCTGTGGTATACAGCGGCGCGCGCGGCCCTCGAGTGCGACGTCCGTGCCGCAGCTATCGCGCGCACGTGCTTGTGTTTGCGGCGTGCGGGTTGTTTCTCTTGGACCTCGCGCTGGTTGCGTTACCGGCGGCTTTCCGCACGCGTGGCCGCCGCCGCTATGGCGTAACTCGCTTCCCCTCTCTCTGTTGCCGTTCACTCGCGGAGTGCTCTTTTTTGGCTGCATCGTTCGTATTGCTTTATATATTTTTTTGTACTTAGCATTTGTGTCTACGACGCTGACTAGCTACAGTGTACGTACAAGTGTAGTTCACCGTTTCCCCTCTTTGTTTGCTCAGTAAACAAGAAATGGTCGTACTCGTCGCTTTCATTTTTTTTTATTCTTCTTGGCTCTCTCGTGTTCCGCGCGGTGTGTATTTTACGTGCTACCTGTACTCGCAACGGAAATATCCATTTCTCTGCGCCCGTTCTCTCTCGACACACGAGCGCGATGACAACGCGCGTGAGTCCCCGTCGTCAGCGGAGTTTCGTTTCGTGGCACGATACACACTGTCAACTCGGCCCCATAAAACTCTTGTTTTGACACGCGATGTTAGGGATTATGAAACTGTCACCGCATCGCACAACCTGGTGGCCATCCTCCCGAGTGCTTTTGTAAGAAACATTTACGCAGCCGCTACCTGCCTCTGGCGGCTATGTAATAAATCATGGATGACCTTGTGATTTCCTAGCACTCCTCGCGTTGCACGCTCTTGTAATAAGCGCAGTTTTGTATACAAGGAAGGCGCGAACCTCAGTTCTGGTGATAGCAACGACCTGAAAGCTCAAGAAAGAGCCCCACATAGACTGACCACGCGAAAATAAACATTGTGGAGTAAGTGTTGAATAACCTGTCAAAAGGGTTGGAGCAATTGTGGACATGCCTATAGCTAATTCGTTAATTCGTGCAATGTAGACAGGTACCAAAACACTTAAACACATATGCAGCTGCAGCCACTTACAGCCTTTCCCGAGCACTAGATTCTGTATCAAAATGCTGCCATGCACTAGTTGGCATGCAGAATTCCCATAAATATAATGCATGAAATAGGTACATTGGAAATTGGCACAATAAGAAAGTGTACCGCACATAATTATCTGGGCAGAGGTATGGCTGTTTGGCATTCGAGATAAATAGAGCGATTGTCATGCACTATGGTAGGTGGTGTGTAGGGTTTAACATCCCAAAACCACCGTATGATTATGAGAGACGCCGTAGTGGAGGACTACGGACATTTCTACCATCTGGGGTTCTTTAATGTGCACCCAAATATGAGCACACGGGCCTACGGCAATTTCGCCTCCATCGTAAATGCCGCCGCCGCAGCTGGGATTCAATCTCATGACCTGCCGGTCAGTAGCCGAGTACCTAAGCCACCAGACCACCACGGCGCCGCATTGTGATGCACTCTGTTGATTGTTACAGCTAGTGTGCAAGATAGCAGGATACGCTAATTCAATGGCGCAAATAACTTGTGGTTTCACATTTTGAATGACTCCGAATAACTTGTGTGCGATGACGAGCAATAACTGAAACACGGCCACGTCGGAACGTGTAAGGCGCATGGTTGCCCAAAGCCACGACGTGAAATCATACTGAATTCGGGTGCCGAACAAGCAATGGTTACAACTGTACGTGTTTTACTTTGATTAAGGTACTGCCGCAGATGCAGCGTAACCTGGAAATGGAGCGACCGAAGGAAATAGTTTGAAAAATTCCCCGTGTTAGAATTTGTGCTGATGTCACAAGGCTTTAAGGGATTTCAAATCTCGCTAGTAAAACGTGAGGCTTAGTAAAGCAGCTACAAATTTCAAGCCTCCAAGCCTGTTTCGTTTATGTTACAGTACAAATAATTAATAGTTTACGAAATCAGTCACAGGTAAAAAATTAATGCATATGTAGCGAGATTTTTCTCTAAACCACTCGCTCATGAAGCATCTTCCCCAGTAAAATAATTTTGGAAATAAATAGTAATTTATTCGAGGAAATGTAACTTCCTAATTATTTTGATTAATTGTTTAATTATCCCCTACCTCTCCTTATTACACAGCGCTTTTTATGCATCTTCTTAAACACGTGTGTTAAAGGTGATGCAGGCTTTACAGGGTATTTACCGGGTGAGATATAGGTGAGATTAGTTGGCTCTTGAATCAATCAGAGGTGAAATTGTAAAACACTACCGTCGGCGTAGTTACAGTATTCTGTAAACGACTTGAGCCGATAGATGTTCGTTTAACTCTTTTGTGTAATTGTTTAACTGCCCACCTCACTCTTTTTAGTTGCATTATGTTTCGCTTCTTCTGAAACACTTCTGTCCAAGGTGAAGCACGCTTCAAAGGGTGACATACCAACGAGGATGGTTTTAGCCAGCAAGAGCCGTAGGTAGAGTATTCCCACTAAAGAAACGTCCCGGAAGACGAAAGGTCTCACAAAAAAAGAAAAAAACTTCACACAGAGGAAAAAAGCTTAAACAATGTTGCTACAGGAACTAACGAGGAAACAAAAAAGTATGACGTAGGTGTAAAAATGAGGAAATATGAAACAGAATTATTGACATTTGCACAAAACAGCATATTGACGTTTAGATGGGCCGTTAGAGGGAACGCATGCTCATCGCGTGTTTACTGCGACTACCCTTTAGAACTGTCTCAGCCGTCAATAGAACAAGAACGCCCAGAAAACATGTAGCTGTGGCTCACATATTCTAGTATATTCTAGTTAATTTGAAATCGCACGTGTCCACATTGCTTTGCGAGCTACAGAGAGCTGTGAACAACTTGATGAAGACCAGATAAGGTAAAAAAAAGTCTGATTTACTACACCTTTATTTTACAGGCGCGAGTTACGTATATTAGAATAGGCTTTACTATGGTCAGCAGAACGGCAAAAGCGTTGCTTGACGATGAATATAAGCTTATTCGGGATACGTTCATTGTGCATGGCTTTAGAACGGCGCAACATACCAGAGGAAAAGACAAATAATCACACTAACACAGAAGCCGACTCACAACTAAACTTCATCCAATAGTACAGAGAAGATATATGCACAGAGGTGGCTATACACAATACACAGCGCCAAAAGAACAAATAAAAGCCAAAGCAGGTTATCTGTTCAGGAACACCATTTTTTGAGGCTGAAGTGCAATTGGCGGAGAGCTATGGATGCGATATTGTACACTGTAACGTTTGTTGAGCATGAACGCATGTGTTGAAACATTAAAATAGCGGTATTTTTGACATTCAGAAAGCATTCGACTCAGTCACATTCACATGCTGGCGGGGATGTTAGAACTTGGACTATGTGGTAAATCACTAAGATGGATTTCAAATTTTTTGAGCGATAGGAAAATATACATGGAAACAACTGAAGGACAAAATAATTATCATTCTGTCACATATGGCATCCCACAAGGGAGTGTTCTAAGGCCACACCTCTTCAACTGTGTTATGGCGGCGTTGCCGGGAAACTTACCAAGTGGATTGAGGTATTCACTCTACGCCTATGACATCTGCATATGAGCCTCAGGGCCAGATATGTGCGAAGTTGAAGCAGTGCTGCAACGTGGTCTTGAGGTAGTCAACAAGTTTTGAGGGACCGAGGCATCAGTCTCTCGTACGCGAAAACAGCGGTATTACCTTTCACTAGACGACATATGAACAACTTCAAACTCACACTGAATGGACAGACGTTGACATTGGTGAAACAACATAAATTTCTTGCCAGTACCCTTGAAAGACACCTGTCGTGGGCGTCGCACATCCGTGCTCTCGAAAAAGGGGCCAACATGGTTTGAATGAACTACGTCGAATAGCTGGCACAACATGAGAGTGATCAGTCACTTAACTACTGCAAGTGCACAACTCGGTAATAAAACAAAAGATTGCATATTCAGCACTGATTCTTTAAGGTTTATCGCAAATACAGAGGAGCGTCTTCAGAGATTACTGGCAAGAGAGTTAAGGGTATGCATGGCAGTCCCACAGGCAACATGCAGGTTTCTCGTAATCACTGAAGCTCGTCATCCACCACTATCCGTAACACAAACTGTCGAAACTTGCCGGAATGTTTTACGTATTTCAACTCAGCACGAGACGCATCCATTGAACCTCACACTTACAGAAAAAATAAATGTAAGCTACACAAGATTGCGCAGGGACATATAGCATCACTACCAAAATATAGATAAACAGCGTAGACAATAAATTGCCTCTTTGGACGCTGTCAAAACCAATAATACAGTTGTCGGTCGAGGTAGTAATATCTAAAAAGGACATGTTCATAACAGGTGCACAGCACTGGCGCTATTTCAGATTTATTCCTCATATCCGAAGTATATTGACGTGTAAACAGACGGTTCTTGGAATACAAACTCCTCCTCTTCAGCGTTTGGCATTCCACACTTGGCAATAGAGATGTTAGCAATTCTATCTGCGCTACCTTTCAGAACATCCGAAAAAGAGGCACGAAGTTGGGTCATTTTCGCGATTCGGAGGCCGCTCTAGCGTCGCTGCAGTGTGATAAAAACTGTTTTAGAACGCTTCTCTGTTATATAAGACCTTAAAAGAACACCCAAAAGGAAGAAAAAAGATCCACGTGATCGCGTTTCAATAGATTCCAGATCACTGCAGTGTTCCAGGAAACACTGCAGTGGATGCCGCGGCAAATAGGGCTCACATAATGAAGGAAGATTTGTTCTGCCAATTTCACACATTGAAATGCGTCTACACCTCAAACAGATAACCTGTGGCGTCATCGAAGACATATGGATCGACAAAAAATCTAAAAGTTCAGACTTTTATTTAATAGACCCTTGCATAAAACTAAGCATGTTATCAAAGTTAAGAGAAAATCGAAGCTTTGAAATATTGGTCCGCCGCCTACGGCCTGATACAGCATTTACGCGACACTTTCTACACAGGATAAAGCATGCGCCTAGTACAGAAGGCTCCTGCCGCCACCCTGACGACGATGTACGTCACCTGCTTCTGGAGTGCCTGAAATATGAAACACAGACAAGTATTACGAGGATGTTTGCAACTTTTACATAGGAGGCCTTTCACGGTGACGAAAATGCTAGGTTCATGGTCAACTGCAGGTCTTCAGAACAGAGAACTTGTTATCTTCAAGAAGTTTCTTGAAGAATCAAATAGTTTATAGAAAAATTCGCCTGCATTATGCAATGCCATCTTCATGCAAAATAAAATATGTATTATTTAATTAGCGTGTTTCATATGTGTAATCATCTATCTCGGTGTGAACTGGCCTTGTATGTGGATATTGTGTACGTATGTATCTATTTGCGAAAATGAACTGTGATGTAAAGTGAACTGACCTAATGTGTGGGACATATGAACCTATTAGCTGTATGTGGATTGACCTGTGAAATTTAGTGAATGTGTACTTTCACGTCGTACATTGTACAGTCTCAAATTTTGTGCCCTTATTGTTGATCTTACGGCATATCTTGCCTACTAAGAGAAAAGGAGTAGCCGGTGCCACCATAATGGCCCTAACCTCTCGTATTTCATCATTTCAATAATAAAAAAGACTGCTTTTTTGTTTTGTATTTTTCATGTTTTGATTATTTCCCGAGTCGTGTCATCATGATGTCTTGAAATAATGCTTTTCAGTTTAAACTGAGGCGCGCAGCCACACTTATCACACTGCTAAGTAATGTGCGATAAACTATCACAGCGTATCACAGGTTTCCGATAATCGAATTTGATTTTCTGGTTCCGGCCCAAACTAAAAAAAGTATAGTCTATCGGCGGAAGTAAGACGAATGCAATTTCAACCAAAAAGCTGAGGAACGGAAGCCACATTTGATGAACAGTGCGAAGGGTAAGAAGCACTCTTTCTTTTCTTTAGCTGTTTTTTTGAAGAGCTTACTTGCGGAAGCAAGCACAGCCCATGTCAAAGAACACTTCAAAATATTTCATCCTAGTAACTTTTGGAAGTGGAGTCTCACGAGGAGTGCGAAAATTCGGACTTGGTGTTTTTTATCGCTTTGCAACAGTTTAACGGTAAAAAATAAAGAGAATTGTTGACACGATGATGAGGTATCATTTACAAGTCATAAGAAAGAAAGAAAGAGGGTGAGAAGGGATCCTTAATAAACTCCTGATAATAGTCTGGTAGCAATTAGAGCTCCGTACATTACAGTTCACGAAGAAAAGTCTATTGCTTATGAAGTTATATAACAGATTATGAGTGAAAATTTCAGTTCCATTGGCCTTATAAAAAGGAGACTATGGGGAGCCAGTTGAAATGCTTTGCTTAGGTTAAGGTAATCAGAGTTTAATTGGCCCCTACTATAAGTCACTCTGGAAGCATTGGTCATAAATGGAACAAAGTATTTTGTGAAAGAGCGGCCTGATACAAAGACGTGCTGCTCGAATATTAATACTTAAAAAAAACTAACAGAAAAGAGGTTATGGAATACAGATGGAAACACATCCAATAGAGCACAGATGATAGATATGGACCGGTAGTTTGCAACTACAGTATTGGCACATGTTTTTTTTTATACACGAGCCCTGCGCACGATACCATCAAAGGTGTAGGATACGCATGACACTTTAAGCGACTGTCAAAGATTTTAGGAAGTATTCAAAGAAATCAGCTCCCACACCTATTAGGCAGTGTATTAGGTATGTCATCAGTGCCACAAGAAAAAGGTTTGAACCGCACCAGACATAAAATATTATCTAAAAAGAAAATTAAATCTGTTTTCTCAAAGACATTTTGGAGCCTGTGTGTGGCTTCTACTACAAATAAAAAAGCCAGGTGTAGCTTGCACAAGTATCGTAACGTTAGAGGCACAGTGGAGCTGATCGGTTCTTAAACGGTCTTGCCCGCACTAAGTGATGCCAAGTGACGCTAAGTTCTACGAAGTAATGGCAAATACTATCAAATTACAGGCAAGTACAGCACAGTGATTTCTCGCTGTTTCGGCCATACTAACTAATAATTACAGGAGTTGAGCCCATCAGTATCGCTTGGCAGCGCATCGCGATTTCTGGTAAGCGGCTTTCGCATCGGCCGTGCGAATCTTTGTCGGTATCTCCATCTCTGTGCCTGATGACATGCACCATGTCACGCACTGGCTTTCTACAAAACGAAGAAACGTATGATCAGTTGGACATGACCGAGTGGTGGTGCACAATGTCCAGACACGAGAGCTAGCGTTGAGTAGTGTATGTTGGCTAGCGAATCAGGTGCACTGCTGCGCCATCGGCTGCTAAGAAATGCGCGCAGACGTCATCATGGCGAGAAGTTTTTTGTTCACGTTGGACAGCTGGCATAACTAGTTCAGCTGTAAAAATACACATTATTTCACATTCACGTACATAGTAATTTCAGTAATTCAACCTGTCCGCGGAACAGGAAAGTTCTCACACCGTAAATGTTTGCACACATGAAAATTTCCTGAGTTACAGAGAAGTTCATCAAGATGATCACATAATAGACATCATGTACTCGCCCGAACTTTGACCGCACCTGCCATATTCGCAGAAAGAAATGCTACATAGGTACGAAATCACGGGGAAAATGTGACAAGAAGTGTCTTCATTTGATTTAGAATCTTGCTATTTTCCATTCCTCTAAAAACTGTACTAATGCGCGTGCAGTAACATCTCAAAACGTTTTCGTTGTCCACGTGTCCAAAATTTTTCTAATAATAAAAAGGCTGTCCATACAGCCTAACTATGTTTTTTTGTTTTTTCGAAAGGTTTCTTGCGAGAAACATAACAGTTCCTACAATGTAGACGTTCTAGTCATGTTGTCTATCGCATTTTCGACTAGCTGAAATAACTAACTGGAGATTGTTTTAGGCTTTTGCGTATTCCTAACTATAGAAGTGATTTAGTCACCCAAATGGTGATTTGTTGCCTGTTGCGTTGGCTGTTGGCTGTTGAACCGGGGCAATACCGCAATACCAGCAAAGTACAAATAGGGTAAGCGTCCGAACGGGCACATTTTACTCAATCTTACCACGAGCTCGTTCATAAAAAATGTATAAGGTTCTAAGTAGTCTTGCAGTGTTCCTGGTTCCCAAATCAGGCCTAACGTCTTTTTTTTGTCCTTTCTTTTCTTTGTTTTACTGTGCGAATCACCGTGGAATCACCTTACTCTTGAAGCAGAATGCAGAGCTTTACTTAAGCAACCAACAACTCTCCTTTGGTTATCGCTCGTGAGTGCGTGAATGTCTGAGCGACCAGGAGCTCGCCTATGTTTCTTCTTTGCTTTGTTTACTTGCTTTCTCTCTAGTTGTTCGAAGCCTTGGCGGAATTCTGGTAGGACTTCTTGTTTTCGAATCCCCTGGAAATGTGATTGTTTACTTTACTTCTTGATATTCCGGATATCCTAGATCATGTATTTCATTGTTCGCGTTTCGAATGGTGAACGAGCTTGTTTATTGACATATTTCTTTTTCTAATGATTAGGTGTTCACCACGGCACCTAACTGGCGTCACTAAAGCAACTCGCATTAAGCCTTCATAAAGTGGGGTCATAACAAACAGTACAAGCAACTGACTTCGAACACATTTACCACAGTGATTACATTAAAGTAATGCCGTAGTTCTCACTGGAGTGTTAACTCATTTGGGTCGTGTGAGCGAGCGAGCGAGTGGGTGAGTGAGTGAGTGAGTGAGTGAGTAAGTAAAACAGCCTTATTTGGTCCACAATAGGACATTCGGAAGAAATGAATGCTATTCACTCCTCGACCTCCTCCTCCTTGCCTTGAACCTTTTTTGTGCTTGCATCCTAACTCACTGATCATTTATGTTTTCGTTGTGCAGATCCACAGAACATTGCAGAAAGATACTCAGCTCACAAATAGCCCACAATGGCTATTTTTCTTGATCGACGCGTTCGTCTTTCCAATTCCTTTGAATACTAGGGGCAACAAAGAGCAGTTTTTTCATAGACCCAAATTACAAAAAGGGATTACATATGCTAGAATTTAAAGTATGGTGAATCGGCCTTGATTCGTAATTTATGAACTTAAGCAGTGCCGGAAACTAAGGAGGCGACAAAGAAACACACATGGACAACCCCGACTTCATGTTGAATATTGAACGCACAAAATGCGAACGGCCGAAGTGAGTGTGCGAAAAACAAAACAGAATCAGAAGAAGCTGGGCAAAAGAAGTGAATTTCAGCGCTAAGGGTCACTGAGAGCCCATGAAGCAAGGTAAGACTAAAGTCTCATTCCATGACAGGCTGTATACAATAGTTATTTGTAAGATGAACAAGTCACCCGTGAAAAGTGTCACAATGATAAACATGCAGAAAATAAGTGCTAGGTGGTGAACGCCGTCGTTGGGTGAGCTGTTTCCGCTCCCCAAGTTTGACTTCACCCCGAAGTTCATCGATCATAAAAGGGCAAACTGTTCAGAAAATGGCACTGCGCATCGAGAATAGGGACGTCGACACGCCTGCACTGGCTATCCAGGTGAGAAAAGATGGCGACTCGCTCATTTTTCTAATACTTGCTGTAAACACCTTCGTAAAACTGCAGTCAAATGCCCGAACTAGGCGCAAAACCTAAGAGAAAAGACGTCGAGCGTATGCAGCGGAGATTAAACCACTGCGGCGACCATTATTAGTCTATTATTGAAGTGTCAAACCGAAGTACAATTCTCAATATTCGTAATCTAGTTTTGTCGTCAGCCATCCTGTACACTCCTCGGTTATTTACAACCCACACAAAATTTTTTCAATGTCTTTTCTTTGTTCCTTTTCATACCCGTTGGAACACGAAGAGAAAGTGCCTTAATTTTCAATAGATGGCGGTGTGTGCAGCCCCAGAGGTTTAAAGTCAGACTACCTTGAAAAAAAAAAGCAGCAGGGTGTGCAGGAAGAAAAGAGAACGACATTTCGAACAGTTTCCGTTAAAAGTAAAGCGTCTACGAGAGGTCGCGTGAGTGAAGTACAAAAAAAAAAGGGGGGGGGGGGGGGAGCACCACCAGTGCCACTCTTATCATCAGAACGACTTCGGGGATCAGCGGGATCGTGGTCGTGTCGCTCCTAGCGTTTGGTACACCGCTCGGGTCAGCTGAACGAGCAACGAAGAAGAAAAAAAAACGCGAATTAAACAGAAAAAACAACGGGACCCCCTCAGAGTGCGGGACCGGAGCACGTTCGTATGCGCGAACTCTCTCCTCCCCCTCAGTTTGAACTGGCACATATATCTATATGCACGACTTACCGGTAAGTTCGCGTGCGCGGACCCGCACGTCCGCTCCCACCAGGGGTGGTTCGTGTGCGCTCTCGATGTGTCATTCGGACTCGTGTAATGCAGGCATTAAGGAATCAGCCGTCGCCATCAACGCCGCACCGTACCTGAGAAGTAAGCGCCATCGCCAGTCGGGGAGAAAAAAAAATACTGAGAAGAGAGGGCTTGCTGGTTCTAGAGGGCTGCCGAGAGAACGGGGTGGAGGGTGCAATCAGAATGAAAATCGCCTCCGCCGGGAGAACAGATTCGCGCACGCGTTTGTAATGCCCGAGTCGTCATGTGCGCCGCACGCCACACCCTTGTCACTCGGCGATCGTGAGCCTCGTTGCCTTGAATACTTTACAGAATTGTACAGCTTCTTTCTTTTCTCTTTAGTTATTGTTCAAAAGTAGGATTTGGAGATGTACAACGCGTACCCAAAGGAAAGGTGCAGGGCAGACGTACGCGGCTGGTGTGTGGCGGAGGGGTAATCCTGAATGTACCGTACACTGGGCAGATTATAAAGTACGAACAGTGAAGTAACCTTAATTTCTCTAAGGGACCTCGCAGTGAACGTACATTCAGATAGCGAGTCCTGCGAGACAGTCCGTACAAATCGATTCGCGCCGATTTGGCAGAATTGCGTTCACGTTCAGTAACAAAAAAAGCAAGAAACACCCAAGAGAGCACCGGTGATCTCGCTTGTAGCTTTAGCAAAGCAGGAATAGACATTCCGTTCATTGGAAACACGCAAGCACTTTGCACGCACCCCAAACCTCAAATGCGTGACTGACGCAAGATATCTCTCCGAGTATACTGCTTTGTAGCAAGTGTATGCGGTGTTTTTTGAAGGGACACCGCATAAATGCATGCTTTAATTGGACAAAATGCACAAAACGAGACAAAACGAATGCATAATTTTATTGTTGCGGCTTTTTTTGAGATTTCATCGATTTGTTGAATTGTTGAATAATTATTTCTAAAACAAAAATATCGTATAAATGTCATTATGCTAATGCGCTGTCGATTATTCCGCGCGCACTTTTGTGTTTTCGTTGATTGCTAAGTGGGCAAAAAGGTGACATTTTCAGTGGCTCCTTCCACCTTCACTGTGTGGTAGCTGAGCATAAATAAATAAATTTCGAAAGGAGTCAATGTCAAGAATAATTTTGTTTTCAATAAATAAATGATAAGGAACTGGAAAGACAGGAGGGGAAATGTCGCTTAGGAATTCTTTTTTCGAAAAGAAAGAGAAGTAACCCTGATATAGCAATGCTTTATTGCTTGAACCCCTTGTTTAGGGAACCACTGGCTGTTGCAGCTCACCGGGTTGGTCAAAAAGTCGCCCATAGGCTTTTGAGTAGGGTTTGTAGAGTCGCACCTCTCACGACTGGTTGAGGAGTCTGCGCTTACTTAACAGCGAGAACAGAGTGCCCGCTGTAAAGATTACTGATACATTGTTTTTCTACGAGACCTCTACATGTGTGCCTGGTGCAGACGCAATACTCAGAGGCCTAAGACTAACGTCTCTTCTCAATTATAAAAAGACAGGGCTTGTGAACACGGACACAAGAAGCCAGTCAGGACACTTCAAACACCTGCTAAGAATTTAAAATGCGCACAACGGCGCAAAGCAAGTAGAACAAGAAAAAAAAGTGCTAACAACTTCATTTTTCACAAGGGTCAATGCTACATCACGACGACTCTGAACCGCGTCAACGCTTATCTAATCATGGCATCTTTCCACAGTATTAAAAAACCTTTTACGATGAACGTATGTCTGCAAGGTGAAACCATCAAGATTGTTGAAGCATGTTCAGTTTTGGGAATATGTTTCTATAGACTAAAGACAAAAATTTTTGAACAAAGAAAGTGAGAAAAGGTTCTTTTCAGTTTATGACTACAGTGCTGCTACAGAATTC
This sequence comes from Rhipicephalus microplus, assembly GCF_043290135.1. NCBI lineage: Eukaryota > Metazoa > Arthropoda > Arachnida > Ixodida > Ixodidae > Rhipicephalus > Rhipicephalus microplus. Next base: position 298,074,476 of record NC_134710.1, read on the forward strand.
AAGAGAAAAGAGTTTTGAAAACTCCGAACATGTAAGGAAGGCACTTTGGTGTAATATATACATAAAAAAATAAGAAATACAAAAAACAAAAAGAATACCTGGAAAACGCTCGAGCTTCGCTGTCCGGAGTAGAACGCGATCGCGAAATCGGGTGCAGTGCTCATCGCCTTCTCAATTGGTAGCCTTGCTTCTGTTCACAGTGAGTGTCTCAACCGTAGAATTAAGGTTACCTCGCGAACCGAAATTTGTGCGTCCCTTGATGAAGAAGAGTCAGCTTTTTCCTGCCATTTCTTTACGCTGGAGTAATGTTTTTTTGCCGCATAGCGATTGTGAGAAAAGCAATCAGGCTGGCCTTCCATCCTGAATCTCTATATCATGCTTGAACCACTCTGCCGTACGGAGAAAATGCGAAGTAAGACATTCTGACACAAGAAAGAAGACCTTGGCCAGCTTGCGAAATATAAGACAGCAAACAATATGGGTCCCCGCTATACGTAAGAGAAATAAAGTAATACACGTAATGACACGTGACGGGGTACTCAAAGGAAGCCTGTTGAGCTTAGGAAACTGAAAGAAGAGAAAAGTAGTGATGAATAAAGCTGGTACGTTTATAAATATAGCACACGTGTGAGAGTAATGAAACAACGACAGTATGGTCATCAGCTGAGCAATGCGCGAGAAGGTGCCTTGCTTGGCCAAAGTAATAATAAACAACAACAAAAGAAAAAAAAAGAAGAGAGAGGCCACAAATTACAGAGCAGTAGGCTGTCAGGCACGCAGAAGCAACACAAATTTCGAGGGTAACATGACAGTGAAAAGGGGGCGAAATGCTGCTGTGAGAGTGGAGGGCCACCGATGGCTGCGGGCATAATCAGTCGCGACAACCGAAAGGCAAACTGGCGGCTGCCGTGTAGCGCGCGAGAGAAGAGCGCGCTCCAAAAAAACAAAGAGATGACACGGCGGAGGGGGGGGGGGGAGGGTGCACACCAGCGTGCGAGGAAGGCAGTTTGAAGTTTGTTTAATATCAGAGGCCGTCCCGGCCGCCGGCGGCTGGATTACGCAGAGTTCGAGGAGGTCTGGTGCGCGCCCCTCGAACCTACTACGTATAGCCGTTCGTTCGCGTTTAAATGTGATTACGTGTGTGAGATTAAAGTGCGGCTCTCTCGTTTCGGCGTTGGTCGAACACGGCGCAAGTCTGTTCGTGCTGAGGCACCCGCGACCGCGTTAACCACGTTTGCTTATTTTTTTTTTCACCGCTGCTCCGTTCACTTCTTGCCAGTTTTCCGCCTCAGGTCCTTGCGGCAGTCACGCTAATCCGTCGGGAGGATGTAGCCCACTCGTGACATGTTTGATTCGGGGCAACCCAAGGTAAACTCGGCGTGCTATGGACTTTTCTCTCGTCTGCGTGCTCCTCTTATTTCCTCCCTTTACAACCAGCGACCAACGCCAGCGAGCTTCGCAGTGCCGTCACGCTACGCCAATTCCCGGCGGGCTTTTTCATGTTTGCACTTGCGGCGCTTTTTGCTTGTCAGTGTGTGTGCCTCTCTTTCGGATGTTCTCAAGCTTTGTGTACAAAAGAAATGATTTAAGCACAGCGAAGCGCTCAACACGCTTAGCCCTTCTAGTGAGTTGTGACAGAAAGTCGAGTGAAAACTGAGATGGTGCGAACATAAAAAGTAGCGCTTCTCAGTCAACGGCAGTGGCGAATTTCCCCGCCGTGGTGGTCTAGTGGCTAAGCTACTTGGCTGCTGAACCGCAGGTCGCGGGATTGAATCCCGGCGGTGGCGGCTGCATTTCAGATGTAGGCAGAAATGCTGTAGGCCCGTGTGCATATATTTGGGTGCATGTTAAAGAACCCTAGGTGGTCGAAATTTCTGGAGCTCTCCACTGTCATAAGGTGGTTTTGGGACGTTAAACCCCACATATTAATCACTTAGCAGTGACGTTTTTTTTAGATAACAATTCAAGCTTTGGTTGACGACGGCACGTGTAATTTCAACAGAACTAGCTCGCTGTGTGATGATGATGTAGCCACTCTCATCTCAAGTTAGATAAAAACAAGTTAAAATGATTGAGATTGTGTTTTACTGGCTGATGGCGATAAATATAAGAAAGCGGCTTGCCTTCTTTGTGTCTTACGTATGAACGACAAAAATATATTTCCATCTCATGATAACGATGGAGGTATATATAAAAGCTCAACTGTCAGCTTATCTGTATCAACAATTATTATCGCAACGACGTCGGGTATTAGACGTGCTGTACGCCTTATGTCACGCTCGTCTATTAGGTTCACTGTAGATACAGCCGTACCTACGAATCGAAATATGCGGTAAGGTGTTTGCACAGCCAAATCAAGTAGCACAAATGCAGGGCAACAAATATGTCATCGCGAACCGATCGGTGTGCATTTTAAGAAACGTATGTGTCTATTACGACACAAAACGTTGTGTAATCTATTATCACGCGTTGAACAACGAGGAGGGAAAACATACGAAGTACAGCCTTTTGAACGAGTATGTACAGGTGTGGGGAGGGAAAACGTTCCCAGGCCTCTAACCCATGTATTTCCATGGAAGCATGGCCTGGGAATTTTTCATTAGGACTGTACATGCTGCTTATGAGGCGGTGCTGGTGTCATATATCCGCGCTGAGATTATAAGTGGTTTTCCAGCTATCGAGCACCAATATTTTGAAAAGAGGCATTACGCGAAGTAAACCTGGTACATATGGCTTTTAGGACACTGGAGTAGCCGTGAGTAATTTGCCCGTAAATTATATCACTAATTTTAACACATTTCGTCGCTAGATAAGTACATATCTGATTACTAAGTGGTTATTGAGGAGCCTTTAGTTTTGAGGAACACGTAACTAATTATTCTGCAACCTAAGAACTGCGTCCTAATTCTGGATGAAGAACGGCTTCAAAATATGAACACACTACGTAACTACACTAAATAGAACAAAATGATAATCTTGCCGACGAAAATATAGGGAATGGTATTTGTAGTAATTGTGAAGTAATTGCGAAAACAAAATAAAGCCCACGAATCGATATCTTTCCGCTATAGCAGGGACGAATCCATCGACCCTCAAATAACACGTACGCAAACATATTGTACTCATTATTCGAGGGTCACAGGTTTCGTGTAGCCACTGTGCCTCGGTCACACACTCCGGTTGCTTCACAAACACGCCATGTATATCTACCGCTTTCTTCTTGTGCTTTTGTTCGGCGGGATATTGCAAGCGTGTGGTAGCTGTAAGGTGAAGTAATGCATTGTGATGGTGACCTCCACGATTAATTCTCACGACGCGTTGTTGCAATGCGTCTGTCCCATTCGGTGCGTTTCTAAAACGAGGAAAGCCATTGTGTCAGCTCCACATCGTGAGGTGTGTTCAGGCGCTAACAAGGTGCATCGTCGGCCGTTCATAGGTTGCATTGCCTTCTGGACGCACTCCTCTAGCTTATTAACAATGTCGCAGTTGCGCTGTTAGCTTGCACGGGAAGCCCGAGAACAGCCGGAATCGAAATTTCCCCGGCTTGCACAATCATACAGTGATTTCGGGAGGTGGTTCATTGTCAAACTTGCCATCAAGGGGCACTGAGAATGAAGAGTTCTGATTATTCTGGGGAGCAGGATTGGCCTTAGCAGCCCGCGTACTTTTATAATGTATCCACAGCTTGTTGTACCCGGACTGCAATGTCTCCGTCACTGCGTTTAATTTTCCACAATGCGATATCGCCGGTATACAAACAGTTGCATAGATGTGGAATCTTAGCTATAAGTGTTCCAGTAATCAGATCATTGCAAAAATTGTGACTGTTGCTTGTGGCCCACCAGAATTTCATCATCATCATCAGCCTGACTACGTCCACTGCAGGACAAAGGCCTCACCCATGTTCCGCCAGTTCACCCGGTCCTGTGCTTGCTGCTGCCAATTTATACCCGCAAACTTCTTAATCTCATCTGCCCACCTAACCTTCTGTCTCCCCCTAACCCGCTTCCCTTCTCTGGGAATCCAGTTAGTTACCCTTAATGACCAGCGGTTATCCTGTCTACGCGCTACATGTCTGGCCCATGTCCATTTCTTTTTCTTGATTTCCACTATGATATCCTTAATCCCAGTTTGTTCCCTAATCCACTCTGCTCTCTTCTTGTCTCTTAAGGTTACACCTACCATTTTTCTTTCTATTGCTCACTGCGTCATCCTCAATTTAAGCTGAACCCTCTTTGTAAGTCTCCAGGTTTCTGCTCTGTAGCTAAGTACCGGCAAGATACAGCTGTTATATACCTTCCTCTTGAGGGATAGTGGCAATCTACCAGTCATAATTTGAGAGTGCTTGCCAAATGTACTCCACCCCATTCTTATTCTTCTGGTTACTTATATCTCGTGATTCGGCTCCGCGGTTATTACCTGCCCTAAGTAGACATAGTCTTTTACAACTTGAAGTGCACTAATACCTATCTCGAAGCGCTGCTCTTTTCCAAGGTTGTTGCACATTACTTTCGTTTTCTGCAGATTCATTTTAAGACAAACATTTCTGCTCTCCTTGTCTAACTCTGTAATCATGAGTTGCAATTCGTCCCCTCAGTTACGAATCAGGTAATAGAGAAGTGCTCAGAATATAACCAACCACTATACATAGCCTTCATAGATTACGAGAAGGCGTTTGATTCAGTAGAAATATCAGCCGCCATGCAGACACTGCGGAATCAGGGCGTCGATAAAGTATATATAAACATCCTGGAAGAAATCTACTGGGGATCAGCTGCTACCATAGTGCTTCAGAAAGAAAGCAACAGAATACCAATAAAGAAGGGTGTAAGGCAGGGGGACACAATCTCCCCAATGCTATTTACCGCGTGCTTACAGGAGATTTTCAGAAGCCTAGAATGGGAACAGTTAGGGATAAGAGTTAATGGAGAGTACCTTAGTAACCTGCGCTTCGCCGATGACATTGCATTGCTGAGTAACTCAGGGGACGAATTGCACCGGAATTTATGAGCACACACACACACACACACACACACAAACACACACACATATATATATATATATATATATATATATATATATATATATATATATATATATATATATATATATATATATATATATATATATATATATATATATATATACGTAACTAATTATTCAGCAACGTAAGAACTGCGTCCTAATTCTGGATGAAGAACGGCTTCCGCTATAGCAGGGACGAATCCATCGACCCTCAAATAATACGTACGCAAACATATAGTACTCGTTATATATATATATATATATGAGATTTAACAGACAGTAATGCCAAGGAATGTACAGGGAAGTTATTAGAACCAATCGAATGTAAATAAGAAGAAAGAAAAGTGGATGAAAAAATAACCAGCCGTGAGCAGGAATCGAACCTACGACCTTTGAATAACGCGTTCGAGCATTGAACGCGTTATTTATTAATATTGTGTTAAAATTATTAATATTCATTAATATTGTCTTAAAACACGGAAAGAAGTGTATATTGTGTTAATACACTTCTTTCCTTTATATATATATATATATATATATATATATATATATATATATATATATATATATATATATATATATATATATATATATATATATATATATATATATATATATATATATATATATATATATATATATATATATATATATATATATATATATATATATATATATATATATATATATATATATATATATATATATATATATATATATATATATATATAACGCTCCGTAGAAATCGTTAACAAGCGTAGCTCGAGCGTGCGGACACAGGTGGTTGCTGACATCTGACATCGCAGCTGAAGCCAAAGTGCCCCTTGAGAAACTGCCGCCGAAAGTGCGCATTGGCCCCAGTGAACGAGTTCCCGATATTGCCATGTTGTCGAACCTCTGCCAGCGACGTCGCTTTCTCGGCTCATCGTTGTCGCCTGCATTCGGCTTAGAAGGCTGCCGGATTCCCAGTGAACACTTTCTGCTTGCGCTTCACCACCAGGGGCTATTTTTGTGGCCAGACTACTGCATCGGCCCAATGAACATGAATTCTCTCACGGATAAGCTGTCGGCGCTGTACCCAGAAAGTTGTCTGTTGTTCGGGCTTCCCACGATCCGTGCCCTGCCGATGTGAAAAGTTGCTCGTTGCCTCTCCGTGTGGAAGTTGTAAGTTTAAACTGCGGCGTGCGCGATCGGCGGCATGGCTGCGCTTCCAGTGGCATGCGCGCTTGGGCACTACGTAGAGAGCGATGCAACTGACGGCGCAGCCAATACCCACCATCATTGTTTTTTAGGGCTAATATAATTTTGTTTGACCTAGCCATGTACAGCCTTCGCAGTCAAACACAAGGGGGTGAAGTGTTAGATATTGTCACGTAAAAGTGATATGTTAGCTGATATGTCAGCTACGTAGCAATATTTACATAGATACGAAAAGGGAGGAATCATGCCAGAAAAATAATAGGATAAGAGCGTAGGCACTAAAAGAGTGAAAGTAAGGGAGATGTAGCCAAGGTGGTCTCAGGTGGAAACCAAACGAACATTTTTTGCCATTGCGCGTGTAGCGTTTTGTTGACCAAGTAATCTACTGCGATTACCATGTCCAGGCTCGCTTGTTTGGGGTATTTGATAATGTGTTCAAGATTCACAATGAGAGTTTCGGCCAGCTTCATTAACTGCTAAGATGACGGACTAGGTGGTAAACTGGTAGAGATACTTTATTAGAAAGGTATGCATGAAGTTGATGGCAGCTCGTTACCCCTGTCACAATCTTTGTATAGCGGGGACAACTATAGCAGCAGCAAAAAATTATGACGTCACGTCACAACCGTATGTGGTAGTGACGCCGTGCATCACCACTGTATACATGGCAAAAAAGTGAATATTTTTAAATTGCTGACCTTTTATATGCTTTTGGTGAAGTACGTGATTTGATTGCGCCTTTATGACTCAACGATTGCGTGCGTGAGAGAAAAGAGCAACGAGAAAGAACGGAAAACAAGCGTGTTTTTTTTCCACCCAAACGATGTACTTGTAATATACACCAAAATACATTGCAGATGAATAAATTATGATACAACAGCTCACGAGAATGGCACAACAGTTCGAAAACTGACGTTCGCCAATCGAGATGAACCACTGGAAGTATCACATTGGCAACCTTATAGTAGAGCGGGTCATCGCTTATGCTGCATTCCCCGTCACGAAATGCAAGGGCACGCTGGCCGTGCGCTAGCGAAAGCAGTCTGCGGTCATAGGAGAGGTTATCTGCACTTCTGTGTGCTAGCTGAGCTTCTCTAAAATGTCACGTCACTAGACAACACCCTAGCAATAAACAGAACACAGAAACAAAAACTCAAACCTAAAATAGGTTAGTTCCTTTTTCAATCAAATAAATGTGATGTTAAATTTAGCAGAAACTACTCCTTACAACAACCTGGGAAACGAATCGTAGGCGAGTTCTGCTTTCTTACTTTGTGCAAACGAGGACGTACCAGTGTTCTTTCTTTCCTTATGTAACTAAGGCGTGGAATGGCGTCCCGGGGGATGTAGTAAATACAAATGATGTTAATAAATTTTTGCCCTTACTTGACGTACGTTTATCTGATTCATTGTAAACATTATTGCTAACGTTACATATTCGGATAGGAGTTGAAATCTATCTTTTAGTTTTGTTGTAACAAAACATTTATAAATATTCATTCATAATTGCATGCCTAAGTTATTATCGCAAGTAGTATAATGATGTACCTAGCTTAATTAAACAGTGTCGTACTTCCCTGTAATGACCCTGCAGAGAGTAGACAGTATTTCTAAAGAAATAAAGAACAGATGGAAGATACGCACGAAGCCACGGCGCAAATGTGAACGATGCCTCGTTGGCCCGACAATGCACCGAAATAAAAGCAAGCCTAGATAGCAGACTGCTCGCAGACACCCCTCCCCTATTTATGGCTTTCGACCGAAAAAAAATCGGGCAGTCAATCGTTTAGCCAAGTGTCAGATGAATCTTAAAGTAAATTTCTAGTTTACTTTGGCATGTGTAAAATTAAGAGTATTAGAGAATAAAAAAATTCATTTTGTTTTTGGTTTCTGTTATTGGGCCTCTCCTCATCAAGTCGCGCTTCAATCGTACGACGTGCGTTGATGTTCGTGGCATAAGGTTTTCGATCACTTTTCATTCCAAGTTTTGCCACCGATACAATTCGCCTTTTCCACGATGTCGTGGCGCATGCACCCTCCCTTAGCGGAAATGTCACCAAAGGCCTCCCGGTCTCGGAGGCCTTCGTTTTAACCATGCTAGTTATCCAGGTCCCGACCAAAACCCTACCGAAATGCCAGAGTGCAGCACAGGAAAATTGAAAACGTGGATTTGATTCAGTGACTGATGCGGAACGTTCTTTCAAACACAGACGTCCTATAGTAGTACGTGAGCTGAGAAGCAGAAGTGGCTGATAAACCCTAGTATGATACTCAAGGACGTTGAGAGCGAGAGTGAGAGAGTTCTGAAGAAAAAGGGCAGTGGGGTTAACTAGGTGCCAGTTTGTGGTTGGCTATCTTGTTCAGAATTGGGGCAACATGCTTGATAACGCCATACACACACATCTATGGAGAGAAAAAATCAATAGAAAAAGAAAAAAAAAGTCAGGTCTGCGTGGTAGGCGCAGCACAGTCACAGCGAAAGCTAGAAGAGTGGCCTTTCAGAGCCTTTTCGAAACACGCATGTGGTAAATACTACAGGCACACTTGCTGGATACGCACTAGGGAATTAATAATAAACTTTTGCGTATAGTAGGCCGGCTTTCGCTGTGCTATTTTTGTCATTCTTCTGAGAAGCGTGGTATCCGCTAAACACTCGCAAAATTTTTTTGCAAATTGTCCATGCAGCGGCTGACGACAATGAGGAATTATGGCTGAAGTGGGTATGCGCCATAGTTACTGGGGAAACAATAAGAACAAACTTTTGTAGTAGGTTGGAGCATTGTACGGCCCACTCGTTACGCTATTCACATTGTGCGACGACTGGTTGTTCTTTCGCTCCTGCAAAACGCTTTATAAACCGTATTAACGCCATTGCTTTCCCAACATCAAGCTTGCCCAAGGCAAGTTTGACAACACGGCACAAGCACTGGTGTAGCTCAGTGGTAGAATACTGGGATGGCACTCAGCAGACCCGGGTTTGAGCCCCACTGTGGATTTGGTGCTAGGTCGTGCCTGCCTAAAGCAAGTTTGACAAGTTATAAGCACCGGCGTAACTCAGTGGTAGAATATTGGGCTGGCAAGCAGCGGACCCGGGTTGAAGCCCCACTGTGTCATTGGCGCATTTTTTTTTCTAATTTCGTGTGATGTGGGTACGGACACTGGAGGCTGCAGCGGACAACAACTGCACGTGACCCGAAAAGTGATCTCATAACAGCTTTCGCTGTAATACTTTCAACGAGGCTATGCGGCGGAGCAAATTTCGCAAGCTCTCTCGAGATGGTTATTCAATATCAAATCCCAGTAACCCTGTTGTATCCAAACCTGGTTGGTGCATAGGTTCACCGTGATCAATGCTGTTCTCTACCTTACACACTTATTGGCGGAAAGGAAGGCAACCAAATTGCGTTTACTGTTTTAAATATGGAAGAGCTCTGCTGTGACCGAAAATGAGCTCAGCCGCAGGAATTTCTCAAGTCTTCTCGATCTTTTAGGGCATTATATTCCTTTCAACGTAGTGTTGCCTTTTCATCCCACATGTCTTCTTAGAAATTTGAACTACATGCTTGCATTAAGACAGTGAGGATACACCAGCTAACAACAGCGGCTCACTTAAAGCTGGAGTCAAATTACACCAAGTGTGCGTGCGTGGATGCGGTAGTGTCCATATGCATGTACCGATTTTGGCACTTCGTGTCAGAGGTAGCTAGCGGTCCAATATTAACGCGAATTCTACGACTGCTGGAGCAAAAAAAACTTTTGTCTTGCGCCTCTTAACGATGGCAGACAGACAGGCGTCCACTTGCACGTAACATCGGCCAGTGAGCGACACACCACCGGGCGATCTTAACTCAATAAGCGCAAACGATCTCCAGTGAAGAAGGTACACGAACAGCGTTCATTTCTCGGCCCTACTGTTATCCAAAACGGTATCAGCAAATAGCAAGCGCTCAGCTTAAATTAAACGAGTGCCCGAGTCAGTTGACCAAACTGACTGTATCTCTCTGTTGGCCGCCGCTGTTTGTTGTTTGCCCAGTGGGACGTTACTTTAGGCAAGGAGAATGTGTGTCTGTGTGGTGGCGGTGGAAAGGCGATGCCTGTCCAGAGGGCACATCATATGTGTCTACAAGATGCTTTGATCGACATGTGCTGGTCGAAGTAATATCACCCGATCGCAGTAACCATGCGGAGCAAACACAAGTGACCTGGCCTGCAGGAACGAGTTTGCACAACAATGCTTGCGTGTACATATCCTCTGCTAATAATGAAAGAAAACCATAAGTTTGAAATTAGCTCAGAATGAGATCTCAATTCTCAAAAGCATATTTAAAACGAATGGTTTTAAGGCCGACAGTATTTATTTATTTATTTAAAATAGTTCTAAACAACTTTTTAGTTCAATTTGCGCAGTCAACATACATCGAGGAACAGCCAACGAAACAGTTGCAGTAAGTGGCACTCGAAGATCATTAGAACAAACATATGCAAGCCTAAAGTCTTTCGTTAGTGCACTAAGGTTACATCACTTAGAAGCTAGTTAACTGATTGGAGTGACTGCTTTTCAGCATAGAGATGAAGGCGGGCCTTGCTTCCCTCCCTTGCCACACTTGTGTACCTGAAAAGTCATAGTATTTTAATATTCCCAGCCACAGTTACAATTGAGAGCCGAAGGTGCACGAAGTGAGCTGGTCATAAGCCGGACGATTGTTAGCAAGTTAGTTTGACGCCTAACAGATCCGCTTTATGAGTTTACATGTTACTAATATTTCCTCGATATTAAACGGGTACTTGTTTGATTGCGTCTTCGCTGTGAATATTCAAGATTTAAAATAACAAGCAGTGATAACTAGAAACGCCACCACTCTGCAGAAGTTAGTGATATGCTAATGCGAAAAAGAAATTTTTTTGAAGGGCTCCATCGCTTGGAGAGTGCTTTAGGCGCATTTTTTTTACACTATAGTTTTACTCTTTACTCATTTAAAAAAAAACTATGTACCTTACATACAAAAATATTTCTTTAGGCGCGAGCACCTACTAACACATACATACCCAGTGGTGTCTTGGTAGCTGTGACGTCATGAAATGATAAGCACGAAGCGGCAGTTTCGACTCATGGCAGCAGCAGTCGCATTTCGGCGAATGTGCCACGCAAAACCGCCCCTGCGTAAGATTTAGGAGAACGTTAAGAACATAAGGTGGCCAAATAATTCCTCTCCTCTCAATCCAGCCTGGCTCATAACCAATTCATGTTTCTGTCACGTAAAACGCAGATATGCAATTAGTTTTAATTTCACACGTATGCATCCCCAAACACAGATGAACCCACCTTCACGCATAAAATGAGGAAATGTTTTCAACTCCCCAAGTTAGCATCCTTCGCATTTGCTCAGCAAAGCTGTGAACTTAGTCTCCTATATCGGTGACTTCCACGCATAACTCCTTCCTTGAAGAAGCGTACTTTTCTTTGCCCGTCCGAGAGATATTTTCCGCGCGATTGCTCTGCGACGTCCTTACACCGCTGTTCCTCTGTGCGACAAGCAAGAGGCGCGAAAAGACTTGCTCCTCTTGAGAAGACGATGGCTGTCGACCTTTGCTGCCCTCTCTGTTCCCCAGTGACGCCTCTCCCTTCCTAGGCACCCTCTTCCGGATCCCATCGCCTTGTTCTTGCTAGCGCACCCAATTCGAAAGCCCCGCCTTTACTGTGTTCGCTGGTAATTCCGGCCTCACCTCACCCGGGGAACCCGCGTCTCTTCTTTACTTTTTGTGCTCTTGATGGCACTTCTCTACGCCCTCCTTCACCCCCTTTTTTATTTTGCGCACGTGACCACTTGGATTACGCGTCAGTGCGCCTGCTGCTGTGTAAGAAATAGCTGGGAGATGGCGGCCCGCTCCTTAGCAAACTTCAAAGCGTCCACCATCGTATTGAACAAGTGGATAAGGGGGAGCTAGTTGGTACGTGTCAAAAAACGAATTAGGCTAACAGCGCAAACACAGGAGCAAGGAAAAAAAAAAACAGCACACATCCTCGTGTTTTATTTTTTTCACCTCGTGTTTTGGCTGTCAATTCATTCTACCGTTATCGCCACTCATCTGCTCAGCGTTTTAAAACGCGCTATTGTTGAAAGGCTTACGACATTAGTAAGCCTAACGCCCGAGTAGAAAGCGTAAACGTGAATTCAAACCCCAGCCACATTCACTGTTTAGGCAAGAGTCGTGATATTTTATCTTCAAGTCGACTTACATATGTTACTTGAGATATAAGAAAAAAAGAATGACGTACGTGTAACGAAAGATTAAAAAGTATGTTCCAGCAACGGAGTTCATTGCGTTGAAATAAGAGAAAGTCTCACAGCACCGGTATGCTTCCCCTAAATGGAAAGCGGAGTTATGAATTAAAATTGTGAATACGTACAATAATGAGGCACATTTAGTCAGCTACATTGAAACCAGTCTTATCTCAGCACTGTGTTCGGAATGAATTCGCACTCACCTGCACAACCAAAATCACGGCCCTGCTCTAGTACTACTCGTTCGTTTTTTTGTCTTTTTAGTTGCACAGCCCTTACTAAGGCAGATGCTTTCCCACAGGTTTTATAACTCTGTTAGCCATGTACTGTGACAACGTGTTCATAAGGCCACAAATTTTAAACTTGTTGCAGGAAACATGGTGCAAACTCAGTAGAAAAAGATTCAGCATCTGTGAACCACTCATTATATATATAAATTTACCTGCAGATTGAATGTTTACGAACTACGCATTGCATCCTAAGCAAAAATAAAAAAGCGCTAGAAGTATATGCACTTTAAAGCAATAATTTTGGGTCCTAAAATGTGGGGTAGAACAACAATTACCATCATCGTCATGCCTGGTAAAAAATTTCTTTAAATACCAACGGTAACATTAACACACAGATGTATCATTGCTTATGGCTAGTCAAACATTATATTTGCATTAAGTACCATGTGCGACATTTTTATCCCGTCTATCCTGATTGAAAGAATAATAATAATGAAGTATGTTGTGCATCATTTGGGGTTACCGTGGCTGAAAGGAAGCCGACGAACAAGGAGGCCCCCTCAAATATAAGACAGTGAAACTGCGAAAACGTCTCTTGAAGCCCTCGTCAAATGCGAAAGCCACGAAGCACATATATCCTTATGAAGTTAGTTCTCATGAACCTTTGTTTTCAAATGTTTGTCTTCTAACTCATTCATAAAGTTGTTTCTGAGAAGAGGTTGCATACGCTAACTTGACCTGACTTCGATTCACCTTCTTACATCGGAAAGAGAGCGCCCGGCGGTCGAGTGTTTACTCGTCTCACCTGGAAAGGCCGCTATAAGTTTGATATCGCTGATCCCTGTCTGGCTCAGAGTCGCGTATTCAGAGCACCAAAAGGGGGAAAAGAAAGGCAAGAATCGAAGAGCGCGCGTGGGAGGGCGGGTTCCGCTTCTTTTGCGTCGCTCGAAGCGGAAGCACCAATCTCGGCCTGTAATCACACGTAGAAAGAGCTGCCGGCCCGACCAAGCGAGCGACTTGGCGAACCCTTGAAGCGAAATAGCGGGAGACAATAAAATGAACCCCAGATGAAAGCACCGCCGGGCCAGGCAAAAAACGGGCCAGCGAACGAAAACGCACGGGGAATTACTGTCGGAGGTTGAGCCCGAATCAAAAGATCCGGCGAGTGAGAGACCAGGAAGGAGCTCCGACAACAGACGTACGCCGCCGACGCACGGCCGAGCTGCATCGTCGATTCCCGGCGCGTCGTCCTTTCCTCCACCCGAGGAGCGCCGGGGTAAACGCTGATCTCCCTCCTTCGCCTCCCTCCTTTCTCACCGAGCCAAGAGAGTTAGAACCCGAGCCGCCACTCCTCGCTGGGCTCCGGCCGCCTATTGGTCGGCCCGGGCTCCCCGAGCGCTCACTCCGTCGCCGCCAGGCTCCGCCCTCGCTTTGCGTCTTTTTTCGCACCCTCCCTTCAGCCGATTGAGCAGGTCCTATTCTCTCCCCTTTCCATAACCGCGGCGAGGAAGTCGTTTCGTTGCCTCTTTTTCGAACCGTGGACGGCAGGGGAATGCCGGGAATTCGAGTCGCAGGGAGGAAGGCAAGGCTGCCTTCCCGAATAAGGAGAGCGTAGGGAAAGGGCAGGCGGAGGGCGAGTGCAGAGCGCTGCCGCTGCGACCGTGCCGGTCCGCGCGCTCGCCAGCAGCAGCGCCGCGAGCTGTCTGCGTCGCCTGGCAGCAGCAGACGGGCGGATTCCCCTCCGTGTCGACTCTTTGCGGCCATTTGGCGGGCTTTTTATTGGCGCGGAGAGGCCGGTCGGCGCACTTAGCCAAATTAAAAAAAGCGGGCGCGCTCTCGCGCGCTCCCTACGGCCGCCGGCGACACGTCCGAACTCAGCGGCTGCCCCCCAGCCAGCATGAGCGCCACGAGCATGGTGACCACCGACCACAACAGGGACATGCTTCTGGCCCTGCTCTCGCGGAACAAGGCACTCGAAGGTCAGCACATCTTGCTCTTCTCGTTCCGTCCCGTCTTGACCCTTTGCCTCGCGCCTTCGTGGCCAACGGTAACACGTGCATAACCTGCTGCTACTTTGCCTGGCACGAGGTCCCTAATTGGCTCCCGTTGGCTTCGAAAACGCAAACCACGAGACAATTATGGGGCACTGCCACTTCTTCACCGAAATCTAGCTCTAGCTTTGACTCCCCATCACGAGTCAAGCAATTGTTCGTCTGACAGTATCATTTAGAATGCCCGAATGTCCCACTTTGACTGCGACGTAGAGGATGATGCCCATGCGGTCAACGCAATGTTGTCAAAACTGGCAAACGCTGCGGGAGAAGCCGGACTGCGAAGTCATATAGTGGCGAAGGGTGCGCGAAAGAGGAAAGGTGAGGGCATACGAGGAGGAGGCGAGAATGGAGGGAGTAGTTAGGACACCCTTGCCAGAAAAGCGGCGCTCAACGGGAGAAAGGATTATCGTTCTTCGTTTGACTTATTAAATTAGCGAAACGAGGCTCCTACTGTCATGGCCAGTCGCTTTCGCGGAGAAGTAATTGCGGGAGAACGGAGCAAAATTTAGCGGATGTAAATTTAGTTATGACAAAATCTGGACGCTAGACGAAAGGCTTCTGTAAGGCGAAGCTGCAGATCCGGGTTCTTGCCGAAAGGGGAAAAAAGGATGGACAGGGAAAGAGAAAGCTTTTGAAGAAAAGAACAGCGATTTGCCACGGGGTCGGCAATTGTGGCTGCCGGGGCACTGAGCAGGGCGCTCCTAAACGCGTATCATCATGAAAGCCGGTTTGTCTTCAGTGGCTTTTATCGAGGGAACATCGCGAAAGAGGTAAGTGTTTCTGCATTCTGTGGCTGATTGCTGCACCTATAAGCTGCGCTGACTTTCACCGTGACCACAGTGCTGTCAACGCCATCTTATTAACGCGGGAAGCAGCGGCAGGATGAAGACTACGAAGAAGCGTGACGTCTGACGTTGAACAAGGGGCAGTCCGGAATGGTCTTGATGAACATTTGGCTGCGAGGCTGGGCTAAATGTCACCCCTCCTTTTTGTTTTCTAATGGAAGGTAATTTCATCACACCCTGTCGTATAAGAAAGTTCCAAGTTAAATGTAGGAAATTTCGCAGGTGCTGTTGTTGAGATAACACCACCTAATAAGTCGAACGACATAACTTAAAGCAGACGGAGACATCAAGTTGAGACAAAAAGTATCACTGGCTGTTTTAAGAACTATGTAGAACTGATTATTAGAATATCCCTTGATACACTACTATTTTTCGTGATCTACGGTAATATCAATCCCAGCCAACTCTCACGAAAGCCCAATTTAATTAGTATGTCTTAAACTAGCCAAAGTTTAAAAAGTGGATGACAATATTTATGGCTCCGCGCATTGCGAACTTGCGTGATGATGATGATGATGATGATGATGATGATCAAAACTTTATTACTCCCAAAAGAGGGGATCGACCGAGAGGTCGGTTACGCTGCTTAGAGGAGGTCAGCGGGGATCCCATGGGACACCGCGGCCTCCAATGCGCGTGACGCGAACTTTTGTGTTTTTTCTTCCATTCTCGCAGTGCGGTGCATCAGACGAGAAGACAGCTCTACGTTTTGGCAATATTATCCAACATGCTATACAGCGGTGATTAAACGATGACAAACTCAAGTGAAAGAAGGAAAGGCAATGTCCCCGTTTCATCTTCAGCGAACAAATACATACACTAGCATGTTAAAGACATCAAGGACGTCTAGCACTTGCTTTAGGCGCACAAAGTTGAGCTAGATATACTTTCGTAAACCACAGGTCATGACTCGATTCACAATGACGCGGGCTTTCGGAAACGTAAAATCACAAGTTCCATGAAGTGGCGCACAAACAGAACCGAAAGCCACCATTCCGCACAAAAGCTACATCAATCTATGATAAATGTTGAAAAGTTTGTTTCATTTTGGAATGACTAATTTTCCCAGTAAAGTGGTCTTCGCAAACATATAGTTCTTCGCAAACAGAGCGTAATAGTTCTGCCCGATATACACCATGAAGACCACATCAAAATGCGAAGGTTGTGTCTGTGCATATTAAATGAAGAGAGTCGCTGTATACACACGTGTGGCGTTTGTGTTGTGTATTTTCATTGTGCTCTGTCCGAGTATGGGCGCCTCCGCTTTTTATGCGATAGCAACATACGATAATACTGATAAAGCGTATGTTCCTTTACCTGTGGATCAGCGACATTCTATTTGTCTGACGACTTTTTGCAGAAAGTGTGCTTTCGTACTTACGCCGGAACGTTTTTTTATTTCAAAAGCAATTTCGCCACACGCGAGTTATTATGGTGCGAGTTGCAGACTACTTGAGGTTTAGATGGGAACTATGGGCGCTGACGCGAGGTTGTGCAGGGGTGTTTTTTTTTCTATCTCCGCTGTTTGGTGCGTTTACCGTTCTTAACTTGATTGTTTGATGCGTTTCGAAGCGACTGCGGAACACTTGTAGTGGATTTCAAGCCAAAGTCACGTTAACGCTAGAGTGTTTGGGACTCTTATTGCTTGATCACTGTCAAATGGAGAAAATTAACAGAATAATAAATGGAGTACCGGGGCACTACAACACTGGGACGTGCTGTGTTGCTCTGACATGTTTGCTTGTACTTGGCTTTTACCTCCACATTTCTATATATATATAGCAAATGCTGTAATTTAATCTGTGCTGGGGACGGTTTGCTTTGGCTTATATACGAAGTCTTGCTTCTGTTACCTACGGCCCTTGTGCGTTGTCTAATTTTTGCCTGAGCAGTTTAATATAAACACATTCAGCTAAAGCAGTCCACTTGGGTGCACGGCTGCTGACCCAAAGGGCGCGGGTTCAATGGAGGCGAAATGGTAGAGACACACCTACTGCGCGATGTTAGTGCACGCAAAGGACACCAGCTGGGCGAAATTTCCGGAGCATTCCGCCACGGCGTCAATCACAATCAAATAGTGGTTTTGGGACGTTGAACTGCACATATTATTATTATTATTATTATTATTATTATTATTATTATTATTATTATTATTATTATTATATTATTATTATTATTATTGTATTCAGCTACGCGATTTGAAGAGTTAGTTTACCGAACCTAATGTCAAATTCAGAATTCCCGCACAATGTATATGGCTTTATTAGGCGGCGGTTGCTGCTCAGCGATTAGAACTTGGGGCCGGACGTTAACCTTTGTGCCTTTATTTTTTAGCTTTCACTCTCTGGGTCGGAAGTGAACCCAGAGTACAGTTGGTAATGGAAAGTTAGTTAACCAGTGAAGCCTACTCATATGCTAACATCATACCAGAATTTATTTTTCAAAGAAGGTATAGATCTTCGGGTAGTTCAGCTAATGCGACCAACCGCTATTTACCACGGGGTGCTTCTAACACGTCTTTCTTCCCACTTCCTCCCATTAAAAAAAAAGATTTGTACGCGTAAGACAGTAATAACAATGCAACCTAATAGATATCAGAACTGCAGAAGCTTAATATTTGCTCTTTCCATGGCCAATATTGAAGACAATTCATTCCACGAAAATAGCGTCTTTGATAGTGAAATGTCACAAATGGCCCCCCTGGCAGTTTCGTAATTCCGGGACCTCCTTCCGTATACTACTGATGAATGAAGAAAAAAAAAGAACTGCACAAAAATAGTTCTACAGGTTACACTAGTCAAATTTACTAAAATTGAGCTATGAATTTCTTCTGTGATGCTTGAGTGCAATGTGCCGCATTAAGGCTTTTGCAGCTCATGGTTTAATGTCATAAGTGGTGGGACAAGCACTAGCAGTGCAAACAATGAGCAAATAGCGGAAATGGCGGCATCATACCATCATTCTCTCAATCCTCACCCTCACCAATCTTCCTCACCCCTTGTTATGCAAGGTGTATCTATCCCACCCTATGGCACATAAGTTTTGCGCAAAGCCGCAAGGTGGCGGAAAAACACACAAAATAGAACTGGCAGAGCTTTCAAAGTTGATTAATAAACGTAAGGTATGCGATGTAAGAAGGAGGAAGCGTCAATGCGGTGAAGAGGAAACTTGGGATAGGCGAAAACCATATACATGCACTAAGGGACAAGGAGAGCAAAGTAACTACCAATATGGCTAGGACAGTTAAAGTAGCGGAGGAGGTTTACAGATATCTCTACAGTAGTCGGGACAACCACGACCTTAATATAAGAACTAGCAGTAACCCAGATGACACCCCAACAGTAATGATAGAAGAAGTTAGAAAAGCCTTGGAGAGCATGCAAAGAGGCAAGGCTGCTGGTGAGGATCAGGTAACATCAGATCTGCCGAAAAATGGAGAGTAGAGTAGATTGTGTTAGAAAAACTAGCCACCTGTTTACGAGGTGCCGCCTGACGGGAGCAGTACCAGAATCTTGGAAGAATGTTAACATCATCTTAATACATAAGAAAAGGGATGGCAAGAATTTGAAGAATTACAGGCAGATCAGCTTTTTCACCATCGTTTACAAGCTATTTACAAAGGTAATTCTTAACAGAATAAAAACAACATTAAAATTCAATCAACCAAAAGAAAGGAACAGGAATTTAATCAGGCTACTCAACAAGTGATCACATTCATAATATCATTAAAATGACAAAGAAATACTCAACATACATTCAGCCATTTATAATAGATAAAGAAAAGGCATTTGATTCAGTAGAGATATCAGCAGTCATGCAGGCACTGCAGTATCAGGGCACCGACGAAACATATAAGGGTGTCCCATTAAAATTGGGCCAATAATTTGAAAATGAAAGACACTTCAGTGGCAGATTGAACCAAACGCATACTACTCGCACTAGCCTGCAGGTACTCAGGCTGTCTTTTAGTTCTCCCCATACTAAATAATTAGTAATTCTTAATTATCTATTTTTTAGTTATGGGCTGGAAACCCAAAATATGAACACTGAGATGTAGAGCACTTTGAGAAGCCACCGACAAAATTGTTTTCTGTGCGATACGTCTAGGGCTGTTATTTTTCCCGTGTTGTAAAGAAGCAGTGCACTATAGCAGTGCACTCACGGTCCGTCACGTGGCTTTTATTTTTACATTTCACGGGTTTTCTTCACAACGTGAAAAAAAATAACAGCGCGTGCTACAGGAGGTTATCAGAGGCCTCGAATGGGAAGAGTTTGTAATAAGAGTTAATGAATAGTACCTTAGTAACTTGCGCTTTATCGATGAAATGGCATTTCTGAGTTACTCACGGGAGGAATAGCAATTTATGATGACTGAATTAGACAAAAAGAGCAGAAATGCAAGTCTGCAAACTAATCTGCAGAAAATGAGCGTAATACACAACAACCTTGGAAGAGAACAGCACTTCAAAATAGCTAGCAGTGCACTTGAAGTTGTAAAGGAGTACGTCTTCTGAGGACAGATAGTAACCGCGGTGCCAAACCACGAGATTCAAGTAGCTAGAAGAGTAAAAATAGAGTGTAGCTCATTAAGCAAGCACTCTCCAATCATGGCTGGTCGATCGCCATTATCTCAGAAGAGGGAGTTATATAACACCTGTATCTTGCCGGTACTTATAAACGTACGGAGTAGAAACCTGGAGGCTTACAAAGAAGGTTCAGCTCAAATTGAGGGCGATGCAGCGAGCCATGTAAAGTAAAATGATAGGTGTAACATTAAGACACAAGTAGAGAGCAGAGTGGGTCAGGGAACAAAATGGGGTGAAGGATATCATAGTTGAAATCAAGAAGAAATAGACATTGGCCGTGCACGTGGTGCGAAGGTAGGATAACCGCAGGTTACTAGGGGTAACTAACTGGATTCCCAGAGAAGGCAAGTGGGTGAGGAGGAGAGAGAGTTATTTGGGTAGATGAGATTAGGAAGTTTGCAGATATAAAGTGGCAGCAGCATGCACCAGACCGGGAACATTAGAAAGACTTTTGTGCTGCAGTGGGCGTACTAAGGCTGATAATATATATATATATATATATATATATATATATATATATTAGATAGAAGGATAGATAGATAGATAGATAGATAGATAGATTGTGTAAACGTCTGTTTTCTCATATATACGCTCAAAATACCAGAAAACATCTGCACGTAAAAATTTCTTTACTGAGCACTTTATCGTCCTTTCGGGACGGCCTGCGTACAGTGAGGCAGTGCAGGATTTGGCTCCCCTAGCTTTGTAAACTGTAGCGGATAAACTTTCTCGTGTTCAAAGGAAGATAGAAAGGTGTATGGCACGTTTCTCCCTGACGAATTTCACCATGAACAGCGCCCATGTCAATGATACTGCGGATGGGGCCAGTCTGACTCGAGTTTCGTTATGGATGGAAACGTGCCACACATTTATATGAAGGCGATGCCTACAGCCACAAGCTCGTATTTCGCGTACTTTTTAGGTAAAATGTACACTCGGTACCATTATGCCCCACTTCTGCCCGTTGTCAGAATAACTTAAGCTCTGCCAAATCTGCTCGCAAATCGCGATGAAAGGTTATATGCCGAAATGGCAAGTTGTTTCATGCTTGAGCATGTTGCATGCACCGATAAAGAGCTGCCAGGACAGGTAGTGCTTCGCCCGGTCTATATGCGCAAGTTTTTGTTTCGCCCTCTACAGTTCCCAGGGCACCAAGAGAGGAGAGGCCGTGCTCACAATTTGGAATTCATTGTTATGCCGCCCGGTTCAGCCACTTGAGTTTCAGACAGCAAAATATTCGACGCACGTCCGGAAGACTGCTATGTGGGTAGCCTCTTCTCGACGCTAACTCTTACCCTGGAAAACACATAAAATTGTTTTTGCTACTTTAAATTAATGAAGAAAGCATCCTCTGTTCTCCTTCAGTGAACGACGAAGTCGATTTCAAGAGGCATCACTCGCCTTGGACAGAATTCCACGCATCTTTTGTCTATACCAACTTGTTCCTCAACTTCGAGGCCCTTGAAGGAGTAGAGTAGGAGGGGGGGGGGGCGGCGGAAAAGCGCGTACGAAAACAACAAGAAAAGAGAAACACGACGTAAAGTGTAGCGAGAGAGCGCTGCCCTCTCGACAGGCAGACAATGCGCGCACGCGGACGATTCGACTGTATTATTCAGGGCAAAGCGTGCGTATGTATATAGCATACGTGCTGAGCGTGGCCCACTTGGCAGCAATGGCAAGCGCCGAGATGGCGGTGTTTGGCCTTTTCATCGAAGCGCCTTCCCAATGGCCGCTTCTCCGCCTCGCTGACGCTGTAACCTCGCTCTCTTGGGCACGCCGTTTGGCGGCCGCGCCGAGACGTTGTCGGCACCGAAAAGTAGGTGCCCCTCTCTTCCCTTCACTGCGTGGCGGTATATAAAAGAAAGAGGAATAAACAAATGCGGCGAACTGA
Organism: Rhipicephalus microplus; assembly: GCF_043290135.1. Classification (NCBI taxonomy): domain Eukaryota; kingdom Metazoa; phylum Arthropoda; class Arachnida; order Ixodida; family Ixodidae; genus Rhipicephalus; species Rhipicephalus microplus. The sequence continues at coordinate 298,096,591 of NC_134710.1, forward strand.
ATGGCATTCGGGGTTGGATGCCCCTGCATAACGCGAGAAGGAAACGAGTGCTGCGAGACGCGTCGAAGACGCTACGAAAGCTCGTGAGCATGCGAAAAAAAAAGATGAAGAGGCGAGACGAACTAAGAGGAATAGGAAAGGGCGGAGGTCTTTGCCAAGACGAATGCTCGATGGATAGCGGGGCTACAACCGGGTTGCCTTTCGTTCCGTTTTGCCCCGTGTGCGCCCCTTCACTGCTCTCTCGGCCTCACCTCTCATTGTTTTTTATCGTATTCGCGCCCCGGTGGGGGTTCACGCGTTCTGGCGATCTGGCGAGCACTTTGAAGTTTTGCGAGGATGTGGGTGGTGCGCACGCTGCCGCCGCGCTATTTGCTTAGAGATGTGCGCTGCAGCGCGCGGGTGGAGCGCTCTGCGCGTGCGCCATGAATAATTCATGAAGGTGAACGGGTGAGAGCTGTCTTGGTCGTCCCTTGTTTCGCGTCCATTTTCGTTTTTCGTACTTTACAATATTTCCTCTTTGTTATCTCTCAACTTTCGGAGTTGTTACTCATTTTATTTGTTTCCTATCTGAGGTGCGGCTCTCAACCACCGGCTTCTTTCTTGCGGTAGCTACTGCACTGAATCCCGTGTTTCTTTTAGGTTGAATTCTTTGTCGAATGAGTTCAGAAGGCACTTTGTCTTTACTTTGTAGAAAAAATGCAGGCGTTTGTTCTTTCGTAGCACTTGTGTTACTTAAAGCATGGGCTTGCGCGCCGTTGTACAAGTTAGTGCCCAAAGCTCTGAAAGCCAACACGCACACCAAATTGGATTTATTTATTTATTTATTTATTTATTTATATGTGGGGTTTAACGTCCAAAAAACCACCATACGATTATGAGAGACGCCCTAGTGGTGGGGCTCCGGAAATACACCGACTTGGAGATCGTCAGGAAGTTTGAGGTTATTGCAAGCGCGAGAGGTTTGTGTTCCAATCGAATGCACAAGCCACTTGAGTCATGGTGCAATTCAAAAATATTTTTTCAGTGCTTGTGGATAAAATCAACTTGCATTACCATGTTTAAACTCTTTGCAAGCTATTGATGTACATAGGGGTCAAAAGTATGCTTCGGTTATTCGCTATTAGTCAAATCACTTGTGTCTTGCAGTTTATTATCATCCATTTTGCAAACAAGATACTTACAAGGGTTTATTAGTGTGATAGCGTTAAAGAGCTCGTTTTGCAGCGATTTTGATGTTTCGATGTCCGCGTCGTTGCCGTTTGATGCGAGCGAGAAATCAAGTTCTTCCGTGGGCGAAAAATTGAGAAACACGCAAATAATTGAATATTAAACATCTTCGTTTCAACTGAGCATCAAAATTCGGACCTAGCGCGTGACAAACAGGTGTTTTGCCACAAAGTCGCACCCTTGCTTTAAACTGCATGAAAAAAAATGAAGAAAACCCAGTGTATGATTGTAGACTGAATACAAGCGACACATGTAGAGAGATTTTAACGTATATATCATGGCATGACAGAAGCGTAGAATCAAATTAGGCACCAAAATACGCGAATTACGCAATCAGTGTGTGTTTTAAAGGTCTGAGCATTCCAAAGTGCTCAAGCATAGCTGATTATCATTGTGCTCATTTTCATCAACTGCATCAACCAAGTGCCCAGCTGCGCAGGTACGCGCGGCACCCAGCGGACGTGTAGTGGGCCCTTCACAACTGGACTTGTAGTAGACATTCTTTGAAAGCACTAAACAGCTAATATTAGAAGCACAGACGTTCCTCTCTTTACGGCGCTGTTGAGTTGTCCACCAACAAGCAAAGCGAGGCTAGTGACTGACAACACGATGCGTATGGGGTGCGATCGTACTACCACGTTGTACTACTGAAAGCGAAACTAAAGCGACTTACAAGTTTTTGGAACACAGAAACATAAACGCCATGCGAGTTTTTGTGTACGAAAGCCAACAGCCGCACCCTAATTATGAAATATTTCATTCAGTGCACTACTACTGGGAAGTACACATTCACAGGTTCGGCTAGTGAAAAAAAAATTGTAGACGCACCTTGTAATGCAGTTTCTGTTCTGAATTTCGTACATTATCGTGAAAAGGTTTCATAATATGCATACTCTACAACAAACGCAGAAGTTCACACTAGAATATGAAGTAGACGTGAATATCAGAATGAAATGCTCATGTATGCTGCTACTGTGTCTGATCTCGTTGCTACTATGTACTCACTGCTACTGTGTACTGATCTCGTTGCAGAACTACCGAATTACAAAACCAATATCTTCTCTTCTGTGAATACAGCTACCATGGCATCAGCATGTAGCTAACATGTCTTACTACATAAAAGCATTAGCTAACATTGTATTTATAAGAAGTTTATCTGTACGATCAAACCGTGTTCGCTGGTTTTTGGTCAGTTACATTTTTTTAATAACCCACCTCTTGTGTAATGCCATTTGGCCCTGAGGATAAATTAAATAAATAAATAACGAGTATAAATACAGTCGTCCGTGGCCGTGGAATTCTTCCCTCTTGCCTTTTTTTTTCTTGTGCTGGCACACAGTTATTCCAGTGACATTGTGCAGCATTTTATGTTTCTGCAACAATGCTAATGCAATCACAATGCGGAGATACAAGTTCCCTCTTTCTTAATGAATTACTTTGATTACACGTAAAATAATTGTTGAAAAACCTGTGGTTGTATGCAGTTATGTACCACCATTCTCTCTTCCAGCTCTTTAGTTGAACACAATAAAACACAATATTTGAATAGGAAAACGCTGCCCCATTCAAATTTTCGGAAGAGACTGAAACTGGCATTATTGCAAAGCACAGTAATCAGGTAGACACGAAATAATTAACATTACATTTTTAATACTTCACTTTTGCCCGCTGATTGTCATCGTAAAAGCAGTATTAAAGTGATGTTTAGTAAGTGAAAATTTATCCTTTGGCTAGCAGCACTTTTGAGATAAACGCAGTTACCCACGCAATAGTGATACAAAGTGCCCCTTCGAACAGTCAACTACGTACATAAATGAAATAACAGTACATAAGTAAGTTAAGAAGTTTCAATGCTTTCTTATAGATGGCACAAAAAATGAGAAGGCAGCGAGCAGTAAGCGCACGTCTATGAATGCACTTCTGCCTTTTTCTTAGTAATAGTAACAAATACTGTACTTCAGTTTTTATTTATTTTTTTATATTGCAGTATTGTTTTATATTGCTACTTGCTCGGACATGGGCTGGGCATGTAGCACGTAGACAGGATAATCGCTGGTCATTAAGGGTAACTAACTGGATTTCCAAAGAAGGCAAGCAGGTTAGGGGGAGACGGAAGGTTAGGTGGCGGATGAGATTAAGAAGTTTGCGGGTACAAATTGGCAGCAGCAAGCACAGGACTGAATTAACTGGTGGAACATGGGAGAGGACTTTGTCCTGCAGTGGACGTAGTCAAGCTCATGATGATGATGATGATGATATTGCAGTATGAATGTTTCTGTGAATTTGTTATATTAATTGTTCCAGCGGCTTACGTGCCAAAACCAAGATATCATTATCGGGCCTACCACAGAGTGTATACCGGAATACTTTTCATTAAGTGGGGTACTACAATGCTCCTCCAACTAGGACGTCCTGCTCCACCATGGTAATCCAGTGGCTAAGGTACTCGGCTGCTGACCCGCAGGTCGTGGGATGAAATCCAGGCTGCGGCTAATGCATTTTCGATGGAGGCGAAAATGCTGTAGGCCCGTGTGCTCAGATTTGGGTACACGTTAAAGAACCCCAGGTGGTCTAAATTTCCGGAGCCCTCCACTACAGCGTCTAACACTAATGATAGGGTAGTTTTAGGACGTTAAACCCCACATATCAAATAAATCAAACTCGGGCACTCAAACCCAAGCCTTGTGTTTATCAGCGCAGCAATGTAGCCGCTAGGCTGTCATGACGGATCAAACTGCTTTTTAGAGGGAAACAGCGCGAAAAACGGGAAAACAGACAGAGAAGGACACATAAAGAGCACTGACATACAACAAAAATTTTATTCTTCAAACCACGCATATATACCTATGCAGTGGAACGAAATAAAAGAAACAAAATAAATAGTCGAATTGAATGCGTGAGTAGGCCTTGGGTTGCCCTCTCAGAAAAAGAAGTAGACTTTTTTGCTGGTTGATTGCACGCGCTTTGAGAATTACTTTCTGATGTTTATTTTATATTCATATTCGACGATCACTTTTGTTTTTGTTTTTGTTTTCCGTTGCACTGCATAGGTGCTTGGATTGAAGAATAAAATTTTTGTTGCAAGCTAGCGCACTGTATCTGTCCTTCTTTGTCTGGTTTCTCGTTTTTTGCGATATTTCCTTCCAATATGTCGTACCAACATGCCTAAGCAGCCACTTTAGCTGGATAAAACAGTATTTTTTCGATGGAAGATTTTAAAAGCAGTGACGCGCAAGTTTGAAAAGGCTGACGGATGCGTCTTTGTAAAGCGTGCACCACCTTAGACGAGTATGTGTGCGGTGAAGCCAATGCTAGGGCCGTCACACTAAAATTTGCATCGACGCACCGAGGAGTCAGTTTCTTCCGCTACAATTCTTTACGTTGTTTGCCTTTTCAGCAATACACAGAAAAAATCTAAACGAGATTGTTGCATGACAGAGGAATTTACATAAAATTATCACTACTACAATCATGTGTGCCAAACGCAACCAACAATAGAAGGCTACATGTACATGATGGCTGTGGATAGCGCTAAATCTCAGCATCGAGAAAAATGTTTAATACAGGGGAGAGTGAAATTATTGTTGTTTTCACTATTTTCTGCTCTTTTTTTTTGAGAAATGTCGTTATTAGCCAGTAACCGAAATTTCATTGCATCGTTAACATAAAACAAGCGATGGTGCTAGTAGATTGACCGTGAGTGTATTACATTTGCAAAAGTTTCGGGTAAATAGCCGAAGCACTATAGCTTAGTGGAATATCACACTAACGAGTGATGACACAGGGTCTGCACTATGAAGTTCAAGAAGTGAAACACTACGGCATTAATAATAATTTTTCGCGGGTTGTAGGCTGGCATTTGCTATGCTATCCTTTGTCATTCTTCTGAAAAGCGTGGTATCCGCTGAACACTTCCAAGGAATTCCGTGCCAATCGTTCATGCAGTGGCTGACGGCGATGAGGAATTATGCCTGAAGTGAGTATGCCCCGCAGTTTGGTGATCAAGAACAAGCTTTTATATTGGGTTGGAGCATTGGACGACCCACTCGTTACGCTATTTGCGCTCTGTGACGCCTGGTTGTTCTTTTTCGGTTCTAAAACGCTTTATTACTCATAGTACCGCGATTACTTTTCCGACATCAGGCATGCCTATAAGAAATTGGTGAACATGTCCCAAGCACTGGCGTGGATCATTGGTAGAATACTGGAACACAGTGGATCCGGGTTAGATCACAGCTGTGACCTTGGTACTATTTGTTTCATATTTCGTGCGATAGTGGTTATGGACCTCAGTGGCGGTGGGAGCGGACAATTACGGCACCGCCCGTGACACGAGCTCTGATCTCATGACAGCTTTCGCTGTAAAACGACAACGCCATGCAGTTCTTCGTACTTTGTTCACGGTGGTGTATTTTCTGTGTTAATTTTCTTTCTTTCTTTTTCTCTTTTTCTCTTTCTTTCTTTCTTTTATTCCTTAATCTATACATTTATTTATTTCTCTATTTCCTTCTTTTCGCTGTATAACGAGAATACAATGCACTGCTACATACCTCGTTCAAACTGGTGTATTTTCTGCAGTAGATTTTTCTTTCTTTCTTTCTTTCTTTCTTTCTTTCTTTCTTTCTTTCTTTCTTTCTTTCTTTCTTTCTTTCTTTCTTTCTTTCTTTCTTTCTTTCTTTCTTTCTTTGTTCTTTCTTTCTTTCTTTTTGTTTTCTTTTATATATTTACGTTAATATTTATTTCTCTATTTTTTACTTACTTTCTTTTTCTTTTTTCTCTTTTGCTCTTAAAGGAAGCATTTTTACCAATACGGACAGAATAAGTGCGAAACTAGTGGCGCACGTTTCCAAGCAATTTTTGTTCGAAGCACTCAACGTGGGGCGAAGCCTTAGAATCGTGCGCATATCATTGTGCTGCCGTAGACAAACGATCTATACTATCTGAAATACTTCTGACCTGTGAGATCATGCGGTGTAATTGCCGCCTGTATCTGAATACCTACAGTACTTATGTACAACACAATTTGACAGTACTTGACGCTTCTATAGCGTTCGTTTGGAGATTTGTTTGGTTCTTTTTGTTGCTTCTTTTCTCTACGTTGCGACTGCACGCAGCAAATTCGTGTACTTATCAAATCAAAAGAATATGTCGTTGTATGGTTTGTCACTTATCGAAGTGATAAATTTGTGAATATTTTAATGCTCTCATCTTTCTAAATGTAGTCAAATGCTGCTTCCGCAATAAAGGAGGAAAAATACGGACCATTCCACTCTGTGAAGTTGGATGACCAGCAAAGCTGTATTACGAGAAAAAGGTCTATAAAATCACCGTCCAAGCACTCCGTACAAAAAAGGGTAACCAAGAAAAGCTGAAACGTGCGGCCCCGGTGTCTCGCAGTGGGTTCAAGCCGACGTGGCACTGAAGTCGTTCAATTTTATTGGTTACATGTTCGTGCTTTTTAATAAGGCTAAAGACACGTTTGGCTTGGCTTTACCACAGTGTATATTTCACATGCTCGCATTTCATTGTTCCTCGCACGAACCCGGTTATGAAGGAGCGTGAGGGGTAGTTAAATGCGGTTTACGATGCGTTAATTACAGTGGCTGTTTTCTAACCACAGGCAGTCACTACCGAAGCCAATGCGCCACTGGAGACACTCCCGCCGTTAGCGGGCATTCCCCCAGCCGAACGCACTCCCGCAATCTCCACGTTGACGGCGCACGCCACTTGTTCAGCGTAGGCGCTGAACCGTGTCACGTGTAGGCAGAAAGAAATTGGGTGCATTTTTTCTCATCTTCAAGAACCACGCATTCATTGTTTAATGCGGCGTTGTTGCATACGGTTGACATCGCGAGCTAATTGGTGGCGTGGTTTGCAGGATCCGCCCGCCACCGGCGCTTGCACTTCCGTTCGCGATTCAGCACGGCTTGGAAGGCTGCTGGATCATCGATACACAGTTGTTTTCGACACTCGGCTTTCAGGGCCTGTTTTTGTGATAGGACTGCACTATCGGCCTGGTGATTGCGACCTCTCTCACGTTCCCACTGTCGGCGATTTTCTAGAGCTGTCCGTGGCATACTCATGTGGAAGGTTTTAGGAGATACTGGTGCGCGCGTGCTCGGCACCACGGCTGCGACGAGATGGACGACGTCACTCACAACGCAGCCAATGGCACGCGTGCTTGGGTGCGTCGCTGATCATGACGTAACTCATTGGATAGCCAATGGATACCACTCGTGACACCACCGCTGGATAGTTTTTCGTTTCTCCTATTTATGCAGAGCTTTCGCTGTAAAATGAATATTCCTGAACGGGGTTGGCACTGGAGCCAACGTTTAGATAAGTGGCCTCGTCTTCTTTAGGACGCCAACAAAGATGCAGCTTTGAACAAGACGAGGCAACTTGTCGGAACATTGGTTCCATCGATACCCAGTGTTGAAGAATAGTATTCATCTCTTCAGGCTTTTGTTAGCTCCTGAACTTCTACCTTGTTAGGGCTAGGAAAGGACATGTATTTACTGTCATGACTTGATAATCGCAGCGATGACAATATTTCGAATACTACGATATACACAGACTGGTTCGGGTTCAAGCTAAGACACGTTCTTCACTAAAGGTAAATATTTGCAGGGACATTGTTGAGTAGTGTAATGACTTGAATTTGTGTCGCACTTCAAAAAAAAAAAAAAACAATTTTAGCAGCAACTGAGGGAACAATTTCTTCCATAGTTTTAAGATGTACCACATTGAAGCTTCCAACGATGTTCACAGGGCCGTATTGCGAAGCATATAGAACATTTATTTTTTCATTTATTGCATCATCATTGTTAATATTCACTATTTATTTTAATAAATACGGAGGACTTGAAGTTTTCTCGATCTCCGCTGTGGGTCAGCCCGATATGGCACCAACTCTTGGATCAGCCTAAACCAATATTTTGCCCATTTTATTGGGGCCCGGAGATGAAAAATGAATGAAACCTTGGTTATATATATTTTTTTGCGAAAAAAAAAGAAAGCAGGGACTACTTCGCACTAGCGGTGTTAAGCCTGAAGTACGGGGGGAAAAGGATGACCTGCCTCGCTTCTTTATATCTCGATATTTCTTTCTTCATCTCTATTATCTTATTGTTTTCTCTTTCTATCTGTTTATTCTAATTTTCTACTATTTCACTTGTTTTCTCATTGTTTCTCTACATCTCCTTTTTCTCCTCTCATGCCCCTCCGCGGTGGTCTTGTGGCTAAGGTTCTCGGCTGCTGACCCGCAGGTCGCGGGATCGAATACCGGCTGCGGCGGCTGCATTTCCGATGGAGGCGGAAACGTTGCAGGCCTGTGTGCTCAGATTTGGGTGCACGTTAAAGAACCCCAGGTGGTCAAAATTTCCGGAGCCCTCCACTACGGCGTCTCTCATAATCCTATGGTGGTTTTGGGACGTTAAACCCCACGAATCAAATCATCATCATATCAATCAATCAATCAATCAATCAATGAATCAATCAATCAATCAATCAATTTTTCTTCTCTCTCTTTTTGATTTCTTCTCTTTCCCTTTCTTCATTTTTGTATTTTCTCTGTTTTTTATCTATATCTTCTTTAGTACCCCTTTTTGTGTTTATTTCCTTTCATATCTTTCTCACTGTATTTTCTTTCTGTGTTTTTCTATCTTTTTACTGTGTTCCTTTCTTTTTCTCTGGTTCTCTTTTATCTTTCTTTCTATCTAACTCTTTTCTTATCTCTACCTTTATACTCGTTCTATCGCCTATCAGACCTATTACATGCCAAGCTGGACAAACTGGTGCACGTGTTGTGGTAGTGAAGCGGAAGATGGAGAAGAGAACGAAGAGTGCACGGGCTGGTTTTTGAATGCTGTTTTCAGTCTGCTGTGCATGACATAACAAAAAGCTTAACAGCTCGGTTGTTAAAGTAGCGTTTCTTACAGCTGGGTATCATTAGGATCGAGTAGGCAGAAATATGTGTTCACAATGAGGTTGCAAAGACTCGAAGTGGTTCTGCGACATTTTGCAGCCTCGCATTAAGATTGGCGACCCGGATACCGGGCGCACATTGTGAATAAGCTCGCGTTTTATGCAATATCTACCCCTAGTGAGAGTCAAGACCAAGAGCTCATCGAATAGGGGCGGAGGGACTTCGAAGCAGTGCAGAAGACCACAGCGTGCCAAGCCGAAGCCAGAGGCTAATCTTTTAATCTGCGCGGGAGACGGCTCAGCAGCAAATGCGTTCCAGCAATCGTGAGCCCCGGTCAATCATATTCGGTCGCAGTTAGTCCGCGCTGGAGGGGCGTTCGCTGTCGGTAGAGGGATTCCAACAATGGCGATGGTGACAATGGTGAGCGGGTACTCATGGACTCGCATCGTCACCCTCCGTCCATGTACGCGCGGCGAATGGGGAGTCGGCGCGGCTTGTTCGACAGGGGAGCTTGCACTCATTGCTAATTTCGACAGGAGGCTGAATAAGCGCTGGGCCTTTCCTCACGGATAGACTGGCGGCACATATCGAGCCAGGATTAAGGCGGCGCCGGATTATCTTCCCAATGCTGCGCGCCCTCATTCCTGAAACCAGTAGATGTGCCCTTTCGACCTCGTGGCTGAAGGGGGAACAAAAACCGAATGACTTCGTCCCCAGACTTCGCAATAGCGCCCTAATAACTTTGGCTGTAGTTTATTATTGGAATGTATGGATGCGAATGTGACCCATGCTAGCTAGCCTCGTGTAGGCGACTCCCATGCGATTAATCTAGTACACTACTGTCACCGTCCTGCTTTGCTGTAAATTAACACTCGTTGAGAGTGCTCCTGAATAGAAAGGCGGATCTAGCATATATATTTAGTGTTTGCAAAGTCTTATTTTTTTAAATCATAATTTCTGGAATGCAGATGCTATCAGTGAAAGTTGCCTTGCTAATATCTTGTAGAACTTCACTTTGTTGAGGTATCTGCCAAGAGGGGAATCAAGTTATGAAAAATAAGGTTTATGGGAACAAGTGGGTGTGGAAAAAAAGAAAAGCCCTAGTGTAACTTTAGAAAAACAACACTTGGTGTTTAACTGTAACATCATCAATTTAGCCTTCCATTTTAATGAAAGCTTGCTTAAAGTCACCCTTGTTATGTTTTAACTGATGGTTACGCAAGAAGAGGCTAATCGGCGAAGACGATGTGGGGGTATAGAAGCGTATGAATAATTAAAACAACAACAGTCGATGTAGGCAGCGCACCCACAGTCGGTAAGTTCACACATGGGTTTTTACTTGTTAATTTTACTATGGTGACGCGACTCCAGTTGACACATGAAGACAACGGTCTTAAATCAGCTTAGACGCCTCTCGAGGCCCACTGCCTCCCGACATATTAGCTTACGAGTGCAAGGTTGCAGTTTCTCTATCGAAGTTCTGCATTTTACATAACAACACAGAATAATGAGTGCAGCAAGTATGGAAGTTGATGCAATAAAGTCCATATATATATGTGTGTGTCATTTCAGTTCAAGTGTACTCGTGGAGGTATGTGTGAATGTGAGAAGTAGTATCTGAGGCGTTATATTTCATAGAAAAATTTCGTGTTGACTAAAAGGTGCTTCAAACTTTGGGCACCAAGTGAAAGTGTTCCGCTAAATGATTTATATAATATTGCTGTTCTGAGTAATTAATACGAAACAATTTTTTATATACCTTCAAGGCACAACTATTTCATACAATGGTAATTTTTTTTATTTTCGTTTTTTTCTTTCTTTTTTGCTTTGGCAAAGCTTGCTTGCAATCTGCTGCATGTACAGCCTTTTTTTATTAAAAAACCCAAACGTTTTCGACCGCAATATATTATATTTTCGCCTTTATAAGTTATCATAATAAATTACTAAAATACATTATAAGCAAATGAAGAGAAAATGTTGCCTAAATATTGTTGCAAAGTAGGGAGAAACAATTTTTTGACTCGTATAGCGGCTTCATTTTTGCAATGTAGCGGTTGAAGTAAAAATATGAATTTTATGTTGTTGAATAGCATAATTTGTTCCTACGATAAGCTGAAAGATTTGAAAGAGTTAATTTTTTTTCAAGGGGGGAAAACAAAATTCCAGCTGAACAACCACATGGTAATAAGAAGCCTGCCTTTGCCTCACCTCCACTGCATAGGGCGTCACCGCGAGGTTCTAGTGAGGGCTTTTCGGCAGCGAATGATGCGTGCCATACAACTGCTTGTCGCTTGTTTTTTTTTATACTGCGGTATAGAGCGCCGAAAAGGGCACTAGTGTTAATTTTAAGGAATGGTATCTTTTCCCGTGGAAAATCAAAGGGCAGGTTATATTCAACCGCTTCTTAGTCCCAAGAGGCAGATTTATAATGCAGTCGGTGGCCTGCAATAAAGTATTGAGGCATTGTATTTGGCTTCTGATAATTAATACACGGGGTCCTACTAATTAATAACGACATAGTTAAATTATATTTCATCTAGTATGTTTTTGTAATGTTTCAGGTATGCCAATGGGTGATCTCTTACCACTGATGTGCGCGATGAAATGACGTATCGTAGACCCGTTAGAGATGATTCAATATTGTAACCATAAATAATACTGATACTTTAGTCACCAGTTCTGGCTCTATTTTAAGCTTTTCATCTATTTTTTAATGGTTCTAGAGGGTTGGAGACATTAAGCACATCACCATTACTGGATGCTATCTATCTATCTATCTATCTATCTATCTATCTATCTATCTATCTATCTATCTATCTATCTATCTATCTATCTGTCTATCTATCTATCTATCTATCTATCTATCTATCTATCTATCTATCTATCTATCTATCTATCTATCTATCTATCTATCTATCTATCTATCTATCTATCTATCTATCTATCTATCTATCTATCTATCTATCTATCCATCTATCTATCTATCTATCTATCTATCTATCTATCTATCTATCTATCTATCTATCTATCTATCTATCTATCTATCTATCTATCTATCTATCTATCTATCTATCTATCTATCTATCTATCTATCTATCTATCTATCTATCTATCTATCTATCTATCTATCTATCTATCTATCTATCTATGTATGCTCCGGTTATCTTCTCTCCAACACTGTGCTTGTAGCGCTTTCAAATGTTTTCATCTGAAATGCCCGGGTATATTGAGGACATATATCCTTAAAATGATGATACAGGTGGGATTTCTGCAAAGCAAACGTCAGTTAAATGTTCGTCAGCTTCAGTGTGATAATCGAAACATGTGTGGTAAAGCTTGTGATAAAAATTAATTCGCATACTTTAGGCACTACCCAGATATATTGTAGAAAACGTTCCCACTATCAATGTCCACCTAGTCCCGAAGCTTACCTCCAGAAAAGGTAGCTGCCTATATGCGTCATAGCTTCTTCCTAATAATAGATCACCGCCATATGAAAAAAGAAAAGAGAACAGCACCTCATATGCTGTCAACATAGCGATGTTGCTCGCTGCGTTCTTATACCATTGTCTGTGGTCTTCGTAAGTTGAAACAAATATCACACCTCCTATTTTGTGTATGGGAGCTTCTCCGCGACGTCAGTTATGTTTCGGAGAACCACCGCTTTTCATTTGTTTGTTTCTGGACGGCGGAATCCCCAGTAGTGCCGCTGACTTCCATCCGGGCCACGCGCGCCCACTTCCGGTGAGCGTGCCCAAAACTTCCGGGCAGCGACTCCCATTTCCGGATTCGACCCTGCAAGCTCGTTTACCAACACTTGGCGCTTGCTGGTTCAGAACTTTGGTTTCAATGGCCCGTTTGCGCCATTGTTTTTGTGCACACATTGCAAAAGGAATCTGAGTGCTACTGTTACACGCAGCAGGTCGCGGGATCAAATCCCGGCTGCGGCGGCTGCATTTCTAATGGAGGCGGAAATGTTGTAGGCCCGTGTGCTCAGATTTGGGTGCACGTTAAAGAACCCCAGGTGGTCGAAATTTCCGGAGCCCTCCACTATGGCGTCTCTCATAATCATATGGTGGTTTTGGGACGTTAAACCCCATAAATCAATCAGTACTGTTACACGCAGTACAATTGGGCTATGCCTTTACTTAGATTTATCGGAACGACTGGTGAGAGAAGAATAACGTGGCAGAAACTGCTAAGCGAAACTACTGGAAACAAAAATATTGAGCTCGTTCTTTAAACGACTTCTCGTCAGGAGTGACTGGAAATCACGGTTATTCCCTGAAAGTTGTAACGTGGTGTCTAGGAAGCATTCTGCCGAAATAATTTCTTAAATCGGTTCATTCTTGGACACGTTTAAGCGAATACCAGTGTGCCAGTCTTCACACCTCTTTTGGCTAGCTTATCTGCGAACGCGAATATTTGTTCTCTCTGCCTCGGCTCACGTTCGCCAGCGCTGTCTTTTGAGAGTTGCCGTATAAACGTTGACGCGATAAACACTACCTTCTGTCCTTTCTGTTCACTTTCTATATTGCTTCACGACGTACCTGCAGTGGCAGTGGCATTGCGCCCTTCACCTCACAACATGCTCGTTGTTTTTTTTTTTGGCCGTGTCTAAATCTGGTGAGCGGCTGTTTAATGAAGACGATCAGATATACACAAATAGATAGATGTTTTGTTTTCATAGACTCAGCGAGCCCTTATTAGGTGGAGGCAATGTCAGTGCTTCATGTCGAATTGTGTACATTGCAGTAAGTCCGTATACTCTTGAGACCTCAGTATTCAGCGGAGTCATTGTCGAGCACTCGTGTAAACGTACCACCAACATAAGCTAACATTGCATGCGGCAGTTCCAGCGAGAGTTTAAGTAGCCAGAACATCTGACAGCATAATTCAATAAAACTGGAGAAAAAGAGAAAAAAAAGACAAGGATGATAAATGTATGTCGTGCCTGCACAGTACACCCATTTCGCGTTGAAGTTTCTTAAGTACAAACACAGGGTAAGACTTGTGTTAAAGTGAGGGCGCCTCGAAATGTTTATTTATTCTTTTTTTATCACATCATGAGAAACTTACTGCTGTAAAAATGATGAACACGTCTATCTAACGCGTCACATCTTCTTAATTGGTAACTAACGCTCGACATCTGCATATTTAAGCACAGTCGTCGGTGACCTTAATTATTTTACCACTTCTAGTTTAGAAGTGTTTACATGATTGCATGCGCTTACAGACATGGAAAACATTATACACATAGAAAACATTCCAAACTCCGTTACAAGTATCTTTAGAACCAACCATTCAGTGCCTACTTAACCTGATTCCTGTTAAGCTATGGTTTGCAAAAGTAATTTATTCGAGTATGTATACTCCAAAAGTGAGACTATGTGCTGGAAACCCCTTCAAGGCCACCGAGAGCCTCTGCGAAAGCAGTAGTTACTAGCACCCATCGCAGGCGCATGCGCCTCCGGAACCAGCAGACCTTCGTATGCTTTCACGCCTTGTCGCCGGTTTTGATGCACCTCACACTACGCAGAGCGCCATCGAACGCGAGGCAGTCGTAGCAAGCTCCCTTCGCGCCCAAAGCCGCCGGCAACCCACTATCCGCGCGGAGCACGAGGGAGCACGCATTGCAAACGGCGAGCATTCTGTGCATAACAGCCTTCTATTCTGCCTGTCTCCCCCTTCGCCTCGTTACTGTCCATTTTTCGAGCAATCTCCCCTTACCTCCCTCTTCGCTGAACGCTCTTTCTCTCGGCCTCAACAGCAGTGCAAGCAAAGCTCAGAGCATGCGCGGGAAACGCGCGTCTGGGTATCATCTGGGGGAGAGTCAGCCTGGCCAAGCCGACTGGCTGGCTGCTCGCTGTAACCAAATTATCTTCGGCCCTTATCGTTTGCCCCCTTCCGACAATCTCTAACCCACCCTTCATTCTCTCTGCTTCTCCTTCCTCATCGGGTTCGCTCCGTATGGGCACGTTCCACCATCACGCGCATAATCCCGTTAAGAATTACAAACTGTTTTTAGGTAAGGTCGCGCGCTCGGCCACTGCTCTCTGGAGGGCCCCCGCTGACTCCTGTCGGGGAGCCCTGCAGGAAGCGGAACTCAAGCCACGTGACTTCCACGCGCCGCCCGTGCTGCCCCTAATTCCCCACACACCCCACTCTGCGCCCTGAGCGCGCTTCGGTCTCACGGCGAAACGAGCCGCCGAACGCCTCGTACTGCATCGGCAATCCCCGGTGCACGCGACCACTAGCCCACTGTGCGGCACGAGCTTTCTCGGCACGCGCCACTCCCTAAGGACCACTGGGAGCAGACCGCGTTACAATATGGCACTGCGCCACCTTGGCGTGAAAGCAGCCCCTGCGCTTTTCCCGTTCCTTCGGAATTTGCCGATTTGTTCTATCTTTTCGTTCTCGCACTTTTCTCGCTTGATTTTTCTGGTGACAGGAGAGCACCCTCAGCGGTGACATTTCACTTCGCTCTTAATCTGTTGGTAGGCGAGACTGATATGCTTATTTTGTTCTTCCCGCACGTGTTAACTGAATGTTTAGGGCCTAGATAGCGTCGCCGACCATCCGTACTGTAAGCTTTAGTCTCTAGGAGACTTGACCAAGACACCTTTTTGCAATCGTGAGAAGGACTATATAGCAATAAAAAGATTGGCTTCTTGTAAAACTCATTCTAAGTATTTTTTTTACATATAGCGCATACTAAAAATAGTTTTTTTTTCTTTTGCGGTTATAAGGCCATCTTTACCGTATGGTTTCCACTGTATAAGAATAATTATTCATGAACACGAGTCACGTGAAGGTAAAAATTTGTGGCTGCAGACCTAAAGGTCCCGTCACGGGTTTGATCCTGGCTCCGGCTTTCAAAATTCGGTGGAGGCGAAATGGCTGAGGCCCGTGTGATGTGCGATATCGGCGCACGTTAAAAAATTCCAGGTGGTCGAAATTTCTGAAGTCCTCTACTACAGTGCCCCTCATAATAATATCGTGGTTTTGGAACCGAAAATTTCAGATATTGTTATTGAGGTAAAGGTTCGGACGTACATCGATTCGTTTTAGACGTGTATATACATATAAACAACCCTAATGACCGGAAACCAAGTGTCCAAAATAGATGTTCTGCTTGGCGATGGTGGTTTCTGTTCTCTTCTGGGTGACAGACGCAAGGGGCTGCTGGTGGATCGTGCGGGGGAAGAAGGTTTTACCAGTCGCGATGAGAGGAAAGTGTCGTCACGCGCTCGGCCCGACTGCGCACACGCATTCGAGTGGGTGCAGCGGGCTGCACCGAAGTGCTCTTACGTTTGGGGGCCATTTAGGCTTGGTGATGTTGTCTGGTCTTGCTGCGGTCGCTGCTTTCTCGTTGTTGCACCCTCCCAATTGGAGTCGACAAGGCTGATGACGAGTGCGTTGTTCGTAGAATGACTGGGTGTCTGGCTGTGCTAGCGGCGTTGGGGACCCGGGTCGCCGAGGGAACCGCGCTGAGGCAAATTGGTTCCGACAAGCTCGCTTGGGTGCCACGTGCGCGCCTATAGCGAGGCCCGAAAAGCAGCGACGCTGAAACACTCGCAGCCATTCGTAAATGCGTGCGAGTGACGCACTTGACACAGCGTTTCAGCGTGTGAAGAGAATGAAGAGATCATAACGTCGTCTTTCGCCGTTGACTGGGCTGGAAGAAACCTGCCGACAAAAATTACGACGGTACGTAAGTTCACGGTCTCGTTGAAGAATCGTTCTTTGCGGCGTCAAAATTACCAAAACATACCAAAACAGTTTTTCTGTTTTTCGTAGGGGAAAATAAATGGCTTACGTTAATTAGTACGTAATTAATATGGTTCGGTATTTGGTTTTTATTTCTGGTTAACTAGCACACGAAAAAGAGAAATATGGGGAATGAAGTAGGTAGGTAGGTAATCAACTTTATTGATTCACGAAGGAATCACTTGAGGGGGGGTGTGGTTGGGGAAGTGGAATCAGGATGACGACGAGCCCTCGGGCCGCTCTAGGTGGCCGAACACTGCTGTGCTTCGGCGACCCTTCTGGCCCAGCTCACTGTCCGGAGCTGTAAACCCGGTTGCGAGCTGCGCAGAGCAGCCTCCCATCGCTCCTGGTGTTCTGACCCTTGCCACGGAGGCTTGGGTTTGTTTGGACAATTTAGAAATATGTGCTGGAAGTTGGCTCTGGTGCTAGGACATAAGTTGCAATGAGGCGAGGTTTCGCCATGTGTAAAAAGGGAGAGAAGAAATTGAGTCGTCACTGTGGCCATTTGAAGTCCGCGCCACAATGCCTGGTCACTTCTGGAAAGAGATTTGTGTGGTGGGGGATACGTTAGGCGGGAATTTCGGTAAAATAGCGTGATATTGTGAAAGCTGACGAGTCGATCCCGGGCACCTCAAAGCGAAGGCAGGTCGCTGTGAGCCCGGTTGGCGAGTGCTCGTGATTGGGTGTGAGCGGCCGTGTTGCCTGGGTGTCCACAGTGCGCAGGGATCCAGAGGAGGGTGATGTAAAGAAATATTCTGTTGAAGCACACGCACACAAATGAAGGTACGTACCCCATAATACACGAGCGCATATAATCTGGTGTTTAAGAATTCGATTCGGCCAGCAGGTTCACTTCTTATTATTTATTGCTCACTTGTTATCGATTATGGACTTGCCGACCTTGCGCAAGACGTGACAAGTCTATCACGTGGTAGACTTGTCATGACCTCTAAGAAAGAAAAATTTGGCAGATTCCACGTACCTTGGGAATCGACTTTATGTGAAACATGCGGAGGGAAGATGACCATGTTCAAATTTTTTATTGAGCAACCCGTTATGAAATGACGTAAATATATGTACAAATGTTGCACGCACCGACATATGTTTAACAGTTGCAGATGTTTATATGACCACTTGTGTTCACTTGGGCAACGATACCAACGGAAAAATGAGTATTAGCAACACCAAAAGCGATAAGCTGATGTGGAGCGCTGTGTTTCGCGAAGAGGGTAGCCCTGTACACTGCTACATAAATGATTGATTTGTGGGGTTTAACGTCCCAAAACCACTATTTGATTATGAGAGACGCCGTAGTGGAGGGCTCCGAAAATTTTGGCCACCTGGGGTTCTTTAACGTGCACCCAAATCTGAGCACACGGGCCTACAACATTTCCGCCTTCATCGGAAATGCAGCCGCCACAGCTGGGATTTGATCCCGCGGCCTGCGGGTCAGCAGCCGAGTACCTTAGCCACTAGACCACCGTGGCGGGGCCTGCTACATAAATGAACTTCAACAGATGGCACCCAGCTGAAATTGACGTTAACCCGACGTGACGGCTGTTTCAATAGGAGTATATATTTAATGTTTACAAAAATTGGATAGCGAGCACTGCAACTCCAATTCACGATTCACGTCCATTAAGGTCTCCTTGAAAAGTGATTCCGAGATCTTACATGGCAATGTGGTGGAATATTTGATTCTCACGCAGAATGCGGTGGTTAGATTCCCGCTGAGACGCTGACATTTATTTTTCGCATTTGTCGGGTCAGTGCTGCCGATGTCAGTTTTTTTCTTCACGCTCACGCGTCAAAATTACACATGTGTGTGGTCGCCATTCCTGGGTGCACACTAAGAATGTACCCCTTCCTGGGTACATTCCTGGGCACATACCCGCCCGCGGGTATGTGCCACTGTCAGGGGGAAAGTGTTTGATTACGGTATTGGGGACCAGCGTGTCATATTTGTGAAAGCATCTTACCCTCCCACACTATTTTTGGTTCACGCCAAGTTAAGGGGTACGTCACGAGAGCACCTAGAAGTAGGCTAAACGGCTAGACAGACAGAAAGGTAGATAGAAATACAGATACGCAGATAGACGCCAAATGTCCTTGCAGTACACGTCGAATCGCTTCGCATTTAATAAAAATAATCTCAAAGCGAGAAAAGGCGAGAGCGAAGAAAGACGCGATGCGTAGGCCAGGTGTAAACGAACGAGTCTATAGCGCTTTTACTGCGCATTGTGAGTACCCGTTGGTTTTGAGTTGTTATATTCTTCGCTATAAACGGGCTCACACATTTTTTTTTTATTTTTTAGCCACTACGCTCGAGACAACGAAGGACGAAGAAAGGAGTATGAACAAACAAGAGTGTTAATACCCGTGCCACACGGGCATAGAAAATGACATTCGGTAGCGAAGGCATTCGATCAGTTCCGGAATGATATTTTTTTCGGCGGCGCTGCTACACGTCCAAAGTGAATGACATTTGAGTTGATGTCGATCGCAGCAACTTTCTCGTGAGCATCGGCTGAGTAGCAATAAAAAAAATAAACAAGCGTTACAAGCTTTATACACATTCAAAAATAATTAAAAGTATAAATAGGCATATTACGCTGCCGTTAGATATTGTTCGTTACTTTGTTTCATGACGTTGCAACTGACCATGTAGCAACTTAAGCCAAAGCTAGTCAGATGCGCAGCGTAAAATGAAAATGGCGCCTGGCGCATTTCTTTTACAGCGCCTATCAGCTGAAGAGAAGTTTTTAAGCAGTTGTTTAAGTGATTAGTGTGAATAAAATACGCAAAAAGTTTCCTTCCAGTCGAATCAAATGTCGTTTTATACAATTACTTCATCAGCTGTGCCGTCGAGAGTACGCATTTCTCAGTCGAATGAGTTCTGGCGATGGCATTAGGTGACGAATGGCATTTGGGCGAATGCCATTTCGTTCATCCTTGTGGCACCACGCGAATGACCTTCAATCTGAAGGCATTAGGAGGTAAATGCCATTTTCTCTGCCCGTGTGGCACGGGTATAAAAAAGACACAGCGCGCTCAGCTAACTTATATAACCTCAGAAAATATTTTACTCTGTCATCATCTTGCCTAATAACTTCTGACGACATGAAGTTTAATGAGTGGCCCGTTAAGCGCTCGGGCGTGAAAGAGCACCAAGTCTGACGTTAAAGTGAGGTGGTCGGGTGACTAGACGGGGACAGCGGGGGCGCCAGCCGGCCACCGGCGCCACGGTGCCCTGCAAATGTAACGCAACCATCAGGCGCTGCTGATAGCGCGCGCACCTTTTGGCGCACTGTCGCTGCCCATCCCTGCCCGAGCGCGCGCGAGTTGTTATTGATGGCACGGAGCGAAGCCGGCGCTGCTTCGGCGCCCGGTGCTAGGGCGGCGTCCATAAAGCATGACTCAGGATGGCCCCGGTGCAGATGCATAATGCAGCGAGCGCGCCGTTGCGCTCGCTCCTAAACGAAGCAGATGGATTAATTGGCTTCACCCCACCTCCGTCCTCTAACGTCTGCAACTGTGCCTCTGTCCCTGTCCCGCCACCTACAGCCCCGTGCAGAGAAATGGATGAGCGACTGCATTCCAGCCAACACCATGTATGCAATCAACACTGGGGATATCCCAAGTGGCGAGATATGTGTACAGCAGATCGGAAATGTTATTTGGAAGATTTAGTTTCCGTGCGGCTGCTTAAGCCCGGCAGACCGCTCT
The DNA here is from genome assembly GCF_043290135.1 of Rhipicephalus microplus. Lineage (NCBI taxonomy): Eukaryota > Metazoa > Arthropoda > Arachnida > Ixodida > Ixodidae > Rhipicephalus > Rhipicephalus microplus. The sequence goes on from NC_134710.1 coordinate 298,117,241, forward strand.
TGAACAAAAAGTAGCGGTTTGCGAACAATCATTTAAGGACACAAACGTCAAACGTCTTGAGCTGTCGGCTAAATTTGACAATTTGGAAAATCGAAGCCGACCGGGGAAGATCACGTGAGGATTGGGAATCACTGGAAATCAAAAGTAAAAAAGATGTGTTTGAAAATGGTTAGACATAGAAGTGAAGTCGCTTGAAAGAGTTCATCGGGTGGGGCAAAGCCACAAAAATTGCATTCGTCCAGTTATCCTTCGGTTGTATGACTTTGCAGAAAAAACAAGAATTCTATCAGAATGCAGCTAACTGAAAGGAACAAAAATCGCTTTTTCAGAGAATTTTTCAAAGAAAGCGCGCGACACAAGAGTAAATCTGGCACTCCGCAGAACAAGAGAGGGCGCGAGGCTTAAAAGTGTCGCTAACTTCTGACAAGATGAAAGTAGGCGGGGAACTGTTTAACTGGTACACGCTTCAAAACAGAAGGGTGAAAATGTCAAAACCAGTTGTGCCTGCACAAAAGCAGCCGAAAAGCCGAGACAAGCAATGACAGCCCTGTGCCAAAATCTTGCGAGTTGTGTCACCTAATGCCCGTAGTGTTTAAAACCTCTTAATTTCACATACAAATTAGGATTTTGAAATCACCCTAAGCAACCATGCAAAATACTTTGGAGTTACATTAACATCCAATCTAAGTTGGGAACCACATATAGTGAATATTTGTGCAAAAGTTCAAAGAAAGCTGTCGTTTGTAGAAAGAAGACTAAAGAACACGCCTCCTGAGGTAATCTAACCGCGTATAAGACACTAATTAGACCGGCACAAGAATATTCCGAAATAGTTTGGAGTCCCCATCACAAATTCCTCATAAAAAAATTCAGGGAATTCAAGATTTAGCAGTTCAATTTGTGTTTTCAAGTTATTCTCAGCATACCCGTGTTGCATTTCTGCGTAAAAAAACCAAGCTGTGTTGTCTTGATCAACGCAGAATTATTTCCAAACTTAAATTTTTGTATCATTTGTGTAATGAGCATTATAAAATATCCGAAACAGAACATTTCCTTCCACCCCTCAGACACTTCCCAAGAGATAACCACAACAAGACAATACGGCTGCCTAAAAGTCACAATCACATTCATAAAAACTCTGTTTTCCCATCATCAATAGCATACTGGAATAGTCGACCATCATCTGCGGTGAACTCTGATACGGTAAAATCTTTGCTAAAAAAATCATTAGTATTTTTTGTTCTAGTTAGTATATTAGACTTTTGTATTATGCTCGCATGTGATATAAACACTGTATATTTGAAAGTGTTAAGAACCCTCCAATATTGAACTGATTTTTTGTTTTTTTCTTTTTAATGCGATTGTCATTTTTGGCAGAATTGTAATAATTTTCTGTATTACCACTCCTGCTTGGACCAAGAAGGTCTGCAGTAAATTAAAATAAATAAAAATATAATGGCTATACTTTGGCGTACTGTCGACAAGACGAAAAATCCGACACCCCGGCACACCTTACGCCGCTGCACTCTCTCAGCGCTCCATATTCACATATGTGTTTGGTGGGGACTTTCAGTCGATCATGCGTTTTGTCTTAGTATTCAAGAAAGGACGGGCGGGCTTCCACTAGATGAACAGCATTGGTTGTGCATCTGATGGATTGTTTGCTGGTGGTCTAGGTTTTTGTAAGACAATGTTGACTCAGTGCGCTACTATCGTTTCGAAAATTCAGAGCAAAGAATTGGATGAGTACAGAGCCGTAGGACAGAATACTGAGTGACTCCAGAGGTTACCGAAAGTGAACCTGGCACTAGATTCACTTAGCCGATATAACGAAGCCTACAGTCGTTACTGGGTTAGAAGACAGCCGAGATTCATGGAATGCCCTGACACCTGTAGCTGCTTCTGGCACTACGAAAGTGTGGGGATGTTTTGTATTTACAGCGGAGCGGTGTATATATAGGGTCATCAGTAGCGCCTGTCTTCAGCGACTTGTACTTAGCCAGTATAAACAGAGTGCTGCACGAGTGGTTACAGCAGACTAATGTCGCACGAGTACAGCGCTGTGTGTGTGTGTCTCTTATAAAAGTTATGCTCTTTTTGCGCTGATAAATCAGTCTAAACTACCGACAACACTGACGCCTTCGCGATGAAGGGTTCCCTGGTATTTTTGCTGAGACTCCCTTAGAGAGATCAGGTATGATTGGAAGAGCACGTGGTTGAAAATTATTGCCGCATGCCACTTTGTCATCGATGACGGATGAGTTAGCCAGCTTGTAGCTGCTAACCCTTGAAGTTATCTTTATACGCAGCACGAGGGTTCTCATAGTAGCTTCCACAGAACGTCGCCAAATCTTACATTTTAGAGGCTAGCGTGACTACGGGGTACTACAGCCGTTTCAAGCTCGCCCTGTAGCTTACATATTTATATGCATTTCAGATTGCATAAACTGGGAAATATAATAAATCTAGCCTTTTTTTGGTCGTATAGATGATCTTGTTTATGTGAGGTGAGCCTTTGTAAAGAAAACAGTCGTCTTGGCTATTATTTGTCGTGGAGTTTACTCTGATGACCATAATAGCAAAGAAAGGCGTCTATTGTTTCTCGAACTGACTTTCACACGCATTGTTAGAGAGAGAGAGAGAGAAAGAGGGGGAGAGAGAAAGAGGGAGAGAGAGAGAGTTTATTTACAGAATGGCAGAGAGGTCAGCCTGAGCAACAGTCAGCTCTGGCCTGCTACTCCACACCGGGGAGTAAGTAGACAACACCGCAAAAAAAAAAAAAAAGCTTGAGATAGTGTGCGCACCAGCCATAGTGACGTTGAATAACATTCGAGTGGCATGAAGTACAGGGAGGGCGTCAGATTTCCGTGCCTTCTACTCTATACCCATGTACATTACTGAATGACATTACTGATTGCGCAGGCAGCATCTGCCCATGTGCCAGTCTTCTTTTTTATAGAAGCATATTAAAATGATTTGCCTCGCTGTTTCCGCTTTTATGCATATAGGTATTTGCGAATGAGCAAATCCACCTTTCAAATAAATGAGGAATACCAGTACGTTAGTTAGTTGAAGCCACATGGTTCAATAATTCAATGAATGCCTTTGAGTAATCTGGACACGCTGATATAAAAAAAATCGTGGTAATTTTGATGGTTCTGAGGTACACACATTTACAAGATATGATAATATATAATTTAGCTTATTCAGTTAATTTTGTGTGCCCAGATATAACAAATGTGGTAAGAGTACAATGGGATTTTCTTCAACGTAATGCGTAGTATGAATATCAGTATGCAGACATCTCAAAAGCGGATAATTTATTCTCAGAGGGGTTATGCCTTAAATGTAGCATCCGTGAAATCTGTAAGTGCTGTGAAGGCATCAGTTATCGTTTTTAACGAGAATAAATATTATTGACCAATTACACATTAGCGTTTTAATGAATAGATTACCTGCTACGGGGATCTAGTTGTTCGAGGAAACAAGGAAATGTATGAACACCGATCAATATGAAAAAAAAAAAGTTTATAATGCTACGATCTTTTTCGTGTTTCAAACATTTTTCTTTTTCTGAGCATTTATACATTTCGTTTTTTTCATTATGTCTTTACCCAACCACGTGATTCTTTGTCAAACCACTGACTTCATGGTATGGTGGATACGGTGTTCGACTGATGATCCGAGGTTGCGAGATCGAATCTCGGCTGCGGCGGCCGCGTTATTGGTGGAGGTGAAAATCTTTCAGGCCCGTGTAGTTAAATTCATTTAGGTGCTCGTTAAAGAAACCCAGATGGTCGAACTTTCTGCAGGCCGCCACTACGGCGTCTCATAATCATATCGTGGCTTTGATGTGAAACCCCATTAATATTTATTATTAATAAATGCATTGTGATCTAGCTCACCAGTTGAAGCTGCACTTCCTAATGCGCACAGGTGGGAGAAAAAAGAAAATAGAACTGAAAAGAATAAGTTTAACCTATAGACATCGGTAGCACAGATTCGCACATAACCATAGATGATACGGAGTGACTACTCCGTCTTCCATATTTTCTACTAATGTATCATGGCTTACGTTTTCCTAAATGCTTCTTTTCACTATGCCATGTCTTTATACTTTTTGCATTCAAAGGCAATATCAAACTGCTAATATCAAACCTAAGTATCAAAGCTTGCAGCTTAAAGAGCTCAACGGTATCCATGTCAAAAACACAAGATTACCTTGCCCAGTGTAAAATGAGTTGTACATTAAGTGTATCAATTCTTGCGACGTCCTTTTCTAGCTACTCTATAATTACCCTTGATTTGCGAATATTGCTTTCTGCATTGTCATATAAAATGCATGGTGGATAACGCCAAACCGTGTCTCTCATCTTTTAATTAAATATATTCTCGTCCATTTCCGTACACCGGTGCGTCGGTGAAGTTCCACACACGAACCATTTACAGAACGGCATTACCGTTGTATAAGCAGAGCACAAGCACGCACCTAGATGTTCGAATCCATCCTTATTTATAGGCGTATATTATAAGCCAGTTGTCCGAAAGGGAGAGACATTTCCAAAAAGCTAGTCACTGAAAGGGCGTACAAGTCGGAGTGAGTGCAATGCACGCGATACAACAAACAATAATTCTTCATCACTGGTCACGAAGTTGTTTTATGTTATGCGGCTCAGCGCTCGAAACTTAAGCTTTGTCCGTACAAGTTTCGACACCCGGCTTTGAGTGCGCCTCGCCAGGCTTACGGACGAAAACAGCGGATCACAAACGTGGCTCGGGCTGGTGGGCGGTAACGTGTCGAGCGGCAGCAGCTAATCCCGGGCACCAATTAGAGATCAAAGAAATGCCGAGTGCAGCTTTCCATGGACGCGCCGACAGCGAGGCGCCAATTACGAACGGATTAGGTTTTGGCGGCACAGAGCGTCTCCGCTTTCAAAGGCGGACGCGCGCACGGGCGTCTGCGACGTGGCTCTTGCGTAAGCGCGCCACACCGACGCTGGCCGATGCTGTGTGAAAGAGCGGGGCCTGAGCTTCGGGCCAACGAAGTTCGCGTCGTTCTGAGCCACTTTCAGCGACTATGCACTCACACTGTAAGCATACGTACAGCGCCTACTGCTTCCGTGGACGCATATACCATGTATACATAGTTTATAATGCGCGTGCACGACCTCGGCTATGAGGCGCGCGTCGTTCATTGAGTGCTTTCTACTAGAAGGGTACCGATGTTCATAGTCGAAAGCTTCTACGTACCCATAACGAGGGTTCTTGGAATCCGTCATTACGTTTTTCTTGTTTCTAGGCAGCTTGCCGCCCCGCCACGGTGGTGTAGTGGCTAAGGTACTCGGCTGCTGACTCTCTGGTCGCGGGATCGAATCCAGGCTGTGGCGGCTGCGTTTTCGATGGAGGGGAATAAGTTGTTGTAGGCCCGTGTGGTCAGATTTGGGTGCACGTTAAAAAACCCCAGGTGGTCGAAATTTCCGGAGCTCTCCACTACGGCGTCCATCATAGTCATATGGTGGTTTTGGGACGTTAAACCCCACAAATCAATCAATCAATTAGGCAGCTTGTCGCAGAGGCTCGTACACTCTGGCGTTTGCTTGGATGAGGGAAGGAAAACCCATGGTCAAAGCCTTGCACTAGATGGACGACGCGCTTCAGACGACATTACGTTCCGAGAAGGACGAATTCCCGCTTTCGATCAATCAAATGCAGTTTACTACAAAGGTTGATATTGAAAGTGCAAGCTCACTCTTATCGAAGGTGCTCACACGAGGTTGTTCCTCGTGCGCGTAGGCGTGCGCACGAGGAACAACCTCAACTAGAGCGCCAATTCAGCCCCATACCTTCACTCAGTTGCACCTGCAACGTCACTTTTTTGCGCTGTTAGGCACTTTCTCCGTCTACCATGCAGCACCTACCAGCCCAATCAAGCACCTTGTTAAAGTTCACTTTTTTAATGCACGGGGTTATCGGGCTCATGGTGACGCATTTTTTTTTTTGCGGTAATGGTGATTAGAAAGCCTTACGTTAACATTCAAAGAAGCATTTACTGGTAATCTTTTACCTGGAGACAAATGGCATACCGTTAGAAAACGCACGTTACCGCGTCATTTTCATATTTGAATTAAATGTGGATATTGTTCTTTTTTGGGGGGAGGGGAGCTTGACCAGCTAAAGGTGAAGGAGGGGGGGTCGAAGTGCTGCAATAAAACTGCCCCGGTCGTCTTCGGGTAGCTGAGCAGGGCTTTTGTAGCCTTGCGCATGCACCAGCAAACGTATATACTTTACGAGTTGAGTACTGTGAAAACACAGGCCAGCTGAAAAATGCGGTTACGCAATTTCGATTCATGTTTGAAATGTCCCAATTACCGACGTACTGATAACACTAACACGGAACTTTGCAAATGCCATTATATCAGAAGGGAAACGCAGCAGTGCTTGACTTTTAAAACAGAGCTCTTGGAGGCTTCTTCAACTATTTCGTGGCACCTGGCTCCTAGGCGTAGGCGTTACACTCAGTTGTCCTTGTATACAACGAGAAGTTTGAGGCCGTGAACGAATGTGCCTCTTACATTACCCCCCTTTTTTTCCTTCTAGAAAATAAAATAAGTGGCCTCAGCGTGACGCTGCTCTATCAACGGGTGACAATAGGCACGTGCAAGTATATATACGCTGTCTCAAAAAAAAAAAAAACCGGGAGGATTCCCGCCAATCGCTGAGGACGACCAGTGTCGCCAACTGTATCCTTTCGCGAGTGGCAGGCGATCCTAAGCTTCAGTGTCAACCAAGACGGAATATTGACAAAGCTTGCAATATATTGTTTGTCGTGTACAAACGGCGGTAACAACAAGGAGACTGGATTACTGTCAGTCTGTTCCCGACGTCTGCCAGTGGATTTAGCTTGCGACAGCAGCTCACGCGGATAATTTGAGCGTTCAGGACACGCCACAGTGGATACATAGTTGCGCAGGCGGTATCCGGCTTGGCTCGGAAGGCGCGGAACGCTGCGGCGCTTGTTTGTCCCGAAAGCGCGAAAGAAACGAGCCTGCTGCAAGCACACTGTCCTAAGAAATGACGACTCGCTTCGGCGCGGACTGCCGCCGCATTGTATTCTCTGGAAATGGACAGCGCATTGTGAACCTCTTGAACACAACCGGGAGTTTTGTCTGCTCTGTAACGTGAGAATTCCACTGAAGCAAGAATTGAACTAGGACGACACAATGAAGGTGTCAGCTACGACCATAATAATGGTGCAGGCTCGAATTATATCCCTCTACCCTTCCTTTTGCTTTCTTTTACCAATCTATTTATTCACTGCAGACCTTGTACATTACAAGCCAGAAGAGAACTTGGTACGGTGACGGTGGCTGAGGCCTTTACCGTTATCGATGCGAACGAGTATGCAATATATTGAGGTTGCACCATAACTCCTACATAGAAACATGTCAAGTGGTTGAAAAAAAAGCGAATAGGTGCATGAAATATTCACAAAGTCCCGTTTTTAAAGCAATATTTGTCTGAACAAGTGGGGCCCTTCTGTCTTTTCGTTTATTTAAATAGGGTCACCTGAAACCGCTGTAGCTGGGATCGGTCACTCGGAAAGGCGTAGTACCGAGTACGTATACTGAATTCAGAATGTGTATATGAACAGACTTTAGAACTCTGATACTCTCCCAATTGACACTCTGATGCAGTACTGGTATGTGCAAATAAACAGCGAACAAATGGAACGCGTGGAAACGTCAAATAAACGTTGAGTGAGTCGGTAAAAGTGGTCATGCATAGATGATATTTTAATTGGCATCCTCGCTAACTTCAATGAGTAGTGGTGTCACATAAGCCACGCAAAACACAACTCATCTTTTAGATTATAGGCTGGGTTACGGTGAAGTTCTGCAAGTTAACTCTACTGCCCCAAAACAAAAATAAAAACACGCAAAGGTATATATCTATAGTGATGCCAATCGGTAAGGAGCGTCTGTAAACACTTCCGAAATACGATGGAAGCCCCGTTGAGTGTAAAAAGCCCTTTCTCCTCCATTTGCCCATCTCCCCATTTCGCATCAATTGTTGTGCGCCTTTCAGACCAACTCATTTTTTTAAGCCCATCAACAGAAGGTGCAGCAATACGACTCACAGTGCTGCTTTCGAGAGCGCAAAAAAGTTTAGTCTACCACTTCGGTGTAAAATTGCATTGCAGACACCCCGCCGTGGTGGTCTAGTGGCAAATGTACTCGGCTGCTGACCCGCAGGTCGTGGGATCAAATCCCGTCTGCGGTGGCTGCATTTTCGATGGAGGCGGAAGTATTGTAGGCCCGTGTGCTCAGATTTGGGTGCACGTTAAAGAACCCCAGGTGGTCCAAATTTTCGGAGCCCTCCACTACGGCGTCTCTCATAATCACATGATGATTTCGGGACGTTAAACCCGAAATATCAATCAATGCATTGCAGACAGTGTGATAGAGACATAAAGGAATACAAATGAAAGAAAACAAAATCGAGGGGGGGGGGGTACTCATTTGTTTTGTGGCCGTTTTCTCATACCGCCAAGTCGCAAAATTATGTCGTACCACTTCGCACATTCCAAGTAGCTCTGCGCAAGTCTCTAGGATAACGCTACAGCTCTCCCATTGCCACCACACCAAACCCGTAACAACACACGCTAGTAAAGAAGCTGTACATATGTGCCTGGCCGTGGCGGCCACATTTTCGAAGGAGGTGAAAAGGCTTGAGGCCCATCTGCTTGAGGCGCACGTTAAAGAACACCACGAGGTTGAAATTTTCGGAGCCCTTCTATACGGCGTCTCTAATAATCATATCGAGGTTTTGGGACATTAAACCCCAATGATTATTATTACTAATATCTGTGTCTGTCCTAGTTTAGCTATATTGGACAGTGCGGGAGATCTATCAATATCCCTCTTTGGGAGCATGAACGATCACTATCAGACACCAAACCATTTTCACTTGCTGCCCATTGTAAACAGTGCGTTTGCATTCCGTTCTTCACCGACACTAAAATTTGGTCACGTCATAAACAACAGTTAACAAGAGAGATCATCGAAGTGTTCCCCATCCAACGTAAAGGGGACAATTGTATTAGTGAACCTTCTGTCGCGCTAAGTAATGCAGGTTTCCGATACCTAAGCACGACCTGCATACGTTGATATCAATGATTATTTGTTTTTTGTTCATTTTTTCACCTTCATATTTGAATGTTCTTTCTTAATAAAAATCAGTTGCGAGTCAGCGTCCGTGTGGTGGCCTTACTTTTCATCTAGTCCTCGTTCTCCAGCACGCTGTTAAAATCAAGATGAATCCGTACCAGCTCGCTCAAGTTGCAGCTCTCATCGTACGTGAACCTGGTAAAATGGCAGTGACGGCCGCTGTGAAGTATAGTAGATGCACACTCTAAACCTTTATTATCTTTATTTATATAAAACAGCCCCGGAACATTATCGTCGGTATCAGTTTGACTGCGTGGAAACGAGAAATGGCTAGCGCGAGTGCCTGACGGAAGTTGCGAAACGGCACACACGCACTTATATGCATAAGCACTGAGGTTTGGAGCCGTACGAGATCAGGATCCTTAACACAATCGCCTCAAATCGATGGCTGCCCGTGCCGAAAAAAAAAGAAAACGTTCGAGAGCCACGCCTTAGGACGACAATGACTGTTTGCACCATGTCGTGTTGATCGGCAGTGCTCTCTTGAAGGCGTTACACGCGTGCGTGCGAATGTTGACGCCCGACCACGACACAATAGGGTGGCCACCCAAAAAAGAAAATAGACCGTCGTGTTCCGCCGTTCTTTCTGAATGTCCAGCTCAACAATAGCGTCGGAAACCGTACCGCTTCGATTTGAAGCCCGTGGTGGTGCACGCCTATTGTCCACAAGAGCTCCCTCTTTAATCAGAGACACGCTTTTAATCGAGATGTAATGGGGACTCGTAGGTTATTCTTCGCTTCTTTAGGGAGAGCGAAATAATGCAAACGCAAGTCCCATTAGCGAGAGTGATCAGAAAGTCCATACCTAGACACACAATGCGAAGCAAAGTAGGGGATTCGTTTTTCATGAAAGAAAAAAAAGTTGAAAATGTGATTGTGAGCGAAATCAGCATACTCAAATTGAAAAGTGAAAAGTGTTGCGATGAATTGGCTGCATTAGTCATTTATGATTCGCATTCAAATGTACGTATGCATTTCTACTTTATACGATGCACGTGCACAAAGCATTGCTACTCTTACAATTAATCTTGTGGTTTAATGCCCCGCCACAAGGTTATGAGAGACGCTGTAGTGGAGGGCTCGCATCTTTGACCACCTGTGGTTCTTTAAACCACACCTACATCTAAGCACGTGAGCCTCAAGGATTTTCGTCTCCACCGAAAATGTAGCCGCCGTTTCCGGGATTCTATCCTGCGACCTGCGGATCATCAGTCTATAGCACCACGAACACTACACTACCGTGACTGGTTATTGTTCTGCTAGATATACTACACCGATGCTCCGCGCAAACAAAAACGTATACCCTTTTTACCTGCATCAATAATGACTCTTGCACGAGACGACTAGTAGCTAGAAATATCAGTGTGGGCTGTTCTCACCGACACAAAAAATATACAAGAGAACAACGGATCAAATGTGTTTCGGAGCAAGTATTGCCATATGGTATACTGACTACGAAGAAGGCGGTCGTTATCTGGCAGAGACAAAACACTTTATTAGGCTGACCTGTGTCCAGAAAGCTATGTAACTCGAAGAACAAGCAAAGCATGCGATTCACTGATAGCGGTGATCACAGTCGTCGGCCGGTGGAAATCTAATGGTTGGTGGAATGCGTTGTCTTTTATGCGTTAGTGATTGAACCTCCCAGCGTTGTCACCGGTGCTCGGGTAAGATTCCGAACAAGCTAGTGTAATACAGTGCTGTACATTATCCTAAAAGGACGACCTGAAACAATGGCGAAGCTTTTTTTAACATTGTGGTGTGGATCACATTACGTGGTGCTCTTTTTGTCTCTGTGAAACGTGATCTAAAAAAATGAAGAAATGAGGGCGCGATAGAATATATGGTTATGCTCACTGTCACAACTAGCCAAGTAATTAGGCGTTCGTAAGTCATCAGGGATGTATTCTCCCGTTACTGCGCGCGTTGCTTTATTAGGCGGAATAGCCAATGTTAAGATGCTCAATTGTGGCAGAGCATGAGCCATACAGTGCCTCCACACGCTTCCTGCGACAACATGCTTTCTGTGAGTCGTTGCATCACCTCTCCAGCTGAACAACAGTCGTAGCTATGGCTATCGCCTTCTCTCTCTGTATTGGTTTGTTTTTTTTTTGTTCTTGTTTATTGACTTCTCCCCCCCCCCCCCCCCCTTTCGCCGAAGATGAGATGCCAGCTCTCCCGCTTGTTATATACGACGATCCTGCGTAACAAAGATTTATCTCCTCCGAGTGACGAAGTGAGGCGGAGTCAGTGCGAGGCACGGTGCCGCTGAAGGCGCAAACAATACTCGGGCGGCGGGGATCGACGCATGGAACGGCAGCAGATGCGTTGCTTCTGCAGCACGCCGTCTTGCCTCGCACGCGATGTGTTTTGTTTATGTCCCCCTCGTAGTTGAGACGCTCTCAGCATTTTACCCTCAGCATTTGTTGGTGAAAAAAACGCGTTTCTCCCCGAATGATTCGAAAAAAAAAACATACAAGATTAAGTTTGCTTCTCTGGTGCGTAGTATTTATTTAGCACTGCTTGTTTTACCCGAATAGCACGTTGTCTGGAACAGTCATGCAGAATGCTTCGTTTTTATTGAATTTCACGTCTACTCATTTCATTTGTTTGTATCGAGGCATCTATTTTCTTCAGTATATAAAAGTGCCATATACACACTGATGCGGCGGTTGTTTTTGCGCTCTGCGAAGAAATCCATGAACTGAGTGTTTTGTTTTTTCAGCCATCTTACTGAGACGAGCGTTGCAGCACACCCTTATCTACTTACTCTGGATGTACGCCGGTCTGTTTGTCAGAGAGCTCGATCGCATTTCCAATAAACGCAAAGCATTTCGTTCTTCTCTTCCTTTCCTTCCCTCCTTTTTGACGTCATCATCACCAAGTCCTAAAAAGGCACGCATTGCGTAGAAACCTGTCCATTTCCGAAACGTTAAACTGTCACATTTGAAACTAAGAAAACTAAGAAAATTTTACAAAAAAAAAAAAGATTCGACAATTATGCATGCCTCGTGGGAGTCAGTTCCATGCGAAGATTTCCGGGAGTTTATTCTTAATGCTGAAGTTTTTTTCTTTGAACCAAGCATGCATGGACGTGTTTTGAAAGTGCGGTAGTTGTGTGCACGTCGTGCGCTTACCACAAGTGTTGACTACACGGACGTTCAAAAGTAGCTCATTGTGTGGCATAAGGTCAGCTCTAACGTTAGAACACAAAATTCAGTGTTATCGAGACGAAGTGCACTTTACTGTGCGATGATGTGAACATCACATGTATGTTTCGTTAGCGTATTTCTCCGGGGTCGAGCTATGCTTGATAATATAGCTTCCTTAATCTTAAGAATACAAGTGTAATGTTTATTTGAGAGCTATAAAAGTGGAGTCAACACTGAAGCCACAATTGAAGTTAACCAACATGAAGGCATCATCAGAGGAGTGCATATGTAATATTTATTGCTTTATTACGTAGCCAGCACTGCAACTACAGCTGTCACTCACTGTCATTACACATGCATAGGGTCTTTTTGAATGCATTCTCAAGTCCTTGAGTGGATTTGCAGTATAATACATAAAGGCCGCGCCGAATGTTTGGGTTCGATTTCTGCTGAGGTCATAATTTTTATTCTTTTCATTGATGAGGTCAGCGCTGCCGGTGGCAGTTTCTTTTTCTGTTTTTTTTTACATCTGGCACCTAAATTACCAATTTCTGTTCTGGTGATTACTGTGCAGATACAAGGTGTCAATCACTTGTGATGCACACCCGCATACCGTGGCCCATGGCATGCGGGTATGTGCTACACGTGACAGGACGAAAGGGTTTCCGACGTACGTAGTAGAACTTTCATGTTATTCATGTCATGACCCGGCAGTGATATTCGTCAAGCTCTTTTACCATCACGTACTAAATTTTGTCTGGACCAAGTTTGAGGAGAAGTGCCTTTGGCTCGCCAAGAAACATGCATCAGATTTGAAATATTTGTTGAGTTTTATTTTGGAGTTCGGTAGAGATCTTTCTTGATCGGTGACATGAGGAGAGGCGCGTCGATGCTCACGGTAAGGGTTAAGTGCACGCTCAAGACGACTGCTATCCACAGGCCTACTGTGACAGTCTGATAAGTTAAAAAATATGTGCTTGCTAAGAGTGTTGGTGGGAGAGCTGGTGTTTCTTAAAGGGGTCCTCCTGCAACACTTTTCAAAGTAACCCTCGAATGGCTACATTAAGGGAATTAATTGATTCATCAATTGACCACTGCAATAACTTTTAAATCGTTCGCCTAGGTGAATCAGTGGCTAGGGTGCTCGGCTGCCGACCCGTAGTTCGCGGCTTCGATTCTCGCCGTGGCAGCCGCGTTTCGGTGGAGGCGAAATGGTAGAGGCCCGTTTACTGTGCGATGTGAGTGCACGTTAAAGAACACCAGGTAGTCAAAATTTCCGAAGCCCTGCACTACGGCATCCCTCATAATCATGTGGGGATTTAGGGGCGTAAATAACCACATGTTATTATTAAACGTTTAACATTCGTGAAGTTACAGGTTCCTCTCACGCTGTAATTGCTTTCTCTCTTGTCTCGTCCCGACGAGCATGCCGGAAGCTAAGCAATAGGGAATGGCACAGGGAAAAGAAGTTACATCAGACACACCTTATGACCGTAAGCACTTTACTTTTGAACATACGGCTTACTTTCGGTGTCATTGAGAACGAGCGCGTACGCACGTGGTGGAATCTTATGGTGGTCATGGTAACTAAGCAGCTCCCGGTGCTCGAATAAGCCTATGACCATGGACTTTGACTCTATGGCGTGGCCATTTGGGTTCATGCAATCTTTTTTTTTTTCTAGAGAACGAGAACCATCTGTAACTAAGTTTGATAATTAATTGCGAACTCCTGGCCGCATGCTGCTCTATAATATTTGGCTCGCGTGTTCTCCGGAGCTTCAAATACCAATCGGCAGCATTGTCTGACTACGCTGAAAAAGTTTTGCAGGGCACCTTTAAGATTTTTCAGATGTTTGTTTTAGGTTGAGCCGCTTTTTGTAGTTATTTTCATTTTCATTGCAAACCCAAAGACGTCGTTGGGGGGGGGGGGAGATAGTGTGGCGGACAAATATATTTCCATTGTTGCGGCACGGCGTTTCGATCCTTACTGAGATAGCAAACGTCGTTAGATCAGTAAAAATTTTGAAACTTCTGTTTCTTTTATCTCCCTGATGTAAAACGCTAACTGCCGAGAGTGAGGTATATTGTGCATCAGCGTTAGCCTTGTGGATGAGCATGTTGTCATTTGAACTATACTTGGAGCAATTAAGCTTCCAACAAAATCCACCCTTCCGGCCTTAGGTCATTTAAGGCTAAAGCCTTTAATATCTCTTACACATGGCGTCCGTCCAGCATCCCTCTGTGCCTTGCAACGGTGCCAGCTGTGGCCTCTTTTCTCCCCCTCTCTCATCAATCGCCTGATTGCTGAGAGAGTAAAACAAAAACGAAAAAGACTAAAAAGAGAAAACAAAGCAAAACAAAAACACGGCATAGTCAGTGGAATGACTTCAGACTTTCACCAAAAATTAAGTCCTACTGCTGGTGTTATATCCGTATACTTTCGAACAGCACGATGAGAAACTACGCAGGGCGAAGTAATCACAGGGAAAATTTAGGTCACACAAGTACGTTTATATGTTTCTTACATACTGCGTATATTTACACATTGCCGTTCAGACATGGTCCAGCACCAACACGTCCTATTTCCTGGTCCCATAGCAGCCCACTTTATACGTGTTTTCTCGCTCTAGAATACCTACTAAACACTGCACGCTTGCTTCGGCATCGTTTATGCAGTTCCAAGGTGTCTTTAACGGGTGGAAGGAGTGATTGCCAAATGTTGACGAAATTATTTTTCGTTGACAAAGCTTACAGAATGCTTGGAGAAGGAATTTCAGAAAACAAGAATAAATGTGGAAAAAAATTGCACCATCTCGTGCTAGAGGGAACCATGTGTAGATTCGACACGCCGGGCGCTGACGCTTACACTGGCGGTGGCGTTGACGCTGGCGCTCATCGCGGTGTTGCGCAGGAGAGAAACCAGAGGAGGCGCAAAGCGCTCAGTGATGGAGCAGTGTTTCCTACTGGAACACGGCAATCGCTGCTAATGTGCAATGAAAGGTAGAATGCTTTTATTGGACACAGAGACCCATGGTCCGCTTTTGGTTAACGCGCACGTGGTGAATATTTATTGTTGGACAACGCAGAGGAGAAATCTCCCACCGACACTACCTTGGACGTCAATATTCAGTGTCTGTATATGCGTGGGGTGCAGTAAACAGTTACGCAAAGTTATCAGTCAGTTTTTTTTGTCAATCATAAAACTGCCTAGCAGACGCTGCCTGCGTTGGCGTTGTGAGACGCGAGAGGGAAGATCGTAGGAAAGGAGTTAAGGGAAGGGGAAACGCATGTGCAGTAAGGATGGTCACGCCACACACGGGATCGAGCTCGATCATAAAAAGCTTCGCATCTAATAAGAGAAGCTGCATCTCACCAAATACTGAACTGCTGTCTTACAGCACAAGTTCGTGCGTCGTGTTTGACGGGGCTAGAGACTCGCCAATGTAGCCTTCCGCTTTCAAATGTGCGGGCATTTCGCTTTATTTGGTGAACCGGATTGCCCGTGACTGCGTGCTGCTTCACCTACAGGTGAGAACTCCCGTGCGCGAGTACACGTATATATAAGACACAGCACGTTCAAAGCTCCCGAATCTGCACGCGAGCACACACCACACACACACAAACATACACGAAGGGCAACCTGCCGTTCCGCTTCGACTCCTTTGCGCCGGTGAACTCGGGCTCGCGCCACCAAGTCCCATTGTGGCAGCCCACACAACGACGGGGTGCTCCGGAAGCGGGACGCGAGGAGCAGAAGCCCCGCTGACAGCATGTGGGGTGGGTGCGGGCTCCCCCGCTGTTGTTTCGACCACGATCCGGGGTCGCCTTCGCGGATCATCGCCCGGCCGTCGGCGCTAACCCCGCGCTATTTAGGTTACACCTGTCATTGTGACCGAAACTAATGTCTCAACTTCTGCGCGGCTCGCCTGTTATATATGGGACTTTAATATTCGCCACCAGCCATCTGTTACGCCTGTCCCCATTCGCTTTCCTCGCCCACGCTGTGCAGGGATCTCGCTTTAATGTAAGTGTTATACGATCGCAACGTAGCTGTACCAAATGCGTTTCAAGCTAAATTCACTGGGAAAACAAATTAACGCCACGCCTTCTCTTGCAGGCAGCTTTGACTAAGAATTGTGCTCTGTACGCTCAGCCGTGGCGTGCCGTTGTCACCCCGACGACACTATAGTGACAGATGAGGAGAATAAACTATTATTCTGAGCCATGGCCATCTTTCAAGCACGTCCTGTCAGGCTAAGCTCCTTCTTCAGGTCCGGAGTAGATGGCTTGGTCTCTCACTGCTCTTCAGAGCATACCTTGACGTACGCGATAGTTTTTCCAGTGGCAGAATCTTGAAGGAGCTGTAGAGGAGGGATATACAGGCCGGTCTGCATTTTTTTTAATTTCTGGCTTGCGATAGTAGCAGAGCTGTAGTGTCTACGCATGCATCGAGCCCCCTTATAAAATCTACATAAGTGTACCGGCCGAGGACTCCTTGCTGCAGAGGCACGCAGTATAACAAAAAACATACGGTAGTTTGATTTGTTAATTCTGGGATGATGTTGACAAGTATATACTCTATGTGAAAACGTTGTTTCGAGATAAATCTTCTGTTCAACGATTTTCTATGAAGTCTAAAGCAACTCGAGCTCCGGACTAATTATTTTTGCCGACTTACGTCTCTTACAAGTGTTGTACATCAGGCGCTGTGCGTATTACCACAGCATACAGGCTCAAGTTATCATTAGCGTCTTGTCATTCGAACGCTGCCAACGACCTAATGAGATAATGAAATATCACAAGTGTACAGGCAGCCTATCTCTCTCTCTCTATTTTCGTCGAATGCAATCACTCTGGGCCTTTTCGAGTCAAGGTGGTAGGTGCAGCTGTCGATCCGATTTTGCTCGAGCTGCGTCTGTCCGCGTTACTGTTTGTTAGCGCCTTCGGGGTCCAGTAACGGGAAGCCCAGTGAAGTCGGTAAGGCGCAACGTGTCTGCGCATGCGCGAGTCATAAAGCCGACCCCGCTGTGTCTCGCGCGTTGGTCGGCCGGCGAGTCAATAGCCTGGATATATGACCGGGCATAAAACGATATTTACCGCAGCTCAGTGCTGGCAGCGCCTGTCCCGTTGCTTCTCTGGTCCCCGGCGGCCGCCCTGACTCGCGTACGCTGTCCAGTCGAGGTTTTCCCCGACCCAATGGGCAGAGATGGAGGTGGAGAGAACACGGCTTGCACGCTCGTGTGTGTGGAGGGGGTCGTCTTGGATGTCCAACGCAGTTTGGAGGGGAAAAAGAAAAGCACGACCACCGAGGACGCGTAAAAAAAGAGCTCTACTGGCACAGACGTGCATAGACTACGACGACGTTCGTATAGCTGCCCAGTATTCCCCAAGCCAACGTTGTCCACCACGTCGAGACAGTGCAGGCTCCCGTAGAAAGGCTTGCAGTCACGTCAACTGGTCGGCCACGAAGAAGCTGGGCCATCTTTCTGGATTGAGGTCGCGAGCTTGCTTCCCAGTTGCGTGCTACAACATTTTAGGGTAAACAGTGAGTTGTGCTTTAGCTGTTGAAGTAAGGGTACTTAAGCTATTCCAACTAGCCGAAGTAATTCGCTGTCACTTTCAAAAGCTCTCAATGACACCGAATGAATCCGGCGTCACCTTGCACAGGCTAGCCTGCTTGGCAGCATTACACAGTATTTTGAAATTACAAATGCAATTTTCATTCTGTGCAGATTGTGGCTGGTTGGTTATACAGATCAATGCTTGCCTCGTTACAATGCGCCACTAGCGTAACATACGGTGAGACACTTACGCATGCAACATGTCGAAAAAAAGCTAGTTCACAAGTACTGTATACGTAGTACAGACGTCAACTCAAAACGTACACTTTCATACTTTCATGCTGTGCATAACTACACAACTGAACGTATGCGGCATGTCCGAGAGAAGCTTCTATCAATGTATATACGAAAAAATAACGTAGGCACAACACAAAAATTCTGCCGGACAATCATCAACTATTTAAACATTACCTCTGCCATGACCGCTATGCCAGAGGTTTGGCCCTTAGAACCAGTTGGTTGAAACGGAAGAAAATAAAGAATTTATATTTACCATTCCTCGATGCATCATCCGTAATTTGTTTTTTCAGTTTGCCTCAAAATATATAGGATTTAGGTTCACCCTGAACAGTACATTTTAGAACAATTCCATGAAAGGACCACATCAGTCAAGTAGGCTATCTCAACAACCTCCACGATCTCATAGCCCCCTTTTAACTTTCAGTGAGTGGACAAACATACTACGTTCAGTACATTAGATGAGGACTGGTGTATTGTAACAATCTCTTTTGCCAAGTCTGACACTTCCGCTATTCCTGATCATGACTGAATTATTGTGACCGACTGATAAAACGGATGGAGTGCCAATGGGACCTCTGATCAAGAACACAAGAAAATTTACTGTTATGAAGTTGTTGAATTCTACTGGTGCTTTACCATATATGTGTCATTTGTATAACATGGAACGTCTGTGTCATCGATGATTTTCTTTACCATGAATACACTGAAATGAAATGACAAGTGTTTAAAAGACATTATCAAGTATGCGGTAATTTTTCTATTTATTCATTTTATATTCATTCATTTGGAGCATCTGCCGTAGCTTTCAACAGTCCTTGTTCCAAAAGTAACAGTATGGGATAAGTATTATTATGTATCAGTGGTGCGCGTGGTGTAACCACGTATTGTGCAGAATTCGAAGGTCGTAACCAAGCAGTTCTCTCCACGCTGTTTACAACTAAGCTGTCTACGCACCCTTATATCACGACTATAGAACGTGCGCACATCACGATCCCCCAATATCGCCCCGCGGAGTGGGTTCCCCTTCTGGGCCGGCCGATTTGTCAGGTCCCCATTGCGTTCGGCTGTAAGCGCTTGGTGACAAGCCGAGCTCGTCCCGCTCCGCTCGAAACCGACGCTGCTCGGAGTCGGGAAGTCGTGCGGACTCCCGGGCGCGGTGATTCATTTGGACCCCGCTCGGTGACGCCGTAGTGAAGGCCTACAGGCACTCACGAGCCGGCTCAGGAACCCTGCGGGCCAGATGTCGACAACTGGGCCGCGCTGGTTTCGCCCCTGTGCTCTGAATAAATTTCAATAAATGCTCGGTTTCCCTCTGTCCGCGTGACTCCGCCTCGAGGACCCGGTCCTGTACGCACGAAAGAGGGGCTATACAGAACCGGGGATGTGTCGCATTCTCCGGGTTATAACCTGCCATGCTTCTCTCGGACACTCTTCCCGTAGCAGGACTCGGTGCACGTGTTGCGCCAACAGCGTGGTCTTTGATGAAACGATGCCCCGTGAAGGGCTGAATGAGCGAGAACACCTGGTAAAAATACAATAAAAAACATGAAATAAAGGAAGGAGTGTTTTTACATAGAAACACGGTAGCAAGACTCATGGTGCGCGGTTTTAGCTGACTGGGGAACCGTGGAAATAAACTGACCCCCGATGAATGGCAATACTTCAGGTGACTCGAATGATTACGCCAATGCTCCGCATCGAACGTGCTCTTAACGACATATGAATACCAACGAAAAGCGTACGCACGTACTACTACAATTGCTTTAACAGGTGCTTATAGCATCGCTGGTGGGCTGTTGCTTCAAGTCACGCATAGAAGCGCCGTCGCCTGTTCGGAGCCGGCGCTGCGGCACGGGTGATCGGGGCCGTTGGTTGTGCAACTGAAAAGACGGCGCGCGGGTGCACTAGATCGGCTTCTCGGCTACATCGGTCGGGTGGTCGCTGCGCGAGGTGCTAAGCCGAACAAGCGAGGCGGCTGCACGGCCCGCAGCGTCGCTCATGGCGCGTCGCGAGTCTGGTTCGCTCGCCGGGAGCCCCCTCCATGAATAATTTATTGCCCTTTAAACAGTTGCGCCCATCGCTGCGCTATTCGCAAAGTGCCCATAAGGTAATCGAGAACCGTAACGCTTGTGCGAGAAAGCAAAGGGCCCCGAAGACGAAATGCGTACGCCAAATAAACGCGTAAAAGAGCTTTAACCTAAATCGAAGAGAGGAAGAAAGAAAAAGTTAAACATAGTACGACATGAGAGGAGGGTGGACACTGCGCATTTCACGCATATCGCTGCCTCGATCTAACCTTCTTGCCGTTCCTCACGACTTGCGTTTTTTTTTTGTGTGTGAACGAACTGATAAGTACTCATTGTACGCTGTTTCTGTGTGCGCAAGCTATCGCTTCCTGATATTCATTTCGAGGGAGCGGCTTCCATTCGTGGCAGCAGATATGAACAAACATTTACGCTCTGAAGCTTTTTTTCTGTAGGTTGAACAAGTCTTCGGGTTTTACCTTTCAAACCCAAAATATATACGGTTATCAGACATGAATGACTTCGGGTTTATTTGGACCACGTCATCTCCTCAATGTGTCAAAATAAAAGAACAGAGCGGTTTTGCATTGTGTTCGCTGCGGCCGGGACCAGGTCCACGACTTCAAGATCAGCATCGAAAGACCATAGTTATGTACACATAGTTACATACCTTAGATCGCATAAATATCCGACCTGTCGTAACATTATGAGATAGTTGTCAACGCGATGGCACTATTAAATAACTTTCTTGTTTTCCTGGAATGACACTTTATTGTACGTCTGTTACCATAGTCTGCAGTCGCATCGCCATGCTTCTCTCCACACGCGCACACATACAAGCGTACACGCAACCATAAGAGGCCTCTTCTAAAATGTTTATAAACATATTTCATGTACATGAATGTGGTAGCCTTTAAAAAGTCCTATTGTTCTCTTAAGCGATTCAGCTGCAAGTGCAGTTGTGTTTGAGGAACGAGAAAGAACAATGACACAGCTAGCTGAATCTGGCGAACAGTGGAAGTGGCCAAAAATAATGACGGAACTGCATCGATCAGCATGAAGCAGCACGAAATTTCCAGGCTCGAGGAAGTGCCTCGTTACACAGCCCTCAAATGGTAATCAAAGATGGCTCGCTACATTCTAAAGAAAAAATAAATAGAGGCGTCAATACATTATATCCAGCATGCCATGTCGGTCACTCATTTAAAGAAGTTTTTAGACATCCCACATGCTTTTCGGTTTCCTCCATTTTGTTATGCGTAGGCATTCACGGCTTTATTCAAGGTATTGTGGGTATCTATACTGCCATCAGCATGTTTCAAGGGTGCCTGGAAGAAGTGTGACAGCTGTGTAAATAATAATAATAATAATAATAATAATAATAATAATAATATTAATAATAATAATAATAATAATAATAATAATAATAATAATAATAATAATAATAATAATAATAATAATAATAATAATAATAATATAGTTTCTAGAGTTTTACATGCCGGAATAACATACCGCTGAAGTCGCAGGCTCAGCGGGCGTCATTCTGCCATCGCCTCTGCGACAGCCTCTCGCATGTTTAAATATGTCGCGTGAGCGTTCATCACACGCCTCGTAAGCACCGTACAACGGCGATAATCTGCTAGACTGGGAATAGTATACGTACAGTCACGATCCCAAGTTTGGAGACCACGCAAGCTCGAGGCCCTGTGTCTAATCGCGCCGTCTAACGGCTCGTGTATTCTGCTGCTGAGTCTCCCAGTGCGCAGGCGCATCCGTTCTATACCTCACTGGCCTGCTTGTTTGCTTTCTTCGCGTCGGGGCGAGCGATGATTATCGAAATTCGCGGCTGCCACTCCCACCTGTGCTTATGACGAAGCAGCGGCGCGGGAGCCTGGAACTACTTAGTCTGATCTCGGCGCTGTTTCCTATGTGCAGAAAAGTGAAACATTCCTGGCAGGGATCCCTATTGTTGGTCCAATGTGATGACCGCAAACTCTGGTCATGACCGAAAAAGCGCCGGTCACTCACTCGGATATGCCTGTGTATTTGCATTAGGTTATCGCTACTCCTTATTTGCGGACAAGGCGCAGTAGAAACTCGTAGAGGAAGAAATATTAAGCACTTCTGTAAATAACCATGGTGAAGTGCTGCTTTCTCGGTATGCGGCTGAAAACTATTGCTCTTTGCAAGAAGACACTTTCATTTATCATGAAAGGACCGACCTACAATCTTCGACATCTGGGCTGCTGTGTGATCAGCCCTATACTGGCAGGAGCGA
Organism: Rhipicephalus microplus; assembly: GCF_043290135.1. Taxonomy (NCBI): domain Eukaryota; kingdom Metazoa; phylum Arthropoda; class Arachnida; order Ixodida; family Ixodidae; genus Rhipicephalus; species Rhipicephalus microplus. Next base: position 298,139,783 of record NC_134710.1, read on the forward strand.
TCGCTAATTTCGACAATCGGTTCATACATCAGCGGGCAGTGACCGAGAAAGCGAAAAATATAATTATCGGGCAGGCGCATGGTGAGACTCTCTACCGCGTGTACCGAGCTGATAGACGGCGCACGCATGCAAACTTCCAACGACCCTCATGGTCTTCACACTGATAATTGTGACTGGACAGGTGCACAAAGCATCTGCAGTGCTAAGTTACGGCCGAAATGCATGCGCAATGGGACGATACACAAAAAAAAGCAAGCTTCTTAAGAGGCAAGCTACATACTTGCTTCATGCATTCAGTCTTACCAGCTTGCCCAGCTTTCCACGCTGAAGTGCTAAGGTCGTTTAAGACACTGCACGCTGTGGTTTGGTTTCTACTTAAACAAATAAAAAGCAAAAGAAAAATGCACGTGATTGTTGCCACTGCTGGTGTGAGGAAGCGTTGGAACTTCATTTGTACAGCCCGTAAAAACTTCAGGAACACTTCAAAGCGCAAGCACACTGCCCGCTTGAAATAGATTAAGGTATAGAATCGGGGACCAGACTTCTTGGCAGACCCAACAAGCTATTTTGCCATAGAGACACATTAACATATTTTGACGGTCTCAGCGGATTTATTTTCACGATACTCACATCCCGAGACGTTGCCGCCAAAGTATAGTTAAGAGTCTCGGGATATAGCCGTAAGTGCGCGGAATAAGACTTCCCGGGGCAAGGTATAGACATTCTTGTGGTGCGCCTAAAGCAGTTTTTGAAGAAATATAGCATCATTTAGGCGAATGTTATGTCCCAATTTTTTATATTCTATTACGTGTTATGTAAAAGTATTGACAGAAACTGCTACGTGGAAAATTCGTCAGATCCCACGTACCTTGAAAATCCATGGTATGAGAAGCACGTGGATGAAAGGTGACTGTGTTCTGATTGCTTATTAAACGAAGCGTTACGAAGTGGCTCTAAAAATAAGCACAAATGTACGCACAACACACATTAAATCGCTTCATATGTTTTGTGTAATCAATTGCTCAAAGTTGCGAAACGATGCCACCAGTTCCATCAATATTAGCGACACCAGGAGTGATAAGCTGATATGAAGAGCTGGTGCTCGCGTGGATGGCAGCCCTGGACACTGCTACATAAGTAAACTTTAACGAATGGCACTTAACTGCAATTCACCTAAACCCAACGTGACGGCTGAATCATAGGAGTACCTATGTAATGTTTATAAAATTGGAAAGAAAGAGATCCAACCACAATTGACGTTTCAGGAACATTAGGGTCTACTTTAAAAGTAGTTCTGAGACTTGGCGTGGTTATGTGGTAAAAGACTAACTTTTATTTTTTGCATTCGTCGGGTCAACGCTGCCTAAATCACCGTTTTCTTAACGCTAATTCATTGAAATTTGCCATGTCTGCTTTCGCCGTTCCTAGGTAGATATGAAATGTCAATCACCTGTGGCACAGACCGGCATACGTTTGGCTCATACCAACCCCCGGTTATGTGCCACACGTCTGGCGGACAGCATTTGACAACGTACACGACGGGATTCTGACATCATTCATGTCATGGCTAGCGAGTCATATTTGTCAAATCATCTAGCCCTCCCATACTAATTTTTGTTTACCCCAAGTTAAGCTGGTGATCACAAGAGCACCGAAACGTAGACGGATAGATAGATAGATAGATAGATAGATAGATAGATAGATAGATAGATAGATAGATAGATAGATAGATAGATAGATACCTAAGTACCTGCAGTACGCAAAAAATGCTTCGTATATGAAAGCTTTTGTACTAGTAACATACCTTCGCTACGGCATCCACTGATCGGCACTACAAGGTGATGATGGCAAATTATGACAACGTTCGTCTTGAGACAAGTATGGACATTTATTATATATAGAATCTGATCGCACGGTTACTATAAGGTAACGATTTTAAGAACCGGTGATGTGAACAATGTTAAACAATATTACGTCCTGGAGTAGTCTCTTTGAACTCAATTCAGGTATAGACGCTGGAAGGTGCGTCGGTACAAGCACCTTCCAGTGTGGTGGACACACTTTTTGCGTCCTTAGAAGCGCTCAGTGAAAGAAGCTGCATCGCCACTTCATCGACATGGGCGACCCTTTGCTGCATTTAAATGTGTGGGAGAAGGCAGGCAAATGCTTGAGCGGCCCGTCGCACGAGTGTTCGCCAGCGGGCTCGCCGCACTGGAGGTAACACCAGAAAAAGAAAAATAACTGGTCCGAGCGAATGTTTTTGTGTCCCGACAGATATTCTTCTGTGCTGTTTCTGGCAAAACGATACGCTTCCCAGAGAGCACCCACTGAGGCCATCCTGTAAATGATGGCCCGTTCGACAGGGCTGATACTGTCCCAGCTATCAAAGCTCCTGCGGAAAAAGCAAGTGATCTCCTGCATCACTTCACTCTTGTAGGTTTCATTCCAAGTGCTGATATTGGCGAACAACATCGCCGCCATAGAAGAGGAAATCACGGAGCCAAGGGAGCCGTAACGAATGCTCAGCGGCGCTTGCAGCTGATACACCGGGAAGTCGAATGCGTACGGCATGAGCGAGAATTTACCAGAAGCGATGTTCAAACTCGTGAGCAACGTAATCTTGCGGTTCGTGCGCGCATCTCTGACGACGCGCATTGGCCAAGGACTAACGTCGGATGGCAGCACGGAGAAAAAGCCCTTGTTGATAGCCTCCCACGTCTTAGAAAGCAGCGGTGACATGTCTGTATACGCACTGAACACGCGCGTGAGGTAAATGCTGCTCGAGCGGTCCACGTACTCGAACACTGCTCCTGCGCTGTTCTCGTACGCAGACATCTGGACTTCCGATGGGAAGAGGTTCCCTTCACTTGACAACATCCGGCTGTATGCACGATACAGCTGGCTGACCATGCTGGACACATCAGCGAGCACCTGGGTCGGCGCCACCTGCTGCACGTATTCGGCTTCGAAGGCAAAGCCCATAGTCTTCTGGACCACATGGAAGCATGTTTCTTTGTGTTTAACCTCCGCGACGTCGCGCGTTCCATAGAAATATTCGGTCATTATTTGGCTATCTGTGTAGATCGAAAACAGCACCGCTACAACCCATCCCATGTAGAGCATAAGGTTCGCGTCATCGTATTCGGAGGTCATGTTCAAGAAGGTGCGCACAAAGGTGACCCGATTTACCCGAAACGGGATTGTGACGTCATTGGTGATGCCTAGTCGGGATTTCAGCGCATCCATCCACTGCTGATGCTTTAGATGTGGACAGAGATTTGATATAGTGGTCGACGTGTAAACATGGTGGTCCTTGATGTTCTTGACCTTGAGCAGAGCACTGATGGTTTTGTTCTCAATGTCTGCCATCTGTTCGTATTTTATGGCGGTTGATTCATCGGTTACAAGCTCCTCATAAAGAATGCTGAAGAGGCTGGAACGTTTCGAGCTGTACACTAATTGTTCCCAAATTCGCAGAACTTTGTCGAACTGCTCCGTCGGACCGAGGGCGTAACCACCTTCCCGACTCTTGGTGAAGCCGAAAATAAAGAGCAAGGACCAGTCCTTGCAAAGGTAGACAAAAGGAGACAGCACATTTCCCGTCGATGCTGGCTGAGGCCAAAGAAGCTCCGCGTTGTACAAAATGGTCTTCAAGTCCCCCACCTGCGAGGATTTGGACAGGTTCGGTGTTTGCATAACCACATACGAATGCAGCAAAGTCGCACGAACAGTCACTAAATAGAGGCTCCGACAAAATTCAGACGCAGTGTATTACAGCCTACGCACTTTATTATATTACACCAGGCATGAAAAAACAGCACCAGCTTTGTGGTGGTAAATAAGATTTGTCTGTCGGAAAGGAAATAACTGACACGTGCTCCTTAAACGAATATCATCTGTCTGGTAACAGAAACGCAGCGGGCAGTTGCATGTCTAACCTAATACCTTCAGAAAACTTATTTCGGAAAAGAGGTTCTTTGTGTAAGGGATTCAGGAAGTTCATGGATCCAGTTTCGACACCGTGCTCGGCCTTCGAAATCTATTACCGGTGCTTTACAACATTATAACGTGATTCGACGAACCCCATCGTTTGCACAGCGAAGCTGTGCCACACGCTTAAGGAAAGAATAGCCACTTTTTTGCGAAAACAGTGCAATGCAAATACTTTGACTGATAGTATATGTTATAAACACTAAAGTAAGGCCACTGCGAGTACAAAACTTGAACTGGCCAGTGCACAGCGCATATGCAAAGACCCTTACAAACATCTCGAGTCTTTTAGCAATACCGACGGCATGAGCCGTCGGTAATCACAAGGCAAACGTAAATGTATTTTACTATATGTTTCAGGGACGAATATATCGACAGAGGTGGCTGCCGCAGAATTGTTGATAAGTGAACATTCTTCGAGCAAATATGATTTTACTACGATAAAGCCTAGTTGCGCCATATGCATATGCTAAATATTTTAGGTGAAAATTATACGACGTTCAAGAGAAAAGTGGATGTTCTTCCTAGAAACAGCTGCAGCTAGTATACTGGTAGCCTTTATCCGCAAACAGGCAAATCAAGTCGTGGGCCGGGCACTAGGCATACGTTACCTTCATAACAGGTGGTCGGATTGAAATTATAGTCGCCGATTGCGGCTCCTAAATTTGATCCTTGTATAATAAAGTGGGGAGCTGGGAAGAAACCAAAGTGAACAGAACGATTGAAATAGGAGTAAAAATTTTTTTCTTGAAACGTTTGTTTTTTCTGCGCTATACAAAAGAAGGGAAAACCAGACAGGATGACCCCATAATAATTTTATACTTCAAGCTTGTTCTAGATATAGTCCATTCTTATAAGGTGAGCTTTCATGAGCTGATATAAGTAACAAAATGTCAATTCAGCAGTTCCCTCCATTGACGAGTAGCTATTTCACTTAGCGTTGACTCGCGGTCAGAATTCCGTGGTTGAGCGCGGTTGAACAACGCTTGCCGTGAAATAGCGGCAACTACCGTGGAGAGGATGCCTCGGAGATGGCGCACTTGTCGGGGCAACTGGCCAACAAGCAGCGGCAGGCTGTCCCCATTTCTCTTCGCATTGACAGCGTGGTAGTCAGGTGACAGGAGTTGAGGACCCTAGGAATGTACCATCTCGCGGCATTCGCCGACCGACTGAGAGGGTTGCGTGGAACAGAATCATGTCGGTTGCTATAATCATGTGCATGTCGGTTGCTATAACGACACGCACGTGAGCAGGAAGAGGTGGAAGTCAATGTGGGCGGAGCTCCATGATTAAACGCATGCAATGTCATTTTTTTGTGCTTTTACCAAGAGGACAAGAGCTATAGTTCAAAAGCAGGTGTGTCAAAGTCACCTTGACCACCGGACCACAGTCATCAAATTTAGTTCCGCAAGGGCTGCATATGAAGGATGGTGATGAAAGTTGCGAAGAGGTTTTCAAAGGAAATATCAATTGAAGCTGCCATTTAACAGAAAGACACATATTTCATATATATATAGGTAATATTTGGGGGGTAGCTGGCGTCAGCGTTCGAGAAACATGTCGCTGTTGATTTCGAGATTAACTCAAATCTGAACGCCGATTGCGACATATTAAAATTTGGTTCCGCACTACGTTCGAACACATAGTGTCCACATATAGGGTCCCTCACAAAAGAGGTTGAGACTAGTGTCATTTCTGTAGCCTACAAAAAAAAAAAGCTTTATTGATCGCAAAATAACCGAGCAAATGATATGAGTACCACATATGAAACTCCAAAACCTTCATTTCTTGTGAAGGCGTGGCCCGCTAGCGACACATCAGTGGGCTGTGTAAGGCCCGGAGGACGCATTTTTCCGACCCCTGCTCCAAAAAGAATAATCAAAACGAATTAAAATTCACATATACGACAGGTTAGAAAGCAGCCTGACAGCATGTTTAACAATAAGCGCTATTTTCAGCGAAAATACACACAACAATCTCGAAGTATTGAAGAAATGAATGCGCTTTGGGTCCGTGTTAACATCCGCTGTGCGAAGAGGGCGCTTAAGATCCACGCGCAAGTTCAGTGGCGTGAGCAGCATTTGCCACTTGTTCAGCCCCGCGCCCCTCCGCCTGTTTCATCATGTGTTGCGTCAAGTAGTTCATCAGGTGCGGAGAAATTTGAACGCGTGGCCACCAGACAACACGATCTCGTGCGTGGTTGCTCGGTACGACGCATCTTCCTGGTCGATTCCGGAGCACCCAGGGCTGCTGACAAGAGGTCTGGAGTCTCCGTCCTCTTTGTTCTTCTCTCTGAGATCCTGCAAGCTTAGCCTTTAGTCGTAAACGAATAGACTCATGGTCATCGAGTACACAACGCGACAGAGAATTGCATTTAGTATCTTTTTTTAACATATACTGCATGAGCACAAGTTGCACTTCTATAATGGTAGCAGAAAACTACAGCTGTTTGCGTTACTCTGAATCGTTACATTCAGTTTATACGGAATGCTCCCGGCGAATTGTTCCCTCCATTTGTTCGGAAGTGTGCCTCTCGTTAAAGTTCCATATCTCACTTTTCATGAGATGTTTATGCAAGCTCACATGAAGGCGCCCATAGCGTCACTAGCAAACACGAGTCCCCGGATCATGGGTGGCATGAGGTCAACAGTTTCCATAGCACTTCATATTTTCTATGACTTGAACTGTTCTGCGCTTTGATGAGGTGGAAATGTTGCAGGCCCGTGTGCTCGGATTTGGGTGCACGTTAAAGAACCCCAGGTGGTCGAAATTTCCGGAGCCCTCCAATACGGCGTCTCTCATAATCATATTGTGGTTTTGCGACGTTAAACCACACATATCAATCAATCTGCACTTTGATGGGCTATATTGTGTGGCCACAATAGCCTCGCATGAGACTGACACCGACAGCAAGTGGTCCCCAATTAGGAGCTCACCTAATGTCATGGCTGTGAAAAAGTTCACAGAAAAAAAAAACGAAATGAAGATGTCTACATTATCGGTAGTTTTGTGTGTCTGTGAATCACAAGGCTAAATATTGAGCTAGCTGGTACATTGTTAAAAAAGGCGATAATGCACAAAAGAGAACCTTATGTACACAAGAAACATAGGGTGAATTTAGAACGACAGATTGAGTATACAGGATCAAGCTTCGTGCCTTAGGTATGTGTTTGTCATCACAGGGTTTTTCAGACAGATGGTCCTGTTCTTATGCGTTTTCTGTACGAAAAGTGAACTTCACTTCGCCTAAATGTTATTTCACCTCCAAGCATATTCGTGAATGTCTTCGCTATGGCCTCCTGCCATTGATTTCAGTTGTCCGTCTCCATGCGCATGAAACGACAGCCAGTTGATACAGCTCTTGTTGGGTCTTCCTTGCCTTCTGCGTACAATCCTCGACGTTCGCGTTATTTCACTGGCGTAACGTACCCACAAGCCGAAGTTGCTTTCATGCATATAATTTACCGTGTACCAGCTGAGTGGGCAAGGAGAGTTGTGCAACAGATGCTATCAGTACTCAAGTGCTAAGAGAGGAAAAGGAAACACGTACGTCCGAGATAATTCAGCTTGATTTCAGTGATTAGCCTTCACAAGGCCTAATGATTGCTTACTAGAGGGCATGCGACTTCACACAGCAGTCAGAGCTTGTCTCTTGCCTATAAGAATTCATGAAACATAACTATAACATAGTGTCAATATAGGAGGCCAATATTGCTAATAACTTCCATGATTGTGCACCTGCAGCTCAGTGAACGTGCACACTGCAGCAATATTTTTATATTTGTTTTAGTTGCCTAGTGAAAATACGGCGCGGCCAGTGATGCTCAAGTTAACATTTGCGGTATTTGTTGTTATAAATTGTACTTCGTTAAGTATTATTTCAAGTTTTTTGTACTTTCTAAAATATTGACCGGCCTTTGTCTCACCACGAGACTTGGAAAGTAAAACACAACCACAGTTTTTCACAAGCGTAAGCCAGATAACAAAAGTCGTTTTGTATGCTAATATTGCCAGGGCTGCCAGAATAGCGATTGAATATAAAACCTTCTGGGTCACTGCGACACAGTACACCACTTAGGCCAAGTCGACATATGGGGCGCATGTTCATGCGGTCTGGCATCTGAATGTGCTCCGCCACGAACGTCTCAGGGTGACCTGCCGCTAACAGTGGAAACCTGAAATTTGCGCTCACGAGATTAGCGTGGGCAAACATGGTGCGTAAAGTATTTTTGTTTTCAATCAACTGCAGTGTGCCAGGGTTTATGTTTGCGCAAATAATCTGCGACTAGCCTATTCAACACTTTATTTCTTCATCTGTGCGATATCCAACATTTATATTCCTGTACTGATAAAAATCAACCACTCCCCCCCCCCCATCCCACCCTTAATTATACGGCGTCGCTTTTTCTGGAGACGTCCAATAAGGACGCTACATAAATAATTTGCTGGCCACACCTGAGGAGGCTTTTTTTGAGCGTGCACGTGCAACACGAATAAGCATTAAAAAGGTACCTCTCTCTCCTTCCTGTCCAAGATGGAGATGCAGCTGGTGTAGGCCCTGGCGGCACGCTGGCTCGGATTCTGGAACTGGACGGGTGTTTGCGTGCGCATCGCCATGCCGGTCACGACCCGCTCGAATGTCTCCAGTAACACGTCGCGCACACTGTCGGAACGCCGTTGAGCCCAGTTGCCGCACACGTACTGGTAGAAGCTGAAGCATGGGTCTGCGTGCTCTTGGCGGCTGAAGTTCAAAGCTACGGCGTATTCGCGGCAGACAGCTGCGGAAAACGATTGGTTATCTTTCCTCTAGGACTGCGTGGCTTTTCAGGATAAACTGACGGCAGCGATGATTCCCATTACTTTAACTGTGCTGAAATGACGTGGCAGCAGATAACATGACGTGGAAACTGATAACACGCGCGGTGACTCAACCACATACTTCTTCCACCGAAGTAACGTGGCCAGACAGGCGATGCCTAAAGGAATTCCACGTTGCATTCTTGGACGCAGCACGTGTGTGCAAAATCGTTCGCACGTAGGACGTGCAAATTAGTTGCTCCATCATTATATTGCGCCATTATTAATGCTAAGGGGCTGACTACCTCAGACTGCCACTGCATACAGCCCCTATACTAGATGAACACAAAGGGGGTCGCCGTTCATCGCAATTTTATTTTTTTTGTTTTATATTACACTGTGGTCTGAAGACCAAGCAGGAGGGCATAACAAAAAGTAATTCTCAGTTTAACTCTAGAAGAAGGAAATTTCAGGCAATAAAAACATGATAAAAAAATGAACGCAGAACAAAAAATAAATAATTAAAATGACAACAATATAATCACAGTCGCAACTACAGAATATAAATAAAGTGCACTGTGAGACAGTCAAGATCTTGTGTTGCTTTGTTAAGAAAAGAAAGATACGTAGTTATCAACATCCACATATCATTATCACAGAATGCTTCAAAAGGTAACTCGTTCCAATCACTGATAGTCCGAGGAAAGAAAGAGTTTATGAAAATTTTTGTACGTGCGAAGTAAGGCTTAAGAGTTTAAGCATGCCCCCGCCGCGGTGGTCTAGTGGCTAAGGTACTCGGCTGCTGACCCGCAGGGCGCGGGTTCGAATCCCAGCTGCGGCGGCTGCATTTCCGATGGAGGCGGAAATGTTGTAGGCCCGTGTGCTCAGATTTGGGTGCACGTTAAAGAACCCCAGGTGGTCTAAATTTCCGGAGCCCTCCACTACGGCGTCTCTCATAATCATATAGTGGTTTTGGGACGTTAAACCCCACATATCAATCAATCAAGAGTTTAAGCATGTGTATGCCTAGTCGGTCCTGACATTATATTTCTTATGCAAGTCTCAGGACGAATGTTAAATTTACGAAAATAAAGCGATGGTAAAATTTTCAGCCGGGCTACTGCCCTTCGGTATTGTACAATAGGGACAATAATGGTCATGGTCGTTGTCGGTGAGTTATTTCTCTTCAAAGCATTAAATAGAAAGCAAACTGTCTTACGCTGCACCGTCTCAAGTTTCCTAATATGTCTATTTAGATGTACTTCCTAAACAACGCTACCATAAACCAACTTCGGTCTCGTAGCATTGTAGGCCAATATTTTCATTTCTGAGCCCCGTCGTGGTGGTCTAGGGGCTGAGGTACTCGGCTGCAGACCCGCACGTCGCAAGATCACATCCCGACTCCGGCGGCTGCATTTTCAATGAAGGCGAAAGTGCTGTAGGCCCGTGTGCTCAGATTTGGGTGCACGTTAAGAAACTCTAGGTCGTCGAAAGTTCCGGAGACTACCACTACGGCATCTCTCATAATCATCTGGTGGTTTTGGAACGTTAAACCCCACATATCATTATTTTCATTTCTGGGGGTGCTGTTTTTAGTTTATTCTTGAAAAATACTAGCTTTTTAGAAGTAGATGAGCATGTTTTATTAATGTTACTTGACCATATTAAGCAGTTTGTAATTGTGACACCCAAGTATTTATATTCTTCAACCTCAGCCAAGGGACAGTTGTTAAGATGATACATATAATAAGACAGTGTTTATTATTTGTTATGTGCATGACAACTGACTTATAACTATTTAATTTCATTTACCATTCTTCATTCCACTTAGAAATAGCTGAGTACAAGGAGTCAGGTAGCATCGTACAGCTGCAACAACAAAAAAGTCATTATCGCAATCAGCTTATGATCGGAGCTGTGAATTCACGCTGAGTATTAGAAAGGTCAGGAGCTTAGAATTTTTTAGGGGGGGGGGAAGGAGAGAGGGGTGTTCAAGCATACTTAACGAATATCGTACGTGCATTTATACTTAAAGTAAAATTTAAAAAAAAATGGAGGTTCTAAACTTCCCCTCTTCTCTTTGGCTACAGCCATGTGAGAGTAGACCACTCAGAATGGCCGATTTTCCGGCGGCACCTCCCACTTCAAAGGATAAATTCTGCCTGCTACTCTCCCTCAGTCATGCTAGGAAAAAAGGCGCCACATGTATACTATTCCCACTCTCTTGATGGGACACTTGTGCCAAATCCCTTTCAGCTTCATCCACCCTACTCATACTCTACGTAGAACTAGAAGCCGAAGGCCTCCTGCACACTTGGGTAATTCATTGAATTATTCAATGGGAGACGAAATTTGTTGCGTGACATACCGAGTGGCACTGTGAGAAACATGCATTCATTTATCTCGATGTACTCAGTTAACTGCATCGGAATCACTCAGGTTATACGCTACGGAATAGCGCTGTGCTGAATGTTTCGCTTATAGCAATAAACGACACCTTCGGCAGACGCGAAGAATTTTTTCTTGCACTTTACACTCCTTCTTTCGGCTTTTAACCAGTTGCATTCACTAGAACGGCGAGCAGCCTCGTAGAATATACAAGTTAGTGCTCGGCATATGCCGGCCTATACGTTCAGAGACTTGGTGCTACAAGCGTTGCATATGGTGAACACTTTGTTGAGCTGAATTGCGTTGGCACCGAAAGGACCGTTATTGAGGTTGCTTTGGAGGACAAGCTCCAGATTGATAACACGGGTTTCTTATACTGCACCCGGAGAGCAATGTAACCCATCAAAATGTGGACGCCTTCTCCAGGAATCAAACCATCGACATGGTGTGCCTGCCCACAGTTAAGCTAGCTTAGAGTGCTCCCGACTGGCTGTTCGTGACGAGCACACGAGAGTTTAATGGATGGTTGGTTTGATGAAACAGCGTTATTGAATACATGTCTGCAAACATTTTTGCTACCATTCTCCCACCATTTGGAAACATAACGCACAAGTGAAATTACAAATCTGTTGTTTAGCATGTGGTGCCCTTCACCTTAGAGCCACATTCACTCACTTATTAAACAGTAATTGACCAGTGATAAAATAGCAAGCGCCTTCGTCTGCCACAGTGGTGTAGTGGTCATGGTGCTCTGCTGCTGACCCGAAAGTCACCAGTGCGATTCCGACCAAGGCGGTTGAATTTCGAGGGGGGCAAAATGCTTTCGTTCAGTGTATAGTGTGTGATGCGAGTCCACAATAAACAACACCAGATGGTCAATATATCATTGCCTTTTTAATAGGGCGTACCTTCTTTCACGTAGCCGTTGAAATGCGTGCACAATTCGGCAAAAAGAGAAGAGAATCTGCTATCGAGGATGTACGACTGCCCCAAGGAACACAGTTGTGCTTAATCCATTCTGCTTCACGAAACAGTGCCGACGCGTTGTGCAATACATGTTCTTTCCACCTGGCGAGTTGCTCATCCTGTCTTGACATAAGAGGGGAAAGAAATAGTCAAGACAGCTTTGCCCTAATTGTGCCAAGCTTGAGAGAAGTGCGGAGCTGAGGTCGTGTATTTTTCCCTTAGTTCTCTCTTTCTTTCCTCCTCGTTTTCTTTCTCGTTCTTTTTTCCAGTTTTTTTTTGTTTTTCCTCATTTCTATTTATTTCCACTTTTATTCCTATTTACTTTTTCCCCCTATTTCTATTTCTGACTTGCTTTACCTTTCGATTACTATTATGTGAATCGCCTTGTGGCGTTTCCCTGGGCATATATAGAAGCTCTGTCCGCACTTTATATAGTTATTAAGGAACTCAAAAAACAAGACGTAGACCTCTTTGGCGTGAGCACGCACTCAATATGCTCAATTTGGCTATGCTGTTCACCTTTTTGGTGGGCTAAAACATTGCAATAGCACCAGCATGTGTTGCTTCTCAATAAACTCCTGGTCACTTCAGTCATCACTCTCTTGCACTGAAAGAAAAAACTTGTCTTTTTAATTCTATTAGACTTAAGAACTAGCACTTCTAATGTTAAGCGTGAGTTCTAATAAATTGTATTGCAAATATTTCGTCAGACATAGGAAAAAAATTGTTGAAAATAACCTGGCTACTCACTAAGGCATTTGTTCACCGTAGCCTAGCAGCCAATGCTGCTAGGCTACGCGAACGCAGAAAACAAGAAGCTCGCCCGGGCCTGTGTTTGTGCACAGCGGAATGGCCTACTTGAAATATTGCTTGCGATAAAAACATCATGAAGGCACTGGAAGAACAAAGGGAGGAAGACTCGTCTATAGTGTGACTAAGCGCTCAATACGCTACAGGTGGCCACGTTATATATGGTTCTGCCTGCGTCAAGCCAAGCGACGATGACAGCCTACGACAGCTTATGAGAGCTTTGCCCCAAAAATGCTCCATCCTTGAACAATAAGAAATCAGCTTACGCACCAGCGCCATTCAGAAAACTCAAAGACCATTCACACCTGCGACAGGCGACAAAAAAGTGACTCCCGCCGACACATGTTCGCCCTTTTGTGCGACTTACTCATCTGCACAAAAATTCACGTATGCTCACGTATAACTAGCACTGCCACAACCCCGTTAATATTCCGACTTCATGTACCTACTTGTGTGATTGGTTCAGAAGCTTGAGACTGCAGTCGGGTGACTGAAAAATCGAACAGCAAGTGACTGAAAAATTGAACAGCAAGTGACTGAGCCAGAGCAGTCACTTCGCAAATAAAGCAGCGAACTGCGAGCAGTCACGTGGTGATTCAAGTGGTCGTGCCAGCGGTACTAATCGCAGGTGCAAACGAACCTTCATTCTGAAGCCTGCAAAATGGCCGATTTACCAGCGGCGCATTCCCAGAGAATCCCTCTCAACGCCGATGGCACATTCGCGTGATTTCGTGAGATATAGGCTACGAGTTCGTCGACTTATATGCTAGCGATGGCTTAGCTAACAAACAAATTTTGGTGAGGCTTTTTGACTGCTCTACTTCTGTCAATGCACATCTGGGAAAAAAAATCTCGAGGATAACAACCCGACGCCTCCATTTCAATCCTTCACAGCTTGTGCTAAACCTCATGAACTACCGTGTGCTTACCGGTGTTGCAGCCATTCTGAACGACTTGCCTTGTCCGGAATATCCGGGAGAGTAGGACAAAGAACAGGATGAAGGCTATGATTACCGCAGCGAACGAGGTAGTCCCGATGACCGAGTAATTTTCCTTGCGCCACTTTTTCTGCACCAAGTTAAACTGCATGCGCGCTTGAGTGGCGCTAAGGGGACCCTGCGTGGACATCAAGCCCGCGGCGATGCCACCGGTGCCAGAGGGTTCAGGCCTCGGACCCTGCGCGTGTTGCACACATCATCGCTCAACATTTAATCGAGGCAATGCATAGTAGTGACAAACCTGTACCTTGATTTATTGGGGACATGGTATTACCAGCACCACCTTTTGTCAAGTAAGGCGCCACAATTCACTGTGAAGGTCGTGATAGTGCCACTACAAAGTTTGTAGGGCATGACAAACAAGCGATAAGTTTTGAAGTTCTAACACGTTACGTTAAGGGGTGCAAGAAAATTGGTTTGCCTTTGGTAGTTTTCAGCCGCAACTGAGAGCCCAGAAAAAGTTCCAAAAAAAGAAAGGGTAGTACAAATAAAAAAGGGGGCTCGGATGACTCCTCAGAACTTCTGAACTTATCGTTTCGGAATAACGAACAGGAAAGAAAGGCTGAGGGCTGAAAAAAACACACATGTAGGAGAAAATGAAGCACAATTTTGAGTATTTAACACTTCTCAATGTTGACCCAGATAGCCTATTTAAGGTTCACACAAATTAAGCGGCAGTGATGACGTAAGCAGTTGTTTTACAAATTATAGTGTCTGTACCAAGGACTTTTTACGCTTTTTGCGCCTGGAAAGCCAGGTACCAAAAAAGGTCATTGTAGGAAGAACGCCATCAGCTTGTTTTATTACTACTTGTATTCATTGTGAAGCATGCTGTACTTTGGACACAGCCAATGGGGAGGGCGGAGCAGCTCTTCTAATAATATTTCGCACTTCTTAATGGGGAACAATCCTGCACACGCTTGTGACTACAGAGAGAAACCAAGAGGTTATAAGCGGCATGGTTGACCAGGCTAATGGGTTTGGTTAGTCACTCTGCGCGGGAGGATACGGGGCACGTGATGCTACAGGAGAGCTACACGTGAGGAATAAAAATAGAAAAGGGAAGAGTCGCCCACAGGACAGCGAAATACACCCCGATGACTAACGGGTACCCGTTGCTCCGCATATTGTATAAGAGTCTCTTGACGCACGAAATTGACCCGAGAATAGTGAAGCCACTTTTTTTTTCCTACTCTGTCACTTTTGTGTTACTGTAGATTTGACGGGGTGAGTTTCAGTATGGCCCCGGTAAACTGTAACCACTGAAAAAAGACTGTGGTTCCAGCATCTACCAAAACATGATCAGGAAGAAGAAGACGCAGTTTGGCTTACCGGAGAAACGGGCGTCGAACCGAAACCTTGCATGGGTTTTCCCCGTCGTAGACCTGTGGTCGAGATTGACGGGCAGTCGAAGAGAGCCCGAAGAAGAACGTGGCGCTCTTGGTAAGTGGGAAGAACGGATATCTCCTGACCAGACGCGATGGCTCAGCGAGCGACAGGAAGATCCGTGCCATAAGACTTCACTGCGCGCGCGTTGGTCATGATGGTGATGATGGTGATCTTGTGATGCTTGGAACCCATCCACTTTGCGAGACAGTCGAAAATTTTAGTCTAGAGTATAGTCTGAAGTACAGTCTGAAATTTCTAGAGTGCTTCAAGTTTTTGTAGTGCCAATTGAAATGAAGTGTTTTATTGTTCTTAGTCACCATCGTCGTCTTTCCTGTCTATGGGGTCAGGAATGGAAAAAAAAAGATGCTAGCTTTCATTCAGACTAAGTCCTAGTGGCGTAATTTAATGTAAGCATAGCGGCCTACGGAGGACGTACAGTTTCTTTGATATTGTATCTATCGATTTTCCAAGTGGACTTGGTGATGAGCGAGTACTGCCAGGGGCGATAACAGACACCGCGGGACCAAAAACACGCAGACAAGTCACTATGAGTGAAGTGAAATGAAGGTATCTGAAGAACGACGATAGCAACTAACTCTGGTACTGCGAAAAAAGCGTTTGGATGATAGCGGAATGAGCCTTTCGCAGGGCCGTTGCGGACGCTGAAAAGTGGTACAAACAATAAGACTCCGTGCATTTTCCGAGCGAATGCAACGTTGCATGCAAAGGAAGAGCTTGGCGGAATTTTAGTGTGCCCGTTGCTTACCTGAAATTCCGTGATCACGAAGCTACCTTGATTAGTTTTGGTAAAACTATCTAGGCAGGACAGCCTGACAAAAACAACTATAAAACTTTTGACGTGTCTTTGGGGACATCAATAATATTGTAGGTACAGACCAACGAGCGTATCAGGTCTGACTTTGAAGCAAAAAGTTAACATAGACCTCGAGTGGGTGTGTTAACTGCTTGGGGAAAACTGAACAACTGGATGAGAATAATAAAACTATTTAACTGGCATGAGGCTACAGTTCGATTACAGCATGCATTGTTATTATTAATATTATTATTATTACTATGTTGTTGTTGATGTTTTTTATGCATGCACAGCAATGACGGGGCAAATTTACACACACTCAGGGCAAACAACGCCTCCCTGCAACTCTTCGAAAGAGGGAAGAAATTGATAAAATGAAGATAAATACAGAAAAAAGTAAACTAGGAAGTAAAAAAAAATTGCATAGACAGAGGGGAAAATGAAGGTGGAACACAAAGGATATATATATAAATATATATATATATATATATATATATATATATATATATATATATATATTCTTGACTTATGCATGGCTTTTATTCACAAACCCTAACGAAGACCGGGCCTTCTCTTCTCAAGTACTATATATACAGGCGATAGGTCAAACCTGTTGTGCGCGAGAAAGTTAGCAATGATTGATGGATCTGCTCGTGTCCGAGTCACACTCTTTCTGAAACAGTCATTCTAGGGTCGCACAGTCAAATCTATTGATTTGATACTCCTTAATTAGCAGTGCATGTTGCGTAGTGAACGCCGAACTCTGTAACAGACAGAGTTAAACAGTGTGACAGAAGTCGCGAGACGTCTAGTGCGCACTCTTATCGCCTCCTTGAAGGTACGAGAAAGCGTGAAAATATGGTGTGTGATTAAATATACCCCACGCACATTGGATGTGAGATCACGGCGTGTCTTGGTGTCTCGGATATACATGCCACATGTAGCCGAGTCTCCCACACACGCCGGGATCTCACACGGCGAGTCTATAGCGCGAGCTCAGCGAGCTCCTATGGTATACGCCTCAGGCACTGAAGGACGATGAGCAAGCAGCGATGACGTGGACGACTTTAGTGTTTTCATCGCGTTGTCTACATATGGTATGGTCGGGACGCCTGGCTGCCTGGCACTGCTTCACTTGCTTTGTTTCGCTTGGCTCGTGTAGCGCGCGCGTTCATGTGAAACCTGCGTTTTCGTTGTGCCACTTCGGGTGATTTTTCGTGGAGTCGCGAGCGCGAATATTTGAAGCTGCAGTCATCGCCAACAAATAACACGCGCGCCACGTTCATATGTCTGACCAGCCAGTGTGGCGCAAGCATGCGTCTCTGCAGCTGCCTCGTCGCTGCTCAGCCCAGCGTCAATTTCCGAATCACTGCTCAGAACAGGATTGACGCAGAAGGATTCGATACGCCGCGAATTGCTGCAATTCCATATTCCTCAGTATTTCCATCATCGCTTGTGGCCTCTGATGCTGGCGGTGACGGCAACGGGGGCGGCGAAGGCATGCCTATACCAGTGCGCGCCGAGGAGACGAAATATGACCTGAAACTCGCGTCACCATTTCATGGGGCCACATAATTAGATCGGGCGGGACAACGGAAGGTGACCGCTTGACAGCGCTGGCAGCCCTAAATATTGACGGGTTTAGTAACCGTTTTCAATTGGATTCGATACTAGTACTGGTCATACTAATCAATATTACATACAATAATTTGTCACTCTGTGCTATATTAGTGCCGAGTTTTTACCAGGTGGTCGATACCTAGGCGTTGAGGCAAAAAATGTGACCTGCTTCAAGTTGATGTCACTGCTCTTTTAAGTAGAGTTTCAACAGTATATGGTGGAGTAGGAGAAGCAGCTAGGCGGAAGAAAAAAAAATTAAATGGTCGCGTTTTTTCAGCAGAATGACTTCCTAATGCATGGCAGTTAATATGAACTTCTATTCTTTAACAACAACAAAAAAGTTATGTTGTGGAACTGAGCGGCTTCAAACTTGTATTGCATTTTGTGATTTCAGCAAAAATCATCGAAAACTAAGTTTTCAACTGTAAGGTGTAGCTGGTTACTTTTGTATATATAAATTTATTGATGGACATATTCTGCTATTTTGATTGCAACAATAATTTCTTTCGTCGAAGATTGCGCATCGACTAGGTGAACTGAGTACTGCTGGTATTATCGCAAATGATTTGGCAGTATTGCCGCCCAACGAGAGCATAATAATTCACAGCACTATTAATTTTACTATCGGCAGCAATATTCCACCTATTGGTTTGCATTACCAATTAAACTATCAATCTTTTTATTGTAATTAGTACTATCAACAGTTTCTTTACACTATCGGTACTATGTCTAATCTCTTTACTGATATATATAGTTCTGCATCGCCACTATATAGACGCAAATGTCAAGTGACATTGTCGGATTAAGTCATCACTTAGTCACACTGTGCAACCTAACGTTCTTAAAGTCATGCGATTCTTAAGAGAACGACTAGTCTGGTGTTTTTGAATTCGGAAAAGACGACTTTTTGGTTCAGAGCCCGGTCGGTTTTCATTGACATTGAAACGTGACGCGATCACTTGGTTATGCGAATATTGTTGCCGTCAGATGTTAGCCAGGGTGGCGGGACTTATCACTTCTCGGTGCGCATGATGCTATTGCGTCGAAATAGTTCTATCATTCCCGGCTGCACCCGCCGCTGCACCTTAGCAGGCAAAGTCTCGCGCTGCTAAATTCGAGGGTGCGCCATCGGTCTCCGACCGCTGCTTCCGCGCAGCGTTCACTGATATTTTTAAAATAAACTATTAAAACTGCATTTCATTAGGCAACAGATAAAAATGCTTTTCGTAAACAACTATAATAACAAGTTGTCATGCAGGGGAATTAAATACTTGGTATGTCCAAGGGGTGAACACTCTTTTCGTGTTATAACAATGCTGAAAGTGAAAAAAGACGCACGTTTTTTACAATGTAGGTTAATTGGTTGTTTCGTAGTCACCTGTTGGACCCTACCAAAGGGTATCGGCCACGAAATGGGTGGTACCTTATTTCAGAGACAAAATTGCTTTACAATTCAAATTTAGACATTGATGATTTGACTTTCTCGCATATTGCCTCTTCTTTTTTCCAAATATACAAACATTGTTTATGGCACATTTTCAACAGTATCTAAACTGTATATGTTCATGAATGTCAGAGTTCTGCAGAAAAGTACTGCATTATAGAACCTACTGAAAAAAAAGTTGCGCAGCTTGGGTAGTCGTGCAAGGCGGAGGCAGAGCAAAGCTGCTCGGTATTTGGCTGACATATGCATTCACACGACGACCGTAATTAAACATACAGCTCAACTACATTAATGAGCTTATCAAATTTTCATATCTGAGGTTTCATCTCCATTTGCACGATTCTCAAGCAAATCTAGTCTTGTAGGTTTTTTTAGGTTATTTAGCTAAGGTGGCCTCATTTGCACAACTCTCAAAAGAGCAGGAAAAGGAGAACGTGGGCTGATCTGCAAGATTAAAAGCATGTGCAAAGCCGTTTCTTTAATTGTACCCGGAATAGCGGACTTATAGCGCTAAAACAGGGGTGTGGAAGTCACCTCGACCAGCGGACCGCTTTAAGAAATTTAGTCCTGCAAGGGCCAGAGAGCGAAGAAGGTTCGAGAGGTAGGAAGTGGTTGTCGAACCAAATGTCACCCAAAATGCAATCTTACAGAAAGTTTTTTCATACCGCAAGTGAAGATTATTTCTGAAGAGTAGTTGGTTTGAGGACTTCACAGACATATCGATACTAGTATCCAGATTGACGCAAATCTGCACGCCAATTGCGATATAGATAGTTTGATCTGCTATTATGTTTTAACACGTAGTGACCGCATGGGGTGC
Organism: Rhipicephalus microplus; assembly: GCF_043290135.1. Classification (NCBI taxonomy): domain Eukaryota; kingdom Metazoa; phylum Arthropoda; class Arachnida; order Ixodida; family Ixodidae; genus Rhipicephalus; species Rhipicephalus microplus. Next base: position 298,159,819 of record NC_134710.1, read on the forward strand.
TTCAAAAATGTGCTTGAAACCCCTGTCGTCTTTGCAGCTTGCCTGAAACATCATTATTAACCGCAAGCAGAGGGAATATTGCGAGTGCACTCTAGCAAACTACCAAGCATTGTATTCCTTATGAAGATGTGGCCCCCTTGCGAAACTTGTGCGGACTGATTTCTGCCTGCGGGACTGGTGTTTCAGACACAAGGAAAAGATAATTGATTGAAATATTGTATATACAAAAGGTAAAAAAATATCAAGAGATCGCTTTTGACAATAAATATTGTTTTCGTTGAAATACAGACAAACCTTCTGGAATTACATGTGCACGCGTTGAGCGCGTGTTCGGCTCCTACACGACCATTGTGCGAAAGGATCGCTTAGGAACCGCGCGTAAGTTCCCTGGTGATGAGCGGCATAGTTCGAGGCTATCTGCCGTGTCTTGCATCATGTGTGGCGGCGAGTAGTTCATCAGCTGCGGAGGAATTAGAACGCGTGGCTGCCCAACAACCGGATCTCGTGCATGGTTGTAGAGGGGCGACCGTGACGCCCTTTCAGTAGCACCCACGGCTGCTAACAAGAGGTCTGGAGTCTTCGGCCTCCTTGTTCTCCTCTCCCAGCTCCTGCAAGCGTAGGCTTGTGTCATAACCGAAGTGACCCATCATCGTCGAGTACACAACACGAGAGTAAATTGGATTTCGTTACCTTTTCTCTTTCAACATACTTCATGGGCACAAGCTGCACTTCCATTTGGGTAGAAGAAAACTTCAGCTGTTTGCGTTCCTCTGAATCGTTACATTCAATCTATAAAAAATGCTTCCCGCAAACTCTTACCTGGATCTTCTCGGCACTGTCAGTATTGTTAGAGTTTGCTATCTCACTTTTCTTGAAGTGTTTCTGCAAGGCCTTATAATGACACGTCAGTCGCGAATGCAACCGGATCTTAGGGGGGTGGCTCTAACGGTTTCGCTAGCACTTCGTATTTGCTACGACGTGTACAGTTTTGCGTTTTAACGTACTATATTTAGTGGCCGGAAGCACCTCGCATGAGAATGACGCCGATAGCAAGTGGTCCCAAATCAAGACCTCACCCAACGACGTTTCTGTGAAAATGAGCGCAGGAAGAACGCAATGAAGACATCTACATCTCCGCGACTTTTGCATGTCTGTTATTTACAAGACTAAGTATTGAATGAGCTGGTACATGGTAATAAAAGACCATAACTTACAGAAGAAGAACTAACTAAGATAAAAAACATACGCAGTATATATTACAAAAGTTTGCGTACAAAGCACCAGCCTTCATTTTATATATGTCTTTCTTCGCTAAGCTCTCGTAGGAGGTGATTCTGTTTTTATGCGCCTGCCGTAGGAAAGATGAACTTCATCGAAATGTTCTATTTAACATCCCAGTGTATTCGTGAGTCTCATTGCGATGGCCTCGCACAATGCATTTCAGTTGTCCTTCTCCATGCGCACGAAACAAGTACCCATTAAGACAGCGCTCGTGTTGTGTTCTATCTATCTATCTATCTATCTATCTATCTATCTATCTATCTATCTATCTATCTATCTATCTATCTATCTATCTATCTATCTATCTATCTATCTATCTATCTATCTATCTATCTATCTATCTATCTATCTATCTATCTATCTATCTATCTATCTATCTATCTATCTATCTATCTATCTATCTATCTATCTATCTATCTATCTATCTATCTATCTATCTATCTATCTATCTATCTATCTATCTATCTATCTATCTATGAACTATCTATCTATCTAATCTATCTATCTATCTATCTATCTATCTATCTATCTATCTATCTATCTATCTATCTATCTATCTATCTATCTATCTATCTACGGAGAAAAAATGTATGTGTATGCCCTACACCGTGCAGATTGGGCATAGTGTGTGAACTCCAAAAACGCATAATGACTGCTCACTAGATTTTATCAGACTTTACAGCGCTCTCAGAGCTTGTCTATTACCTTTAATCGTCCACGGAACATCAGTAGATCATATTGGCAGTATTAAGGTACAATATCTATATTAATTTTGTTGCTTTTGCCCCAGCAGCTTATTCAATGTGCCCACTGCACCAAGACAACTTTTCTGTACACCAGTTGCCTTGTAAAAAGATGAAACTGTCAGTGACGCATTTCTTCTTATAAATGGTCGTTTGTAAAATATTTTACATTTTCGTATCTCACAGAATCTAGTTATGCCTTTCTCCAAGGTTGACCACGATACAAAACACATGTTTCCGCAAACACAAACCAAACGACAAAAGGGACGTGGAATACCGGCATTACCAAGGTCGACCAGAATAACAACGTATTGTAACTGCAGATATATTCGGTCGGGCATTTAGTGCGCTCACTCTGAAAAGTGGCTGCGCGTTCGGTTCACAGAATTCAAGCACTCGGACTACCTCGCTTGGCTGTTTCGGAGCATCAGCCTCCGACTTGGAGTGCCCCCGCCCGCTCTGACTTCGAAATGGTGGTGGTGGTAGTGGTTCTTCAAAAAGGACGAAGGTACCTTATTTCTGCTGGCCATAAGGCGACACGGCGCAGTGCTTACGAAGTGAGAGCGTGGCGCGACCTGAGTGGGATAACAGATCACTTGACACAAGCCGGCCAATCGCGTGGCTGCTGGCAGGTGAACCAGGTGAGGCGCACGGGTGCACATTTCGGAAGGGGGCATCGCCGGGTGCGTAATACGTCGTGCTCGTACGTGGTTAGGGGCGTCTTTTAGCATGTCTGTGGCGAGTTCACATCTACGAAGCAATACATGCACCTTGTCATTAAGGAGGTGGGGAGCGAAGGCGGTGGGAACGTCGGTGCTGTTGTAACAGCAGCTCACTGATAGCATCGTGGTTTGCCTTGAAGGTAGGAACTAGGACGAGGACGATAGCCAGATTAGTTGGCCGAGTTCAGAAGGCTTTCGCTACATTCAGACATGTCAGAGATGTCCCCTGAACTAATAGTCACCATTTGTTCACGAGGCGCAGGAATGTTCACTAAGTAGCTTCCCGCTCTGGCCGCCCGGTGGTGCTATAGGCGCACTGCTCTGAGCGCTCTGAGGACACTGACGTATTCGGTCGGTACGCTACCTCTCGCACCCTAATTCAAAGCTGCCCCGGCATCTAGTGACTCTGAGCCAGAAGACCGGGGTGGTCAACCTAAATATGTCGTACGAAATCTTCTGTGGCGCTGCAAAACAGTCCATTACTCAAGCGAAGTACACATGTGGAGCACGTACGTCCACTTATATGTGATCTAACATCTGAACGAGATCCCCTTCGGACGTCTACAGGTGACCTGCCGCAAACAGTGGGAACATGAAATTTATGCTCATGAGGTGAGCACGGAAAACACGGTGCGTGAAGTATTTGTCTCTTAATTATCTGCAGTGCATGTCCCCGGTTTTACGTTTGCGACAATCCACTCCAACTAGCCTAACCAACATCTCACTTCCTCTTAAGTGTGACATCCCACATTTCTCTTCATGTACTGATAAAGATCAACCATCCCTACATCAATATCATGCGTTGTCATTTCTGCAAACCTTGTGCAAGAACGCTAAGTAGATGAACGGCTGGCCCCTTCTGAAAAGTCTATTCGGGAGTAGTCGTGTGCAAAAGCATTGGAAAAATACCTCTTTTTTCCTTGCTGTCCAAGGCAGAGATGCTGCTGGTGTTGGCCCTGGTGGCACGTTGTCTCGGATGCTGGGTGTAGGCGGGTGCTTGCGTGCGCGTCGCCATGCCGGTCGTGACACGCTGGAAAGTCTCCAGTAGCACTTCGACCACACCTTCGAAGTGCCGTGGGGCCCAGTTGCCACACACGGAGCAGTAGGAGTTGAAGCATGGGTCCGAGGGCTACCCCAGCTGTGCCTAAATGACGTGGCAATGGTTATGATGCAAACACGCACGCCGGCTGAACCATATACACCTTGCACCGAAGTATCGTGGGCACACTGGCGACGGCTAAAAGAATTCAACATTGCCGAATATGTATGGTTTGAGCCTACCACATTAATTTTTGTTGGTCCACCACTACAGGGCGTGGTGGTTAAAGGTAGACTGAAGAGCAAAGCGGTTTCTTTTGTATTAATAAACTGCTCTTTCATGATACCATGAAAAACCACGCGAAAACGTTTAGTAAGAGAGAAAACACGCCAAAACGAAACGTAGGTAGTGAAGCCACCTACGTCCCCACCGTTCGCTGTAACTTAATATACTTTGACGGCCTATACGTAGTTACGAATAAATTAAAGAGAAAGTGCCCTTCTAAAGCAGCCTTAGCCATAACGTGGCAAGCTTGAGGAAATTGTTTTCAGCGAATGACGCCAAAATACGACAAATACACTTTCTAACTTGTGATGTCACCGGCGCAAATTTTGTGTCGTAATTTAAAAACGAGATTTTGACCATTATCTTTTTCTCTAATAACAAAAATATGATAATAAACTGGACGAAGTTGGAGCTTTGAAAGTAAGGTCTATTAATCTAAGCTGTTTCATTTTTATCTTTAGCGTTGCGTCAAAGAGGCTGCTCACTATAGTAAGCACCTTTTAAAACTACCTTAGAAAACTATGGCACCCCAGTATATACGCTATGTGAAATGAACACTAAGGAAACACTGTTTATCACGGACATTTTGATATCTAGACATAAGGAATCTAATAGTGTTGTACAGCTGCAAAAAAAGAGAATGTTGCACTAGATAGGCGTAAGCCAGCTGCAAATTTAATAATGAATTTAATTGTGCCATAGGAGACAAGACGTCTTGAAAGACGTACCGAGTGGATGTGACAAAAACATGCACTGATTTACCTCGACCTACTCAAGGAATTGCGTTTAAAGTACGCACATTATGCTGAACAGTCGTGGTATCCACACTTTTCAGGGGTTCCATACACTCGGCCGCTGTTCAGACACATGAAATATGTAAATTCACGCTCGAAAAATGCCGTCATATGCTCAGTGGCTGGGTGCTGTATGAGTCGCTCACGGTGAACGCCTTGTTCAACTAAATAGCATTGGCATCGATACGACTGTTATGAAAGTGAACGAACTATCGATTGGACGAGCTCGCAATCGATAAACATAGTTGCCAAAAGTGTTCTTGCATTAATTGAAATGTGGCCGCCTTGTTAAGGAATCAAACCATTGACATAGTGTGCGTGGCAACTGTTGAGTTAGCTTAGAGTGTTCCCAACTAGATATGAGAAAACAAAATTTTGAAGTTTGGTTGATTTGGCGAAACCACAGGGGTATGAATGTCTGCAAATTTTTTGCTACAATTATTCTATCGTAGCGACACACAGTGCACAAGTGAAATGTCAAACCTATTTTTATAGCATGTGCGGCAATCACCACGCAGCTATATTCAAACAGTCGCTTGAAACACAGTAATTGGTCAGGTATACGCAGTGAACACAATTGCCCACCACGCTGGTGTAGCGGTTACGGTACTCAGTTGCTGACCCAAAGGCCTTGGTTTCGATCTCAACCGTGGCGGTTGCATTTCGATGAAGGTGAAACAGTAGAGGCCCGCGTACCGTGCGATGTCGGTGAACGTAAAAGGGCAGCGAATCGTTGAAATTTCCGTGCTCTCAACTATAGCGTCCCTCTTAGTAATATCGGTGCTTCGGAATGTTAAACACCAGATATCATCATCATTGTTTCTTTTTTTATTGCTTAGCCCCTTCTATTGTGCAGCAGTTGAGCTATGTGCAAAATATTTCTGATCAGAAAATAAAAAATACACCCCGAAATCTGGGATGCACGACCACTCCACGGAACACTGTAGTTGTGCTTAGTCACGGCTGCTTCACGAAGCGGTGAAAAAACGTTAAGCAATGCGTGCGCTTTACAGCTAGTCAGTCGCTCATCCTGTCTTGAGCTATTTGTGAAAAAAAAAGGCAGCTTTGTCCCATTAGTCCTAAACCTGAACGAACTGTTGTCTTCATTTTTCTTTTCCTTTCCTTCTCGCTTTCTTTCTCGTTCTACTGTGGAGCTTCTTTTGTGTTTTTTTCTACATTTCTGTTTAAATTGTTTTTCTTATTTTACGTGTTAATTTTTTTACCTGGAATGCGTTGCCAATGGCTCTAGCTATAGTAGTAATGTCTGCACTCTATGTCGAAACTAAGGCACTCTATATTACAAGGAAGAAGACCTCTTTGGCGCGAGCACGTGCTCAATCTGCTGAAGCGTGATTCGCTATATATGATTTGGCCAGTGTTACGTCAAGCGGCTATGAACGCATAGAAAGGCCTAACCATTAAAATTGTTTCACTTTCGAGAAAGAGAGCCGCCTGACACGCCAGAACCTGCCACGCCAGTTGAAGCACGTGTAAGTGTTTTCTATTCGACGTTTAGGTGCACGAGCTTCTAGCTGTAGCATTCGTTCTCGACTGAACAGGTGGGAGTACGTTAATAAATATTGCGCCAAAAAACACATAATAAAGAAGACATCGAAGAGTCCTCCACTTGTGAATGTGAAACACAATGAGTACTAACAGGGGTCTGGAGCATCGCGTAATGAGGATTTATGCATGCGCTAAATGATCGCGATAGTAACTAATCCAGTGTGCTACCATGCCATTTCACTCTTCGAGCAGATTTTTGTCAGCTTCAATGTGGGATTCAAGGACTGTAACCACTCAGAAAAAGACTACGTTCCCTGCCCCTACACATACAAGGTCCAAAGAAGAAGACAGATTTAGGTTTACCAGAGAATCGGACGTTGACCCGGAACCTTGCATGGCTCTTATTCCTCGTAGAACTGTGGTCAAGATCGTCAGGCAGCCTCAGATAACCTGAAGAAGGACGTGGCGCTTGGCAAGCGGGAAAAACATGGATTCTCCGATGAGACACGATGGCCCAGCGAATGACAGGAAGGTTCGTGTCACGACGATTGCGCGAGCCCGTCGAGCATGATGGTGGTGACGATGATGATGATGATCCTGGAATGATTGGAACCTATCTACCACTCGGGGAGCTCGGCGAAGAAGCAGGCAAATATTATTCAAAAAATTTTTTGCAACAACTCGACATCACTGTGCCAAAAAATGTCTTCCATTCTTCTTCATCACCATTGTCGTCTTACTAACGGGGATTCGCAAACGTGGCCCAGCGAAGACATCAGCGATAATGCATACAATCCTATTGGCGAAATGGACAATAAGAGAAAGAAGACTCCATTTCGGACACGGAGACCCGAAGTCTGTTTCAAGTTAACGCGCACGCTGCGAACTTTTCTTCTTCAACAATGCACAGGAGAAATCTCCCATCGGCACTGTCTAGAAGATTAAGATCTAGTGCCTATATATATGGGCTAGCCAGTGAACGGCTGAGCAGCGCGAGCTGTCGGATTTTTCATTCATGAAACTCGCTAGCAGACGCTGCCTGCGTCAGCATTAAGAGGTGAGAGATGGTGGAGCGTAGGTGAGAGAATGCACATGCGCCATGCGGGTGTAACCACTGTGGGGAGGGATGCGTAGAGGAGAGAGGAAAAGGAACGTAGACCACCTGGCTTTGGCGGCGTCGGCGTTGCGAGGCGAGAGAAGGGGAGCGCATGCGCAGTGGAGGTGTCAACACTGCGGGAAGGAACGCCTAGAGGAGAGCGAGAGGGGAGCGAGCGTCGCTTGACAGACACTGCCTGCGTCGGTGTACGACGGAAAGGACGCGCATGCGCAGTAAGGGTGGTTACGCCACACACCAGAATGAGATAGACCACAGGACACTTCGCATTTGAAAGGCAAAACAGAGAAAACTTCATAGGAGAGAACGGCGAGGAGGACTTAGATGTACAGGCAATCATGACACTTAAGCCATGGCACACCCATCCCTGTTCTTAAAAACTGTTTTTAATGTAGAGCTAGACAGCGAATGCTTATGCAAGACTCAGATTAAAATATATGTACATAGTAAGCAAACTTGTTTTGTGCGGTAAAGTTAGCAATGATTGATAAGGTGTCAACCACTCACGTTTCCTCAAACAAACCTTAGTACCACAGACTTGTGCCTATAATCCGTCTATAGTTTATCGGGGATGCACGTACCGTATCGTGAATGCGATGCACTCAAAAATAAATTTCAATGTGTCTGAATGAAGCCACAAAGCATACGTAGCACACTGTTATCGCACTTATGGCTAAAAGGAAAACCACGAAAAAAATGCTCTACAAAGCCACCCCACGCGCAATGGATGGGAGATCAATAGGTGTCTATAGCCATCTCGAGAATATAAACATGTACGTCACGTGATATTGTCACATCGTTTAGTTACAAAGTGCACTTTATTATGTCATGTGATATTGGAACTATGGGGGCAGGGTCTAGTTTTCGAATGGGGAAATGTCAACTTTTTGGTTGAGTGCCAGGACGGTATTCAATGAGATGGACAATTGACGAGATCGCTTGTACTCACGAATATTGTTACCGTCATATGATAGCGCTGGTTGCGGTGCTTTTTACCTCACGGTGCACATGATGCTTTCGCGTGGAAACAGTTCCAATATCGACGGATGCACTAGCCACGGTAACTCAGCAGACAAGGTGAAAAGGTGCTAATCTCTAGGGCGCGAGGTGTGGTACCCGGCTGACTTCCATGATTGGATACAAATACAAGAACACCCGTGTACTTATCTGTACGGGTACATGTTACACATGGCTCAGGTAGTCGGAATTAATCCTGACTTCCAACCACGCACGGATTTCACCTTATCACATCGTGACTTTGGCTCATGAAACTCCAGCATTTCTTATTTACTAGCAAGGACGCGCATATGATGAAGTTTTCAAAAATTATGCCACAAACTCTTTTCGAGTATTGTGTCAAATATAGAATATTTATGCATCGTTATAAGAAACATTAGGAGCATTTGTAGAAGTTTATAACACAAATTATTAAAACTTGAGTCATTTGACTGCAGCGCACACAAATTCTTTTTCGTAACTAACTCATAACAAATTCTCATACTGAAGAAATGACGGGCGTATGATACGTCCATACGATGAACACATTTTACTTGGTTGGTTGGTTGGTTGGCTGGTTCCCCAACATCTTAGCACAAACGACTCCGGGAAAGGGGCAATGTACTAGGTGGCGCCTTGTTTATAAAAGTAATTCACCCACTCACTGACAGGGTTTCAAATGAATGAGCTTTTTAAGAGCTCAAACGCTACTCAAAGCGATAAAGGCCAACGTTCTATGCAATGCATCATTTGGTTGGCATTCTTTAGTGATTTGGTATTCTTTAGTGACCTGTGCAAACCATCGCTGGGCTTCGCCCATAAAACAAGCGGCACCTAATTTTCGACATTCCTTCAAAATTCGAATATGTTTGGAAATAGATTGTTCTTCGCAGTAGTGCATTACTTTTTCAAACATTTAAACATTATTTAGGTAATAATAATTTAATCATTTTATTCCCTATGTCCAGAGAGCGCAAAGGTTCTGTAGAAAAAAGGGGCGGAATGAAATACTCCAAAAAACTTTTTTCGCAGCTTGCATTGATTCACGCAGGTGAGGAAAGGCCGGGGCCGTGTAGAGCTCGCTGGTATTCGGCTCGTCCTGAGGATGCATGAAGTGTTCCCGTGGTCATCTTACGAATCATGAGAGTTGGCCAGACATAGAACAGGGTCCGTTTGGAATTTGCTTGGAAGGAGCAGCACCAAGCAGCCTAATTACCACTATATATAGCATAACTAGGCTAATGAATTTGTCAAATAGGGATATTTGAGGTTCCAAACTATTAGCTCAGATCTCAATCCAACCAAGTGATATAGCATATATGGTTACATAGACTGATCTGCATAATTAGCAAAAAGACCAGCCAGAGTATGAAGTTAACGCGAATTCAGATCCAAGGCCAAAAGCATGCACAAGGCCATTTTCATGAGCTTATCTCTCAAGAGCAGAGTTATAGCTCTAAAACAGGAGTGTGAAACTCACCTGGACCAGCGGACGAAATGTCACCCAAAGCTGCAATTTAACAAAAAGAATTTCTCATATGTGATATGCAGATGATTTTTGAACGGGGAGTGGCGTCAGGGCTTCACAAACATACCAATAACAGTATCTAGATTGACGCAAATCTGCACACCGATTGCGATGTAGAGACTTTGGAGTGTGATTATAATTCAACACATACTGACCGCATGGGTCACCTCACAAAAGTGCTAGAGACCTGTGCCGTCTCTTCAGCTTTTCCGAACAATGCTTTATTAACTGCAATACGTAAGTAAATAACGCGAGTGCCATCTGTCAAACAAAAGCGAACACTTCGCAAGCCGTGCATGGCCAGCTTGTCAAACATACGTGGGCTGCACTCAGGACGGGTGTTTAAGAACCCTGTTCCAAAAGGCGAAATCGTCCAATTAAAATTGTATATATGAAAAGTGAAAATGTATCCTCCAAACGCTTTCGACAATAAGTATTATTTTTGTTCAAATACAGAAAAGTTAACCTTCTAAAATGAACAAACAAACGCGCGTTGAGAACGTGTTGGGCACGACAGCGTCCATTATGCGGAACGAGCGCTGATGATCCATGCCTAAACTCCATGGCGATTAACGGCATAGTCAGAGGTCATCTGCCCAATCCCGTGCAGCTCCGTCACTTGCATCATCCGCGTCGTCAAGTAGTTCATCAGGTGCGGATGAATTTGAACGCGTGTGCACCCAACAACCGGATCTCATGCGTGCATGGTTGTTGGGCGCGACGCGTCCTCCTTGTACGTTACAGATCACCGCAGGCTGCTGACAAGAGGTCTGTGATTTCTGTCATCCTTCTTTTCCGCTCCCAGCTCCTGCAAGTTTAACATTTTGCCGTAACTGAAATGACTATTGATCGATTAGTGTAGCAAAAACTACGGTTATTATCAATCCTATTAATCGCATCGCTGCATTCAGTTTATAAGGAATGGTCCTCGTCAATTGTTTTCTTCATATATTCGGCAGTGTGAAAGTCGTTAACGTTAACTTTCTCACCTTTCTCGATGTGTTTCTGCAAGCCCATATAATTACTCGTCAATCGCGAACAGAAGTAACCGGATCTCTTGCGTGCATGGTTGTTGGGCGCGACGCGTTCTCCTTGTCCATTCCAGATCATTGTTGGCTGCTGACATGAGGTCTGAAGTTTCCGTCATCCTTCTTCTCCTCTCCCAGCTCCTGCAAGTTTAACCTCTTGCCATAACTGAAAAGACTGATGATCGATTAGTGTAACAGAAACTACGGTTATTATCGTTCCTATTAATCGCATCACTGCAATCAGTTAATAAAGAATGCTCCCCGTCACTTTTTTTCTTCATATATTCGGCAGTGTGAATGTCGTTAACGTTCACTTTCTCACCTTTCTCGATGTGTTTCTGCAAGCTCATATATATACTCGTCAATCGCGAACACAAGTAAACGGATCTCGTGCGTGCATTGTTGTTGAGCGCGAGGCGTCCTCCTTGTCCATTCCGAATCACCGTATGCCGCTCACAAGAGGTCTGAAGTTTCCGTCATCCGTCTTCTCCTCTCCCAGCTCCTGCAATTTTAACCTTTTGCCTTAACTGAAAGGACTGACGATCGATTAGTGTAACAGAAACTACAGTAGTTATCGTTCCTAATAATCGAATCGCTGCATTCAGTTTATAAGAAATGCTTCCCGTCAATTGTTCTCTTCGTATATTTGGCAGTGTGAACGTCGTTAAGGTTCACTTTCTCACCTTTCTCGATGTGTTTCTGCAAGCCCACATAATTACTCGTCAATCGCGAACACAATTAACCGGATATCGTGAATGCATGGTTGTTGGGCGCGAGGCGTCCTCCTTGTCCGTTCCGGATCACCCTAGGCTGCTGACAAGTGGTCTGGTGTTTCCGTCATTCTTTTCTCCTCTCCCAGCTTCTGCAGCTTTACCCTTTTGCCGTAACTGAAATGACTAATGATCGAATAGTGTAGCAGAAACTACAGTAATTATCGGTTCTATTAATCGCATCGCTGAATTCAGTTTATCAGGAATGCTCCCCGTCAATTGTTCTCCTCATATATTCGGCAGTGTGAATGTCGTTCACGTTCACTTTCTCACCTTTCTCGATGTTTTTCTGTAAGCCCATAAAGCCCATATGATTACTCGTCAATCGCGAACACGATTAAACAGATCTCGTGCGTGCATTGTTGTTGGGCGCGACGCGTCCTCCTTTTCAATTCCGGATGACCGTAGGCTTCTGACAAGAGGTATGGGGTTTCCGTCATCCTTTTCTCCTCTCCCAGGTTCTGCAGGTTTACCCTTTTGGCTTAACTGAAATGACTAGTGGTCGATTATGGTAGCAGAAACTACGGTTATTATCGTTCCTATTTATCGCATCGCTGCATTCAGTGTATAAGGAATGCTTCTCGTCAATTGTTCTCTTCATATACTTGGCACTGTGAATGTCGTTGGCGTTCACTTTCTCACCTTTCTCGATGTGTTTCTGCAAGCCCATATAATTACTCGTCAATCACGAACAGAAGTAACCGGATCTCGTGTGTGCATGGTTGTTGGGTGCGACGCGTTCTCCTTGTCCATTCCAGATCATTGTTTGCTGCTGACAAGAGGTCTGCAGTTTCCGTCATCCGTCTTCTCCTCTCCCAGCTCCTGCAATTTCAACCTTTTGCCTGAACTGAAATGACTGATGATCTATTAGGGTAGTAAAAACAACGGTTATTATCGTTCCAATTAATCGCATCGCTGCATTCAGTTTTTAAGGAATGCTCCCTGTCAATTGTTCTCTTTATATACTTGGCAGTGTGAATGTCATTAGCGTTCACTTTCTCACCTTTCTCAATGTGTTTCTGCAAGCCCATATATAAACTCCTCAATCGCGAACACAAGTAACCGGATCTCGTGCGTGCATGGTTGTTGGGCGCGACGCGTCCTCCTTGTCCATTCCGGATCACCGTAGGCTGCTGGCAAGAGGTCTGGAGTTTCCGTCATCCGTCTTCTTCTCTCCCAGCTCCTGCAAGTTTAAGCTTTTGCCGTAACTGAAATGACTAATGAGCGATTAGGGCAGCAGGAACTACGGTTATTATCGTTCCTATTAATCACAACGCTGCATTCAGTTTATAAGGAATGCTCCTCGTCAATTGTTCTCTTCATATTTTCGGCAGTGTGAATGTCGTTAACGTTCACTTTCTCACCTTTCTCGATGTGTTTCTGCAAGCCCATTTACTTACTCGTCCATCGCGAACACAAGTAACCGGAACTCATGCGTGCATGGTTGTTGGGCACGACGCGTCCTCCTTGTCGATTCCGGATCACCGTAGGCTGCTGACAAGAGGTCTGGAGTTTCCGTCCTCCGTCTTCTCCTCTCCCAGTTCCTGCAAGTTTATGCTTTGACCGTAACTGAAATGACTAATGATCGATTAGGCAAGCAGAAACTACGGTTACTATCGTTCCTATTAATCGCATCGCTGCAATCAGTTTATAAGGAATGCTCCCCGTCAATTGTTCTCTTCATATATTCGGCAGTCTGAATGTCGTTAACGTTAACTTTTTAACCTTTCTCGATGTGTTTCTGCAAGCCCATATATATACTCGTCAATCGCGAACACAAGTAACCGGATCTCGTGTGTGCATGGTTGTTGGGCGTGACGCGTCCTCCTTGTCCATTCCGGATCACCGTAGGCTGCTGACAAGAGGTCTGGAGTTTCCGTCATTCGTCTTCTCTCCCAGCTCCTGCAAGTTTAACGTTTTGCCGTAACTGAAATGACTAATGAATGATTAGTGTAGCAGAAACTACAGTTATTATCGTTCCTAATGATCGCATCGCTGCATTCAGTTTATAAGGAATGGTCCTCGTCAATTGTTCTCTTCATATATTCGGCAGTGTGAAAGTCGTTAACGTTAACTTTCTCACCTTTCTCGATGTGTTACTGCAAGCCCATATAATTACTCGTCAATCACGAACAGAAGTGACCGGATCTCTTGCGTGCATGGATGTTCGGCGCGACGCGTTCTCCTTGTCCATTCCAGATCATTGTTGGCTGCTGACAAAAGGTCTGCAGTTTCTGTCATCCGTCTTCTCCTCTCCAAGCTCCTGCAAGTTTAACATTTTGCCGTAACTGAGATGCCTTATTGTCGATTAATGTAGCAGAAACTACGGTTATTATCGTTCCTATTGATCGCATCGCTGCATTCAGTTTATAAGGAATGCTCACCGTCAATTGTTCTCTTTATGTACTTGGCAGTGTGAATGTCGTTAGCGTTCACTTTCTCACCCTTCTCGATGTGTTTCTGCAAGCCCATTTATATACTCGTCAATCGCGAACACATGTAACCGTATCTCGTGCTCATGGTTGTTGGGCGCGACGCGTCCTCCTTGTCCATTGCGGATCACCATAAGCTGCTCACAAGAGGTCTGCAGTTTCCGTCATCCATCTTCTTCTCTCCAGCTCCTGCAAGTTTAACCTTTTGCCGTAACTGAAATGACTAATGATCGATTAGTGTAGCAGAAGCTACGGTTATTATCGTTCCTAATGATCGCATCGCTGCATTCAGTTTATAAGGAATGCTCCCCGTAAATTGTTCTCTTAATATACTGGGCAGTGTGAATTTCGTTGGCATTGACTTTCTCACCTTTCTCGATTTGTTTCTGCAAGCCCATATACATACTCGTCAATCGCGAACACAAGTAGCCGGATCTCGTGCGTGTATGGTTGTTGGGCGCGACGCGTCCTCCTTGTCCATTCTGGATGACCGTAGGCTTCTGACAAGAGGTATGGGGTTTCCGTCATCCTCTTCTCCTCTCCCAGGTTCTGCAGGTTTAACCTTTTGGCTTAACTGAAATGACTAGCGGTCGATTATGGTAGCAGAAACTACGGTTATTATCGTTCCTATTAATCGCATCGCTGCATCCAGTTTATAAATAATGCTCCCCATCAATTGTTCTCTTCATATATTTGGCAGTGTGAATGTCGTTAACGTTCACTTTCTCACCTTTCTCGATGTGTTTCTGCAAGCCCACATAATTACTCGTCAATCGCGAACACAATTAACCGGATCTCGTGAGTGCATGGTTGTTGGGCGCGAGGCGTCCTCCTTGTCCGTTCCGGATCACCCTAGGCTGCTGACAAGTGGTCTGGTGTTTCCGTGATCCTTTTCTTCTGTCTCAGCTTCTGCAAGTTTAACCTTTTGCCGTAACTGAAATGACTAATGATCGAATAGTGTAGCAGAAACTACAGTAATTATCGTTTCTATTAATCGCATGGCTGCATTTAGTTTATTAGGAATGCTCCCCGCCAATTGTTCTCCTCATATATTCGGCAGTGTGAATGTCGTTAACGTTCACTTTCTCACCTTTCTCGATGTTTTTCTGCAAGCCCATATGATTACTCGTCAATCGCGAACACAATTAAACGGATCTCGTGCGTGCATTGTTGTTGGGCGCGACGCGTCCTCCTTTTCAATTCCGGATCACCGTAGGCTGCTGACAAGAGGTCTGGGGTTTTCATCATCCTTCTTCTCCTCTCCCAGCTCTTGCAAGTTTAACCTTTTGCTGTAACTGAAATGACTAATGAGCGATCAGGGCAGCAGAAACTACGGTTATTATCGTTCCTATTGATTGCATCGCTGCATTCAGTTTATAAGGAATGCTCCCCGTCAATTGTTCTTTTTATATTCTTGGCAGTGTGAATGTCGTTAGCGTTCACTTTCTCACCTTTCTGGATGTGTTTCTGCAAATCCATATATATATATACTCGTCAATCGCGAACACAAGTAACCGGATGTCGTGCGTCCATGGTTGTTGGGCATGACGCGTCCTCCTTGTCCATACCGGATCACCGTAGGCTGCTGAGAAGAGGTCTCGAGTTTCTGTCTTCCGTCTTCTCTTCTCCCAGCTCCTGCAATTTCAACCTTTTGCCTTAACTGAAATGACTGATGATCTATTAGGGTAGTAGAAACTACGGTTATTATCGTTCCTATTAATCGCATCGCTGCATTCAGTTTATAAGGAATGCTCCCTGTCAATTGTTCTCTTTATATACTTGGCAGTCTGAATGTCATTAGCGTTCACTTTCTCACCTTTCTCAATGTGTTTCTGCAAGCCCATATATAAACTCCTCAATCGCGAACACAAGTAACCGGATCTCGTGCGTGCATGGTTGTTGGGCGCGACGCGTCCTCCTTGTCCATTCCGGATCACCGTAGGCTGCTGGCAAGAGGTCTGGAGTTTCCATCATCCGTCTTCTTCTCTCCCAGCTCCTGCAAGTTTAAGCTTTTGCCGTAACTGAAAGGACTGATGATCGATTAGGGTAGCAGAAACTACCGTTATTATCGTTCCTAGTAATCGAATCGCTGCATTCAATTTATAAGGAATGCTCCCCGTCAATTTTTCTCTTTATATATTTGGCACTGTGAATGTCGTTAACGTTCACTTTCTAACCTTTCTCGATGTGTTTCTGCAAGCCCATAAAATTACTCGTATATCGCGAACACAAGTAACCGGATCTCGTGCGTGCATGGTTGTTGGGCGCGACGCGTCCTCCTTGTCCATTCCGGATCACCGCAGGCTGCTGAGAAGAGGTCTCGAGTTTCTGTCTTCCATCTTCTCTTCTCCCAGCTCCTGCATTTTCAACCTTTTGCCTTATCTGAAATGACTGATGATCTATTAGGGTAGTGAAACTACGAATATTATCGTTCCTAATGATCGCATCGCTGCCTTCAGTTTATAAGGAATGCTCGCCGTAAATTGTTCTCTTCATATACTGGGCAGTGTGAATTTCGTTGGCATTGACTTTCTCACCTTTCTCAATTTGTTTCTGCAAGCCCATATACATACTCGTCAAGCGCGAACACAAGTAACCGGATCTCTTGCGTGCATGGTTGTTGGGCGCGAGCGACGCGTCCTCCTTGTCCATTCCGGATCACCGTAGGCTGCTGACAAGAGGTCTGGAGTTTCCGTCCTCCGTCTTCTCCTCTCCAAGCTCCTGCAAGTTTAACCTTTTGCCGTAACTGAAATGACTAATGATCGATTAGGGAAGCAGAAACTACGGTTACTATCGTTCCTAATATTCGATTCGCTGCAATCAGTTTATAAGGAATGCTCCCCGTCAATTGTTCTCTTCATATATTCGGCAGTGTGAATGTCGTTAACGATCACTTTCTCACCTTTCTCGATGTGTTTCTGCAAGCCCATATATATGCTCCTCAATCGCGAACACAAGTAACCGGATCTCGTGCGTGCATGGTTGTTGGGCGCGACGCGTCCTCGTCCATTCCGAATCACCGTAGGCCGCTGACAAGAGGTCTAAAGTTTCCGTCATCCGTCTTCTCCTCTCCCAGCTCCTGCAAGTTCAACCTTTTGCCTTAACTGAAATGACTGATGATCTATTAGGGTAGTAGAAACTACGGTTATTATCGTTCCTACTAATCGCATCGCTGCATTCAGTTTATAAGAAATGCTCCCTGTCAATTGTTCTCTTTATATACTTGGCAGTGTGAGTGTCATTAGCGTTCACTTTCTCACCTTTCTCAATGTGTTTCTGCAAGCCCATATATAAACTCCTCAATCGCGAACACAAGTAACCGGATCTCGTGCGTGCATGGTTGTTGGGCGCGACGCGTCCTCCGTGTCCATTCCGGATCACCGTAGGCTGCTGGCAAGAGGTCTGGAATTTCCGTCATCCGTCTTCTTCTCTCCCAGCTCCTGCAAGTTTAACCTTTTGCCGTAACTGAAATGATTATTGATCGATTAGGGAAGCAGAAACTACGGTTACTATCGTTCCTAATAATCGCTTCGGTGCAATCAGTTTATAAAGAATGCTCCCCGTCAATTGTTCTCTTCATATATTCGGCAGTGTGAATGTCGTTAACGATCACTTTCTCACCTTTCTCGATGTGTTTCTGCAAGCCCATATATATACTCCTCAATCACGAACACAAGTAACCTGATCTCGTGCGTGCATGGTTGTTGGGCGCGACGCGTCCTCCTTGTCCATTGCGGATCACCGTAAGCTGCTGACAAGAGGTCTGCTGTTTCCGTCATCCGTCTTCTTCTCTCCCAGCTCCTGCAAGTTTAACCTTTTGTCATAACTGAAATGACTAATGATCGATTAGGGAAGCAGAAACTACTGTTATTATCGTTCCTATTATTCGCATCGGTGCATTCAGTTTATAAGGAATGCTCCCCGTCAATTGTTCTCTTCATATGTTCGGCAGTGTGAATGTCGTTAACGTTAACTTTCTCACCTTTCTCGATGTGTTTCTGCAAGCCCATAAATATACTCCTCAATCACGAACACAAGTAACCGGATCTCATGCGTGCATGGTTGTTGGGCGCGACGCGTCCTCCTTGTCCATTGCGAATCACCGTAGGCTGCTGACAAGAGGTCTGCTGTTTCCGCCATCCTTCTTCTCCTCTCCCAGCTCCTGCAAGTTTAACCTTTTGCCGTAACTGGAATGACTAATGAGCGATTAGGGCAGCAGAAACTACAGTTATTATCGTTCCTATTATACGCATCGCTGCATTCAGTTCATAAGGAATGCTCCCCGTCAATTCTTCCCTTCATATAATCGGCAGTGTGAATGTCGTTAATGTTCACTTTCAAACCTTTCTCGATGTGTTTCTGTATGCCCATATAATTACTCGTATATCACGAACACAAGTAACCGGATCTCGTGCGGGCATGGTTGTTGGGCGCGACGCGTCCTCCTTGTCCATTCCGAATCACCGTAGGCCGCTGACAAGAGGTCTAAAGTTTCCGTCATCCGTCTTCTCCCCTCCCAGCTCCTGCAAATTTCACCTTTTGCCTTAACTGAAATGACTGATGATCGATTAGGGTAGTAGAAACTACGGTTATTATTGTTTCTATTAATCGCATCGCTGCATTCAGTTTATAAGGAATGCTCCCTGTCAATTGTTCTCTTTATATACTTGGCAGTGTGAATGTCGTTAGCGTTCACATTCTCACCTTTCTCGATGTGTTTCTGCAAGCCCATATATATACTCGTCAATCGCGAACACAAGTAACCGGATCTCGTGCGTGCATGGTTGTAGGGCGCGACGCGTCCTTCTTGTCCATTCCGAGTCACCGTAGGCTGCTGGTAAGAGGTCTGGAGTTTCCGTCATCCGTCTTCTCCTCTCCCAGCTCCTGCAAGTTTAACATTTTGCCGTAACTGAAAGGACTGATGATCGATTAGGGTAGCAGAAACTACCGTTATTATCGTTCCTAATAATCGAATCGCTGCATTCAGTTTATAAAGAATGCTCCCCATCAATTCTTCCCTTCATATATTTGGCAGTGTGAATGTCGTTAGCGTTCACTTTCTCACTTTCTCGATGTGTTTCTGCAAGCCCACCTAATTACTCGTCAATCGCGAACACAATTGACCAAATCTCGTGAGTGCATGGTTGTTGGGCGCGGCGCGTCCTCGTCCATTCCGAATCACCGTAGGCCGCTGACAAGAGGTCTTAAGTTTCCGTCATCCGTCTTCTCCTCTCCCAGCTCCTGCAAATTCAACCTTTTGCCTTAACTGAAATGACTGATGATCTATTAGGGTAGTAGAAACTACGGTTATTATCGTTCCTACTAATCGCATCGCTGCATTCAGTTTATAAGGAATGCTCCCTGTCAATTGTTCTCTTTATATGCTTGGTAGTGTGAATGTCATTAGCGTTCACTTTCTCACCTTTCTCAATGTGTTTCTGCAAGCCCATATATAAACTCCTCAATCGCGAACACAAGTAACCGGATCTCGTGCGTGCATGGTTGTTGGGCGCGACGCGTCCTCCGTGTCCATTCCGGATCACCGTAGGCTGCTGGCAAGAGGTCTGGACTTTTCGTCATCCGTCTTCTTCTCTCCCAGCTCCTGCAAGTTTAACCTTTTGCCGTAACTGAAATGATTAATGATCGATTAGGGAAGCAGAAACTATGGTTACTATCGTTCCTAATAATCGCTTCGGTGCAATCAGTTTATAAAGAATGCTCCCCGTCAATTGTTCTCTTCATATATTCGGCAGTGTGAATGTCGTTAACGATCACTTTCTCACCTTTCTCGATGTGTTTCTGCAAGCCCATATATATACTCCTCAATCACGAACACAAGAAACCTGATCTCGTGCGTGCATGGTTGTTGGGCGCGACGCGTCCTTCTTGTCCATTGCGGATCACCGTAAGCTGCTGACAAGAGGTCTGCTGTTTCCGTCATCCGTCTTCTTCTCTCCCAGCTCCTGCAAGTTTAACCTTTTGTCATAACTGAATGACTAATGATCGATTAGGGAAGCAGAAACTACTGTTATTATCGTTCCTATTATTCGCATCGGTGCATTCAGTTTATAAGGAATGCTCTCCGTCAATTGTTCTCTTCATATGTTCGGCAGTGTGAATGTCGTTAACGTTAACTTTCTCACCTTTCTCGATGTGTTTCTGCAAGCCCATATATATACTCCTCAATCACGAACACAAGTAACCGGATCTCATGCGTGCATGGTTGTTGGGCGCGACGCGTCCTCCTTGTCCATTGCGAATCACCGTAGGCTGCTGACAAGAGGTCTGCTGTTTCCGCCATTCTTGTTCTCCTCTCCCAGCTCCTGCAAGTTTAACCATTTGCCGTAACTGGAATGACTAATGAGCGATTAGGGCAGCAGAAACTACGGTTATTATCGTTCCTATTATACGCATCGCTGCATTCAGTTCATAAGGAATGCTCCCCGTCAATTCTTCCCTTCATATAATCGGCAGTGTGAATGTCGTTAATGTTCACTTTCTAACCTTTCTCGATGTGTTTCTGTAAGCCCATATAATTACTCGTATATCGCGAACACAAGTAACCGGATCTCGTGCGGGCATGGTTGTTGGGCGCGACGCGTCCTCCTTGTCCATTCCGAATCACCGTAGGCCGCTGACAAGAGGTCTAAAGTTTCCGTCATCCGTCTTCTCCTCTCCCAGCTCCTGCAATTTTCACCTTTTGCCTTAACTGAAATGACTGATGATCGATTAGGGTAGTAGAAACTACGGTTATTTTTGTTTCTATTAATCGCATCGCTGCATTCAGTTTATAAGGAATGCTCCCTATCAATTGTTCTCTTTATATACTTGGCAGTGTGAATGTCGTTAGCGTTCACATTCTCACCTTTCTCGATGTGTTTCTGCAAGCCCATATATATACTCGTCAATCGCGAACACAAGTAACCGGATCTCGTGCGTGCATGGTTGTTGGGCGCGACGCGTCCTTCTTGTCCATTCCGAGTCACCGTAGGCTGCTGGTAAGAGGTCTGGAGTTTCCGTCATCCGTCTTCTCCTCTCCCAGCTCCTGCAAGTTTAACATTTTGCCGTAACTGAAAGGACTGATGATCGATTAGGGTAGCAGAAACTACCGTTATTATTGTTCCTAATAATCGAATCACTGCATTCAGTTTATAAAGAATGCTCCCCATCAATTCTTCCCTTCATATATTTGGCAGTGTGAATGTCGTTAGCGTTCACTTTCTCACTTTCTCGATGTGTTTCTGCAAGCCCACATAATTACTCGTCAATCGCGAACACAATTGACCAAATCTCGTGAGTGCAGTGTTGTTGGGCGCGAGGCGTCCTCCTTGTCCGTTCCGGATCACCCTAGGCTGCTGACAAGTGGTCTGGTGTTTCCGTGATCCTTTTCTCCTCTCCCAGCTTCTGCAAGTTTAACCTTTTGCCGTAACTGAAATGACTAATGATCGATTAGTGTAGCAGAAACTACAGTATGTATCGTTTCTATTAATCGCATCGCTGCATTCAGTTTATCAGGAATGCTCCCCGCCAATTGTTCTCCTCATATATTCGGCAGTGTGAATGTCGTTAACGTTCACTTTCTCACCTTTCTGGATGTGTTTCTGCAAATCCATATATATATATACTCGTCCATCGCGAACACAAGTAACCGGATCTCGTGCGTCCATGGTTGTTGGGCACGACGCGTCCTCCTTGTCCATTCCGGATCACCGTAGTCTGCTGAGAAGAGGTCTGGAGTTTGTGTCTTCCGTCTTCTCTTCTCCCAGCTCCTGCAAGTTTAACCTTTTGCCGTAACTGAAATGACTAATGATCGATTTTCGTAGCAGAAACTACGGTTATTATCGTTCCTATTAATCGCATCGCTGCATTCAGTTTATAAGGAATGCTTCCGTCAATTGTTCTCATCATATATTTGGCAGTGTGAATGTCGTTAGCGTTCACTTTCTCACCTTTCTCGATGTTTTTCTGCAAGCCCATATGATTACTCGTCTATCGCGAACACAATAAAACGGATCTCGTGCGTGCATGGTTGTTGGGCGCGACGCGTCCTCCTTTTCAATTCCGGATCACCGTAGGCTGCTGACAAGAGGTCTGGGGTTTCCATCATCCTTCTTCTCCTCTCCCAGCTGCTGCATGTTTAACCTTTTGCCGTAACTGAAATGACTAATGAGCGATTAGGGCAGCAGAAACTACGTTTATTATCGTTCCTATGAATCGCATCGCTGCATTCAATTGATAAGGAATGCTTCTCGTCAATTGTTCTCTTCATATATTCGGCAGTGTGAATGTCGTTAACGTCAAATTTCTCATCTTTCTCGATGTGTTTCTGCAAGCCCATATAATTACTCGTAAATCACGAACAGAAGTAACTGGATCTCGTGCGTGCATGGTTGTTGGGCACGACGCATCCTCCTTGTCCATTCCGGATCACCGTAGGCT
Source organism: Rhipicephalus microplus (assembly GCF_043290135.1). Taxonomy (NCBI): domain Eukaryota; kingdom Metazoa; phylum Arthropoda; class Arachnida; order Ixodida; family Ixodidae; genus Rhipicephalus; species Rhipicephalus microplus. The sequence goes on from NC_134710.1 coordinate 298,182,496, forward strand.
GCTGACAAGAGGTCTGGGGTTTCCGTCATCCTTCTTCTCCTCTCCCAGCTCCTGCAAGTTTAACCTTTTGCCGTAACTGAAATGACTAATGATCGATTAGTGTAGCAGAAACTAAGGTTATTATCGTTCCTAATGATCGCATCGCTGCATTAGGCTTATAAGGAATGCTCCACGTAGATTGTTCTCTTCATATACTGGGCAGTGTGCATGTCGTTGGCATTGACTTTCTCACCTTTCTCGATTTGCTTCTGCAATCCCATATACATACTCGTCAATCGCGAACACAAGTAACCAGATCTCGTGCGTGCATGGTTGTTGGGCGCGACGCGTCCTCCTTGTCCATTGCGAATCACCGTAGGCTGCTGACAAGAGGTCTGCTGTTTCCGCCATCCTTCTTCTCCTCTCCCAGCTCCTGCAAGTTTAACCTTTTGCCGTAACTGGAATGACTAATGAGCGATTAGGGCAGCAGAAACTACGGTTATTATCGTTCCTATTATACCCATCGCTGCATTCAGTTCATAAGGAATGCTCCCCGTCAATTCTTCCCTTCATATAATCGGCAGTGTGAATGTCGTTAATGTTCACTTTCTAACCATTCTCGATGTGTTTCTGTAAGCCCATATAATTACTCGTATATCACGAACACAAGTAACCGGATCTCGTGCGGGCATGGTTGTTGGGCGCGACGCGTCCTCCTTGTCCATTCCGAATCACCGTAGGCCGCTGACAAGAGGTCTAAAGTTTCCGTCATCCATCTTCTCCTCTCCCAGCTCCTGCAAATTTCACCTTTTGCCTTAACTGAAATGACTGATGATTGATTAGGGTAGTAGAAACTACGGTTATTATTGTTTCTATTAATCGCATCGCTGCATTCAGTTTATAAGGAATGCTCCCTGTCAATTGTTCTCTTTATATACTTGGCAGTGTGAATGTCGTTAGCGTTCACATTCTCACCTTTCTCGATGTGTTTCTGCAAGCCCATATATATACTCGTCAATCGCGAACACGAGTAACCGGATCTCGTGCGTGCATGGTTGTAGGGCGCGACGCGTCCTTCTTGTCCATTCCGAGTCACCGTAGGCTGCTGGTAAGAGGTCTGGAGTTTCCGTCATCCGTCTTCTCCTCTCCCAGCTCCTGCAAGTTTAACATTTTGCCGTAACTGAAAGGACTGATGATCGATTAGGGTAGCAGAAACTACCGTTATTATCGTTCCTAATAATCGAATCGCTGCATTCAGTTTATAAAGAATGCTCCCCATCAATTCTTCCCTTCATATATTTGGCAGTGTGAATGTCGTTAGCGTTCACTTTCTCACTTTCTCGATGTGTTTCTGCAAGCCCACATAATTACTCGTCAATCGCGAACACAATTGACCAAATCTCGTGAGTGCATGGTTGTTGGGCGCGGCGCGTCCTCGTCCATTCCGAATCACCGTAGGCCGCTGACAAGAGGTCTAAAGTTTCCGTCATCCGTCTTCTCCTCTCCCAGCTCCTGCAAATTCAACCTTTTGCCTTAACTGAAATGACTGATGATCTATTAGGGTAGTAGAAACTACGGTTATTATCGTTCCTACTAATCGCATCGCTGCATTCAGTTTATAAGGAATGCTCCCTGTCAATTGTTCTCTTTATATGCTTGGTAGTGTGAATGTCATTAGTGTTCACTTTCTCACCTTTCTCAATGTGTTTCTGCAAGCCCATATATAAACTCCTCAATCGCGAACACAAGTAACCGGATCTCGTGCGTGCATGGTTGTTGGGCGCGACGCGTCCTCCGTGTCCATTCCGGATCACCGTAGGCTGCTGGCAAGAGGTCTGGAATTTTCGTCATCCGTCTTCTTCTCTCCCAGCTCCTGCAAGTTTAACCTTTTGCCGTAACTGAAATGATTAATGATCGATTAGGGTAGCAGAAACTACCGTTATTATTGTTCCTAATAATCGAATCACTGCATTCAGTTTATAAAGAATGCTCCCCATCAATTCTTCCCTTCATATATTTGGCAGTGTGAATGTCGTTAGCGTTCACTTTCTCACTTTCTCGATGTGTTTCTGCAAGCCCACATAATTACTCGTCAATCGCGAACACAATTGACCAAATCTCGTGAGTGCAGTGTTGTTGGGCGCGAGGCGTCCTCCTTGTCCGTTCCGGATCACCCTAGGCTGCTGACAAGTGGTCTGGTGTTTCCGTGATCCTTTTCTCCTCTCCCAGCTTCTGCAAGTTTAACCTTTTGCCGTAACTGAAATGACTAATGATCGATTAGTGTAGCAGAAACTACAGTATGTATCGTTTCTATTAATCGCATCGCTGCATTCAGTTTCTCAGGAATGCTCCCCGCCAATTGTTCTCCTCATATATTCGGCAGTGTGAATGTCGTTAACGTTCACTTTCTCACCTTTCTGGATGTGTTTCTGCAAATCAATATATATATATACTCGTCCGTCGCGAACACAAGTAACCGGATCTCGTGCGTCCATGGTTGTTGGGCACGACGCGTCCTCCTTGTCCATTCCGGATCACCGTAGTCTGCTGAGAAGAGGTCTGGAGTTTGTGTCTTCCGTCTTCTCTTCTCCCAGCTCCTGCAAGTTTAACCTTTTGCCGTAACTGAAATGACTAATGATCGATTTTCGTAGCAGAAACTACGGTTATTATCGTTCCTATTAATCGCATCGCTGCATTCAGTTTATAAGGAATGCTTCCTTCAATTGTTCTCATCATATATTTGGCAGTGTGAATGTCGTTAGCGTTCACTTTCTCACCTTTCTCGATGTTTTTCTGCAAGCCCATATGATTACTCGTCTATCGCGAACACAATAAAACGGATCTCGTGCGTGCATGGTTGTTGGGCGCGACGCGTCCTCCTTTTCAATTCCGGATCACCGTAGGCTGCTGACAAGAGGTCTGGGGTTTCCGCCATCCTTCTTCTCCTCTCCCAGCTGCTGCATGTTTAACCTTTTGCCGTAACTGAAATGACTAATGAGCGATTAGGGCAGCAGAAACTACGTTTATTATCGTTCCTATGAATCGCATCGCTGCATTCAATTGATAAGGAATGCTTCTCGTCAATTGTTCTCTTCATATATTCGGCAGTGTGAATGTCGTTAACGTCAAATTTCTCATCTTTCTCGATGTGTTTCTGCAAGCCCATATAATTACTCGTAAATCACGAACAGAAGTAACTGGATCTCGTGCGTGCATGGTTGTTGGGCACGACGCATCCTCCTTGTCCATTCCGGATCACCGTAGGCTGCTGACAAGAGGTCTGGGGTTTCCGTCATCCTTCTTCTCCTCTCCCAGCTCCTGCAAGTTTAACCTTTTGCCGTAACTGAAATGACTAATGATCGATTAGTGTAGCAGAAACTAAGGTTATTATCGTTCCTAATGATCGCATCGCTGCATTAGGCTTATAAGGAATGCTCCACGTGGATTGTTCTCTTCATATACTGGGCAGTGTGCATGTCGTTGGCATTGACTTTCTCACCTTTCTCGATTTGTTTCTGCAATCCCATATACATACTCGTCAATCGCGAACACAAGTAACCAGATCTCGTGCGTGCATGGTTGTTGGGCGCGACGCGTCCTCCTTGTCCATTTCGGAACACCGTAGGCTGCTGACAAGAGGTCTGGAGTTTCCGTTCTCCGTCTTCTCCTCTCCCAGTTCCTGCAAGTTTAACCTTTTGCCGTCACTGAAATGACTGATGATCGATTAGGGTAGTAGAAACTACGGTTATTATCGTTCCTATTATACGCATCGCTGCATTCAGTTCATAAGGAATGCTCCCCGTCAATTCTTCCCTTCATATAATCGGCAGTGTGAATGTCGTTATGGTTCACTTTCTAACCTTTCTCGATGTGTTTCTGCAAGCCCATATACATACTCGTATATCGCGAACACAAGTAACCGGATCTCGTGCGTGCATGGTTGTTGGGCGCGACGCGTCCTCCTTGTCCATTCCGAATCACCGTAGGCCGCTGACAAGAGGTCTAAAGTTTCCGTCATCCGTCTTCTCCTCTCCCAGCTCCTGCAATTTTAACCTTTTGCCTTAACTGAAATGACTGATGATCGATTAGGGTAGTAGAAACTACGGTTATTATCGTTCCTAATTATCGCATCGCTGCATTCAGTTTATAAGGAATGCTCACTGTCAATTGTTCTCTTTATATACTTAGCAGTGTGAATGTCGTTAGCGTTCACTTTCTAATCTTTCTTGATGTGTTTCTGCAAGCCCATATATAAACTCCTCAATCGCGAACACAAGTAACCGGATCTCGTGCGTGCATGGTTGTTGGGCGCGACTCCTCCTCCTTGTCCATTCCGGATCACCGTAGGCTGCTGGCAAGAGGTCTGGAGTTTCCGTCATCCGTCTTCTCCTCTCCCAGCTCCTGCAAGTTTAACCTTTTGCCGTAACTCAAAGGACTGATGATCGATAAGGGTAGCAGAAACTACCTTTATTATCGTTCCTAATAATCGAATCACTGCTTCCAGTTTATAAGGAATGCTCCCCGACAACTGTTCTCTTCATTTATTTGGCACTGTTAATGTCGTTAACGTTCCCTTTCTCACTGTTCTCCATGTGTTTCTGCAAGCCCACATAATTACTCGTCAATCGCGAACACAATTAACCGGATCTCGTGAGTGCATGATTGTTGGGCGCGGCGCGTCCTCGTCCATTCCGAATCACCGTAGGCCGCTGACAAGAGGTCTAAAGTTTCCGTCATCCGTCTTCTCCTCTCCCAGCTCCTGCAAATTCAACCTTTTGCCTTAACTGAAATGACTGATGATCTATTAGGGTAGTAGAAACTACGGTTATTATCGTTCCTACTAATCGCATCGCTGCATTCAGTTTATAAGGAATGCTCCCTGTCAATTGTTCTCTTTATATGCTTGGTAGTGTGAATGTCATTAGCGTTCACTTTCTCACCTTTCTCAATGTGTTTCTGCAAGCCCATATATAAACTCCTCAATCGCGAACACAAGTAACCGGATCTCGTGCGTGCATGGTTGTTGGGCGCGACGCGTCCTCCGTGTCCATTCCGGATCACCGTAGGCTGCTGGCAAGAGGTCTGGAATTTCCGTCATCCGTCTTCTTCTCTCCCAGCTCCTGCAAGTTTAACCTTTTGCCGTAACTGAAATGATTAATGATCGATTAGGGAAGCAGAAACTACGGTTACTATCGTTCCTAATAATCGCTTCGGTGCAATCAGTTTATAAAGAATGCTCCCCGTCAATTGTTCTCTTCATATATTCGGCAGTGTGAATGTCGTTAACGATCACTTTCTCACCTTTCTCGATGTGTTTCTGCAAGCCCATATATATACTCCTCAATCACGAACACAAGTAACCTGATCTCGTGCGTGCATGGTTGTTGGGCGCGACGCGTCCTCCTTGTCTATTGCGGATCACCGTAAGCTGCTGACAAGAGGTCTGCTGTTTCCGTCATCCGTCTTCTTCTCTCCCAGCTCCTGCAAGTTTAACCTTTTGTCATAACTGAAATGACTAATGATCGATTAGGGAAGCAGAAACTACTGTTATTATCGTTCCTAGTATTCGCATCGGTGCATTCAGTTTATAAGGAATGCTCTCCGTCAATAGTTCTCTTCATATGTTCGGCAGTGTGAATGTCGTTAACGTTAACTTTCTCACCTTTCTCGGTGTGTTTCTGCAAGCCCATATATATACTCCTCAATCACGAACACAAGTAACCGGATCTCATGCGTGCATGGTTGTTGGGCGCGACGCGTCCTCCTTGTCCATTGCGAATCACCGTGGGCTGCTGACAAGAGGTCTGCTGTTTCCGCCATTCTTCTTCTCCTCTCCCAGCTCCTGCAAGTTTAACCATTTGCCGTAACTGGAATGACTAATGAGCGATTAGGGCAGCAGAAACTACGGTTATTATCGTTCCTATTATACGCATCGCTGCATTCAGTTCATAAGGAATGCTCCCCGTCAATTCTTCCCTTCATATAATCGGCAGTGTGAATGTCGTTAATGTTCACTTTCTAACCTTTCTCGATGTGTTTCTGTAAGCCCATATAATTACTCCTATATCGCGAACACAAGTAACCGGATCTCGTGCGGGCATGGTTGTTGGGCGCGACGCGTCCTCCTTGTCCATTCCGAATCACCGTAGGCCGCTGACAAGAGGTCTAAAGTTTCCAACATCCGTCTTCTCCTCTCCCAGCTCCTGCAATTTTCACCTTTTGCCTTAACTGAAATGACTGATGATCGATTAGGGTAGTAGAAACTACGGTTATTTTTGTTTCTATTAATCGCATCGCTGCATTCAGTTTATAAGGAATGCTCCCTATCTATTGTTCTCTTTATATACTTGGCAGTGTGAATGTCGTTAGCGTTCACTTTCTCACCTTTCTCAATGTGTTTCTGCAAGCCCATATATAAACTCCTCAATCGCGAACACAAGTAACCGGATCTCGTGCGTGCATGGTTGTTAAGCGCGACGCGTCCTCCGTGTCCATTCCGGATCACCGTAAGCTGCTGGCAAGAGGTCTGGAATTTCCGTCATCCGTCTTCTTCTCTCCCAGCTCCTGCAAGTTTAACCTTTTGCCGTAACTGAAATGATTAATGATCGATTAGGAAAGCAGAAACTACGGTTACTATCGTTCCTAATAATCGCTTCGGTGCAATCAGTTTATAAAGAATGCTCCCCGTCAATTGTTCTCTTCATATATTCGGCAGTGTGAATGTCGTTAACGATCACTTTCTCGCCTTTCTCGATGTGTTTCTGCAAGCCCATATATATACTCCTCAATCACGAACACAAGTAACCTGATCTCGTGCGTGCATGGTTGTTGGGCGCGACGCGTCCTCCTTGTCTATTGCGGATCACCGTAAGCTGCTGACAAGAGGTCTGCTGTTTCCGTCATCCGTCTTCTTCTCTCCCAGCTCCTGCAAGTTTAACCTTTTGTCATAACTGAAATGACTAATGATCGATTAGGGAAGCAGAAACTACTGTTATTATCGTTCCTATTATTCGCATCGGTGCATTCAGTTTATAAGGAATGCTCTCCGTCAATAGTTCTCTTCATATGTTCGGCAGTGTGAATGTCGTTAACGTTAACTTTCTCACCTTTCTCGGTGTGTTTCTGCAAGCCCATATATATACTCCTCAATCACGAACACAAGTAACCGGATCTCATGCGTGCATGGTTGTTGGGCGCGACGCGTCCTCCTTGTCCATTGCGAATCACCGTAGGCTGCTGACAAGAGGTCTGCTGTTTCCGCCATTCTTCGTCTCCTCTCCCAGCTCCTGCAAGTTTAACCATTTGCCGTAACTGGAATGACTAATGAGCGATTAGGGCAGCAGAAACTACGGTTATTATCGTTCCTATTATACGCATCGCTGCATTCAGTTCATAAGGAATGCTCCCCGTCAATTCTTCCCTTCATATAATCGGCAGTGTGAATGTCGTTAATGTTCACTTTCTAACCTTTCTCGATGTGTTTCTGTAAGCCCATATAATTACTCGTATATCGCGAACACAAGTAACCGGATCTCGTGCGGGCATGGTTGTTGGGCGCGACGCGTCCTCCTTGTCCATTCCGAATCACCGTAGGCCGCTGACAAGAGGTCTAAAGTTTCCAACATCCGTCTTCTCCTCTCCCAGCTCCTGCAATTTTCACCTTTTGCCTTAACTGAAATGACTGATGATCGATTAGGGTAGTAGAAACTACGGTTATTTTTGTTTCTATTAATCGCATCGCTGCATTCAGTTTATAAGGAATGCTCCCTATCAATTGTTCTCTTTATATACTTGGCAGTGTGAATGTCGTTAGCGTTCACATTCTCACCTTTCTCGATGTGTTTCTGCAAGCCCATATATATACTCGTCAATCGCGAACACAAGTAACCGGATCTCGTGCGTGCATGGTTGTTGGGCGCGACGCGTCCTTCTTGTCCATTCCGAGTCACCGTAGGCTGCTGGTAAGAGGTCTGGAGTTTCCGTCATCCGTCTTCTCCTCTCCCAGCTCCTGCAAGTTTAACATTTTGCCGTAACTGAAAGGACTGATGATCGATTAGGGTAGCAGAAACTACCGTTATTATTGTTCCTAATAATCGAATCACTGCATTCAGTTTATAAAGAATGCTCCCCATCAATTCTTCGCTTCATATATTTGGCAGTGTGAATGTCGTTAGCGTTCACTTTCTCACTTTCTCGATGTGTTTCTGCAAGCCCACATAATTACTCGTCAATCGCGAACACAATTGACCAAATCTCGTGAGTGCAGTGTTGTTGGGCGCGAGGCGTCCTCCTTGTCCGTTCCGGATCACCCTAGGCTGCTGACAAGTGGTCTGGTGTTTCCGTGATCCTTTTCTCCTCTCCCAGCTTCTGCAAGTTTAACCTTTTGCCGTAACTGAAATCACTAATGATCGATTAGTGTAGCAGAAACTACAGTATGTATCGTTTCTATTAATCGCATCGCTGCATTCAGTTTATCAGGAATGCTCCCCGCCAATTGTTCTCCTCATATATTCGGCAGTGTGAATGTCGTTAACGTTCACTTTCTCACCTTTCTGGATGTGTTTCTGCAAATCCATATATATATATACTCGTCCATCGCGAACACAAGTAACCGGATCTCGTGCGTCCATGGTTGTTGGGCACGACGCGTCCTCCTTGTCCATTCCGGATCACCGTAGTCTGCTGAGAAGAGGTCTGGAGTTTGTGTCTTCCGTCTTCTCTTTTCCCAGCTCCTGCAAGTTTAACCTTTTGCCGTAACTGAAATGACTAATGATCGATTTTCGTAGCAGAAACTACGGTTATTATCGTTCCTATTAATCGCATCGCTGCATTCAGTTTATAAGGAATGCTTCCGTCAATTGTTCTCATCATATATTTGGCAGTGTGAATGTCGTTAGCGTTCACTTTCTCACCTTTCTCGATGTTTTTCTGCAAGCCCACATGATTACTCGTCTATCGCGAACACAATAAAACGGATCTCGTGCGTGCATGGTTGTTGGGCGCGACGCGTCCTCCTTTTCAATTCCGGATCACCGTAGGCTGCTGACAAGAGGTCTGGGGTTTCCGTCATCTTTCTCCTCCTCTCAAAGCTGCTGCATGTTTAACCTTTTGCCGTAACTGAAATGACTAATGAGCGATTAGGGCAGCAGAAACTACGTTTATTATCGTTCCTATGAATCGCATCGCTGCATTCAATTGATAAGGAATGCTTCTCGTCAATTGTTCTCTTCATATATTCGGCAGTGTGAATGTCGTTAACGTCAAATTTCTCATCTTTCTCGATGTGTTTCTGCAAGCCCATATAATTACTCGTAAATCACGAACAGAAGTAACTGGATCTCGTGCGTGCATGGTTGTTGGGCACGACGCATCCTCCTTGTCCATTCCGGATCACCGTAGGCTGCTGACAAGAGGTCTGGGGTTTCCGTCATCCTTCTTCTCCTCTCCCAGCTCCTGCAAGTTTAACCTTTTGCCGTAACTGAAATGACTAATGATCGATTAGTGTAGCAGAAACTAAGGTTATTATCGTTCCTAATGATCGCATCGCTGCATTAGGCTTATAAGGAATGCTCCACGTGGATTGTTCTCTTCATATACTGGGCAGTGTGCATGTCGTTGGCATTGACTTTCTCACCTTTCTCGATTTGTTTCTGCAATCCCATATACATACTCGTCAATCGCGAACACAAGTAACCAGATCTCGTGCGTGCATGGTTGTTGGGCGCGACGCGTCCTCCTTGTCCATTTCGGAACACCGTAGGCTGCTGACAAGAGGTCTGGAGTTTCCGTTCTCCGTCTTCTCCTCTCCCAGTTCCTGCAAGTTTAACCTTTTGCCGTCACTGAAATGACTGATGATCGATTAGGGTAGTAGAAACTACGGTTATTATCGTTCCTATTATACGCATCGCTGCATTCAGTTCATAAGGAATGCTCCCCGTCAATTCTTCCCTTCATATAATCGGCAGTGTGAATGTCGTTATGGTTCACTTTCTAACCTTTCTCGATGTGTTTCTGCAAGCCCATATACATACTCGTATATCGCGAACACAAGTAACCGGATCTCGTGCGTGCATGGTTGTTGGGCGCGACGCGTCCTCCTTGTGCATTCCGAATCACTGTAGGCCGCTGACAAGAGGTCTAAAGTTTCCGTCATCCGTCTTCTCCTCTCCCAGCTCCTGCAATTTTAACCTTTTGCCTTAACTGAAATGACTGATGATCGATTAGGGTAGTAGAAACTACGGTTATTATCGTTCCTACTAATCGCATCGCTGCATTCAGTTTATAAGGAATGCTCCCTGTCAATTGTGCTCTTTATATGCTTGGTAGTGTGAATGTCATTAGCGTTCACTTTCTCACCTTTCTCAATGTGTTTCTGCAAGCCCATATATAAACTCCTCAATCGCGAACACAAGTAACCGGATCTCGTGCGTGCATGGTTGTTGGGCGCGACGCGTCCTCCGTGTCCATTCCGGATCACCGTAGGCTGCTGGCAAGAGGTCTGGAATTTCCGTCATCCGTCTTCTTCTCTCCCAGCTCCTGCAAGTTTAACCTTTTGCCGTAACTGAAATGATTAATGATCGATTAGGGAAGCAGAAACTACGGTTACTATCGTTCCTAATAATCGCTTCGGTGCAATCAGTTTATAAAGAATGCTGATTGATATTTGGGGTTTAACGTCCCAAAACCACTATATGATTATGAGAGACGCATATAAAGAATGCTCCCCGTCAATTGTTCTCTTCATATATTCGGCAGTGTGAATGTCGTTAACGATCACTTTCTCACCTTTCTCGATGTGTTTCTGCAAGCCCATATATATACTCCTCAATCACGAACACAAGTAACCTGATCTCGTGCGTGCATGGTTGTTGGGCGCGACGCGTCCTCCTTGTCCATTGCGGATCACCGTAAGCTGCTGACAAGAGGTCTGCTGTTTCCGTCATCCGTCTTCTCTCCCAGCTCCTGCAAGTTTAACCTTTTGTCATAACTGAAATGACTAATGATCGATTAGAGAAGCAGAAACTACTGTTATTATCGTTCCTATTATTCGCATCGGTGCATTCAGTTTATAAGGAATGCTCTCCGTCAATTGTTCTCTTCATATGTTCGGCAGTGTGAATGTCGTTAACGTTAACTTTCTCACCTTTCTCGATGTGGTTCTGCAAGCCCATATATATACTCCTCAATCACGAACACAAGTAACCGGATCTCATGCGTGCATGGTTGTTGGGCGCGACGCGTCCTCCTTGTCCATTGCGAATCACCGTAGGCTGCTGACAAGAGGTCTGCTGTTTCCGCCATTCTTCTTCTCCTCTCCCAGCTCCTGCAAGTTTAACCATTTGCCGTAACTGGAATGACTAATGAGCGATTAGGGCAGCAGAAACTACGGTTATTATCGTTCCTATTATACGCATCGCTGCATTCAGTTCATAAGGAATGCTCCCCGTCAATTCTTCCCTTCATATAATCGGCAGTGTGAATGTCGTTAATGTTCACTTTCTAACCTTTCTCGATGTGTTTCTGTAAGCCCATATAATTACTCGTATATCGCGAACACAAGTAACCGGATCTCGTGCGGGCATGGTTGTTGGGCGCGACGCGTCCTCCTTGTCCATTCCGAATCACCGTAGGCCGCTGACAAGAGGTCTAAAGTTTCCGTCATCCGTCTTCTCCTCTCCCAGCTCCTGCAATTTTCACCTTTTGCCTTAACTGAAATGACTGATGATCGATTAGGGTAGTAGAAACTACGGTTATTTTTGTTTCTATTAATCGCATCGCTGCATTCAGTTTATAAGGAATGCTCCCTATCAATTGTTCTCTTTATATACTTGGCAGTGTGAATGTCGTTAGCGTTCACATTCTCACCTTTCTCGATGTGTTTCTGCAAGCCCATATATATACTCGTCAATCGCGAACACAAGTAACCGGATCTCGTGCGTGCATGGTTGTTGGGCGCGACGCGTCCTTCTTGTCCATTCCGAGTCACCGTAGGCTGCTGGTAAGAGGTCTGGAGTTTCCGTCATCCGTCTTCTCCTCTCCCAGCTCCTGCAAGTTTAACATTTTGCCGTAACTGAAAGGACTGATGATCGATTAGGGTAGCAGAAACTACCGTTATTATTGTTCCTAATAATCGAATCACTGCATTCAGTTTATAAAGAATGCTCCCCATCAATTCTTCCCTTCATATATTTGGCAGTGTGAATGTCATTAGCGTTCACTTTCTCACTTTCTCGATGTGTTTCTGCAAGCCCACATAATTACTCGTCAATCGCGAACACAATTGACCAAATCTCGTGAGTGCAGTGTTGTTGGGCGCGAGGCGTCCTCCTTGTCCGTTCCGGATCACCCTAGGCTGCTGACAAGTGGTCTGGTGTTTCCGTGATCCTTTTCTCCTCTCCCAGCTTCTGCAAGTTTAACCTTTTGCCGTAACTGAAATGACTAATGATCGATTAGTGTAGCAGAAACTACAGTATGTATCGTTTCTATTAATCGCATCGCTGCATTCAGTTTATCAGGAATTCTCCCCGCCAATTGTTCTCCTCATATATTCGGCAGTGTGAATGTCGTTAACGTTCACTTTCTCACCTTTCTGGATGTGTTTCTGCAAATCCATATATATATATATACTCGTCCATCGCGAACACAAGTAACCGGATCTCGTGCGTCCATGGTTGTTGGGCACGACGCGTCCTCCTTGTCCATTCCGGATCACCGTAGTCTGCTGAGAAGAGGTCTGGAGTTTGTGTCTTCCGTCTTCTCTTCTCCCAGCTCCTGCAAGTTTAACCTTTTGCCGTAACTGAAATGACTAATGATCGATTTTCGTAGCAGAAACTACGGTTATTATCGTTCCTATTAATCGCATCGCTGCATTCAGTTTATAAGGAATGCTTCCGTCAATTGTTCTCATCATATATTTGGCAGTGTGAATGTCGTTAGCGTTCACTTTCTCACCTTTCTCGATGTTTTTCTGCAAGCCCATATGATTACTCGTCTATCGCGAACACAATAAAACGGATCTCGTGCGTGCATGGTTGTTGGGCGCGACGCGTCCTCCTTTTCAATTCCGGATCACCGTAGGCTGCTGACAAGAGGTCTGGGGTTTCCGTCATCCTTCTTCTCCTCTCCCAGCTGCTGCATGTTTAACCTTTTGCCGTAACTGAAATGACTAATGAGCGATTAGGGCAGCAGAAACTACGTTTATTATCGTTCCTATGAATCGCATCGCTGCATTCAATTGATAAGGAATGCTTCTCGTCAATTGTTCTCTTCATATATTCGGCAGTGTGAATGTCGTTAACGTCACATTTCTCATCTTTCTCGATGTGTTTCTGCAAGCCCATATAATTACTCGTAAATCACGAACAGAAGTAACTGGATCTCGTGCGTGCATGGTTGTTGGGCACGACGCATCCTCCTTGTCCATTTCGGATCACCGTAGGCTGCTGACAAGAGGTCTGGGGTTTCCGTCATCCTTCTTCTCCTCTCCCAGCTCCTGCAAGTTTAACCTTTTGCCGTAACTGAAATGACTAATGATCGATTAGTGTAGCAGAAACTAAGGTTATTATCGTTCCTAATGATCGCATCGCTGCATTAGGCTTATAAGGAATGCTCCACGTGGATTGTTCTCTTCATATACTGGGCAGTGTGCATGTCGTTGGCATTGACTTTCTCACCTTTCTCGATTTGTTTCTGCAATCCCATATACATACTCGTCAATCGCGAACACAAGTAACCAGATCTCGTGCGTGCATGGTTGTTGGGCGCGACGCGTCCTCCTTGTCCATTTCGGAACACCGTAGGCTGCTGACAAGAGGTCTGGAGTTTCCGTCATCCGTCTTCTCCTCTCCCAGCTCCTGCAAGTTTAACCTTTTGCCGTAACTCAAAGGACTGATGATCGATTAGGGTAGCAGAAACTACCTTTATTATCGTTCCTAATAATCGAATCACTGCTTCCAGTTTATAAGGAATGCTCCCCGACAACTGTTCTCTTCATTTATTTGGCACTGTTAATGTCGTTAACGTTCCCTTTCTCACTGTTCTCCATGTGTTTCTACAAGCCCACATAATTACTCGTCAATCGCGAACACAATTAACCGGATCTCGTGAGTGCATGGTTGTTGGGCGCGGCGCGTCCTCGTCCATTCCGAATCACCGTAGGCCGCTGACAAGAGGTCTAAAGTTTCCGTCATCCGTCTTCTCCTCTCCCAGCTCCTGCAAATTCAACCTTTTGCCTTAACTGAAATGACTGATGATCTATTAGGGTAGTAGAAACTACGGTTATTATCGTTCCTACTAATCGCATCGCTGCATTCAGTTTATAAGGAATGCTCCCTGTCAATTGTGCTCTTTATATGCTTGGTAGTGTGAATGTCATTAGCGTTCACTTTCTCACCTTTCTCAATGTGTTTCTGCAAGCCCATATATAAACTCCTCGATCGCGAACACAAGTAACCGGATCTCGTGCGTGCATGGTTGTTGGGCGCGACGCGTCCTCCGTGTCCATTCCGGATCACCGTAGGCTGCTGGCAAGAGGTCTGGAATTTCCGTCATCCGTCTTCTTCTCTCCCAGCTCCTGCAAGTTTAACCTTTTGCCGTAACTGAAATGATTAATGATCGATTAGGGAAGCAGAAACTACGGTTACTATCGTTCCTAATAATCGCTTCGGTGCAATCAGTTTATAAAGAATGCTGATTGACATTTGGGGTTTAACGTCCCAAAACCACTATATGATTATGAGAGACGCATATAAAGAATGCTCCCCGTCAATTGTTCTCTTCATATATTCGGCAGTGTGAATGTCGTTAACGATCACTTTCTCACCTTTCTCGATGTGTTTCTGCAAGCCCATATATATACTCCTCAATCACGAACACAAGTAACCTGATCTCGTGCGTGCATGGTTGTTGGGCGCGACGCGTCCTCCTTGTCCATTGCGGATCACCGTAAGCTGCTGACAAGAGGTCTGCTGTTTCCGTCATCCGTCTTCTCTCCCAGCTCCTGCAAGTTTAACCTTTTGTCATAACTGAAATGACTAATGATCGATTAGGGAAGCAGAAACTACTGTTATTATCGTTCCTATTATTCGCATCGGTGCATTCAGTTTATAAGGAATGCTCTCCGTCAATTGTTCTCTTCATATGTTCGGCAGTGTGAATGTCGTTAACGTTAACTTTCTCACCTTTCTCGATGTGGTTCTGCAAGCCCATATATATACTCCTCAATCACGAACACAAGTAACCGGATCTCATGCGTGCATGGTTGTTGGGCGCGACGCGTCCTCCTTGTCCATTGCGAATCACCGTAGGCTGCTGACAAGAGGTCTGCTGTTTCCGCCATTCTTCTTCTCCTCTCCCAGCTCCTGCAAGTTTAACCATTTGCCGTAACTGGAATGACTAATGAGCGATTAGGGCAGCAGAAACTACGGTTATTATCGTTCCTATTATACGCATCGCTGCATTCAGTTCATAAGGAATGCTCCCCGTCAATTCTTCCCTTCATATAATCGGCAGTGTGAATGTCGTTAATGTTCACTTTCTAACCTTTCTCGATGTGTTTCTGTAAGCCCATATAATTACTCGTATATCGCGAACACAAGTAACCGGATCTCGTGCGGGCATGGTTGTTGGGCGCGACGCGTCCTCCTTGTCCATTCCGAATCACCGTAGGCCGCTGACAAGAGGTCTAAAGTTTCCGTCATCCGTCTTCTCCTCTCCCAGCTCCTGCAATTTTCACCTTTTGCCTTAACTGAAATGACTGATGATCGATTAGGGTAGTAGAAACTACGGTTATTTTTGTTTCTATTAATCGCATCGCTGCATTCAGTTTATAAGGAATGCTCCCTATCAATTGTTCTCTTTATATACTTGGCAGTGTGAATGTCGTTAGCGTTCACATTCTCACCTTTCTCGATGTGTTTCTGCAAGCCCATATATATACTCGTCAATCGCGAACACAAGTAACCGGATCTCGTGCGTGCATGGTTGTTGGGCGCAACGCGTCCTTCTTGTCCATTCCGAGTCACCGTAGGCTGCTGGTAAGAGGTCTGGAGTTTCCGTCATCCGTCTTCTCCTCTCCCAGCTCCTGCAAGTTTAACATTTTGCCGTAACTGAAAGGACTGATGATCGATTAGGGTAGCAGAAACTACCGTTATTATTGTTCCTAATAATCGAATCACTGCATTCAGTTTATAAAGAATGCTCCCCATCAATTCTTCCCTTCATATATTTGGCAGTGTGAATGTCATTAGCGTTCACTTTCTCACTTTCTCGATGTGTTTCTGCAAGCCCACATAATTACTCGTCAATCGCGAACACAATTGACCAAATCTCGTGAGTGCAGTGTTGTTGGGCGCGAGGCGTCCTCCTTGTCCGTTCCGGATCACCCTAGGCTGCTGACAAGTGGTCTGGTGTTTCCGTGATCCTTTTCTCCTCTCCCAGCTTCTGCAAGTTTAACCTTTTGCCGTAACTGAAATGACTAATGATCGATTAGTGTAGCAGAAACTACAGTATGTATCGTTTCTATTAATCGCATCGCTGCATTCAGTTTATCAGGAATGCTCCCCGCCAATTGTTCTCCTCATATATTCGGCAGTGTGAATGTCGTTAACGTTCACTTTCTCACCTTTCTGGATGTGTTTCTGCAAATCCATATATATATATACTCGTCCATCGCGAACACAAGTAACCGGATCTCGTGCGTCCATGGTTGTTGGGCACGACGCGTCCTCCTTGTCCATTCCGGATCACCGTAGTCTGCTGAGAAGAGGTCTGGAGTTTGTGTCTTCCGTCTTCTCTTCTCCCAGCTCCTGCAAGTTTAACCTTTTGCCGTAACTGAAATGACTAATGATCGATTTTCGTAGCAGAAACTACGGTTATTATCGTTCCTATTAATCGCATCGCTGCATTCAGTTTATAAGGAATGCTTCCGTCAATTGTTCTCATCATATATTTGGCAGTGTGAATGTCGTTAGCGTTCACTTTCTCACCTTTCTCGACGTTTTTCTGCAAGCCCATATGATTACTCGTCTATCGCGAACACAATAAAACGGATCTCGTGCGTGCATGGTTGTTGGGCGCGACGCGTCCTCCTTTTCAATTCCGGATCACCGTAGGCTGCTGACAAGAGGTCTGGGGTTTCCGTCATCCTTCTTCTCCTCTCCCAGCTGCTGCATGTTTAACCTTTTGCCGTAACTGAAATGACTAATGAGCGATTAGGGCAGCAGAAACTACGTTTATTATCGTTCCTATGAATCGCATCGCTGCATTCAATTGATAAGGAATGCTTCTCGTCAATTGTTCTCTTCATATATTCGGCAGTGTGAATGTCGTTAACGTCAAATTTCTCATCTTTCTCGATGTGTTTCTGCAAGCCCATATAATTACTCGTAAATCACGAACAGAAGTAACTGGATCTCGTGCGTGCATGGTTGTTGGGCACGACGCATCCTCCTTGTCCATTCCGGATCACCGTAGGCTGCTGACAAGAGGTCTGGGGTTTCTGTCATCCTTCTTCTCCTCTCCCAGCTCCTGCAAGTTTAACCTTTTGCCGTAACTGAAATGACTAATGATCGATTAGTGTAGCAGAAAGTAAGGTTATTATCGTTCCTAATGATCGCATCGTTGCATTAGGCTTATAAGGAATGCTCCACGTGGATTGTTCTCTTCATATACTGGGCAGTGTGCATGTCGTTGGCATTGACTTTCTCACCTTTCTCGATTTGTTTCTGCAATCCCATATACATACTCGTCAATCGCGAACACAAGTAACCAGATCTCGTGCGTGCATGGTTGTTGGGCGCGACGCGTCCTCCTTGTCCATTTCGGAACACCGTAGGCTGCTGACAAGAGGTCTGGAGTTTCCGTTCTCCGTCTTCTCCTCTCCCAGTTCCTGCAAGTTTAACCTTTTGCCGTCACTGAAATGACTGATGATCGATTAGGGTAGTAGAAACTACGGTTATTATCGTTCCTATTATACGCATCGCTGCATTCAGTTCATAAGGAATGCTCCCCGTCAATTCTTCCCTTCATATAATCGGCAGTGTGAATGTCGTTATGGTTCACTTTCTAACCTTTCTCGATGTGTTTCTGCAAGCCCATATACATACTCGTATATCGCGAACACAAGTAACCGGATCTCGTGCGTGCATGGTTGTTGGGCGCGACGCGTCCTCCTTGTCCATTCCGAATCACCGTAGGCCGCTGACAAGAGGTCTAAAGTTTCCGTCATCCGTCTTCTCCTCTCCCAGCTCCTGCAATTTTAACCTTTTGCCTTAACTGAAATGACTGATGATCGATTAGGGTAGTAGAAACTACGGTTATTATCGTTCCTAATTATCGCATCGCTGCATTCAGTTTATAAGGAATGCTCACTGTCAATTGTTCTCTTCATATACTGGGCAGTGTGCATGTCGTTGGCATTGACTTTCTCACCTTTCTCGATTTGTTTCTGCAATCCCATATACATACTCGTCAATCGCGAACACAAGTAACCAGATCTCGTGCGTGCATGGTTGTTGGGCGTGACGCGTCCTCCTTGTCCATTTCGGAACACCGTAGGCTGCTGACAAGAGGTCTGGAGTTTCCGTCATCCGTCTTCTCCTCTCCCAGCTCCTGCAAGTTTAACCTTTTGCCGTAACTCAAAGGACTGATGATCGATTAGGGTAGCAGAAACTACCTTTATTATCGTTCCTAATAATCGAATCACTGCTTCCAGTTTATAAGGAATGCTCCCCGACAACTGTTCTCTTCATTTATTTGGCACTGTTAATGTCGTTAACGTTCCCTTTCTCACTGTTCTCCATGTGTTTCTGCAAGCCCACATAATTACTCGTCAATCGCGAACACAATTAACCGGATCTCGTGAGTGCATGGTTGTTGGGCGCGGCGCGTCCTCGTCCATTCCGAATCACCGTAGGCCGCTGACAAGAGGTCTAAAGTTTCCGTCATCCGTCTTCTCCTCTCCCAGCTCCTGCAAATTCAACCTTTTGCCTTAACTGAAATGACTGATGATCTATTAGGGTAGTAGAAACTACGGTTATTATCGTTCCTACTAATCGCATCGCTGCATTCAGTTTATAAGGAATGCTCCCTGTCAATTGTGCTCTTTATATGCTTGGTAGTGTGAATGTCATTAGCGTTCACTTTCTCACCTTTCTCAATGTGTTTCTGCAAGCCCATATATAAACTCCTCGATCGCGAACACAAGTAACCGGATCTCGTGCGTGCATGGTTGTTGGGCGCGACGCGTCCTCCGTGTCCATTCCGGATCACCGTAGGCTGCTGGCAAGAGGTCTGGAATTTCCGTCATCCGTCTTCTTCTCTCCCAGCTCCTGCAAGTTTAACCTTTTGCCGTAACTGAAATGATTAATGATCGATTAGGGAAGCAGAAACTACGGTTACTATCGTTCCTAATAATCGCTTCGGTGCAATCAGTTTATAAAGAATGCTGATTGACATTTGGGGTTTAACGTCCCAAAACCACTATATGATTATGAGAGACGCATATAAAGAATGCTCCCCGTCAATTGTTCTCTTCATATATTCGGCAGTGTGAATGTCGTTAACGATCACTTTCTCACCTTTCTCGATGTGTTTCTGCAAGCCCATATATATACTCCTCAATCACGAACACAAGTAACCTGATCTCGTGCGTGCATGGTTGTTGGGCGCGACGCGTCCTCCTTGTCCATTGCGGATCACCGTAAGCTGCTGACAAGAGGTCTGCTGTTTCCGTCATCCGTCTTCTCTCCCAGCTCCTGCAAGTTTAACCTTTTGTCATAACTGAAATGACTAATGATCGATTAGGGAAGCAGAAACTACTGTTATTATCGTTCCTATTATTCGCATCGGTGCATTCAGTTTATAAGGAATGCTCTCCGTCAATTGTTCTCTTCATATGTTCGGCAGTGTGAATGTCGTTAACGTTAACTTTCTCACCTTTCTCGATGTGGTTCTGCAAGCCCATATATATACTCCTCAATCACGAACACAAGTAACCGGATCTCATGCGTGCATGGTTGTTGGGCGCGACGCGTCCTCCTTGTCCATTGCGAATCACCGTAGGCTGCTGACAAGAGGTCTGCTGTTTCCGCCATTCTTCTTCTCCTCTCCCAGCTCCTGCAAGTTTAACCATTTGCCGTAACTGGAATGACTAATGAGCGATTAGGGCAGCAGAAACTACGGTTATTATCGTTCCTATTATACGCATCGCTGCATTCAGTTCATAAGGAATGCTCCCCGTCAATTCTTCCCTTCATATAATCGGCAGTGTGAATGTCGTTAATGTTCACTTTCTAACCTTTCTCGATGTGTTTCTGTAAGCCCATATAATTACTCGTATATCGCGAACACAAGTAACCGGATCTCGTGCGTCCATAGTTGTTGGGCACGACGCGTCCTCCTTGTCCATTCCGGATCACCGTAGTCTGCTGAGAAGAGGTCTGGAGTTTGTGTCTTCCGTCTTCTCTTCTCCAAGCTCCTGCAAGTTTAACCTTTTGCCGTAACTGAAATGACTAATGATCGATTTTCGTAGCAGAAACTACGGTTATTATCGTTCCTATTAATCGCATCGCTGCATTCAGTTTATAAGGAATGCTTCCGTCAATTGTTCTCATCATATATTTGGCAGTGTGAATGTCGTTAGCGTTCACTTTCTCACCTTTCTCGACGTTTTTCTGCAAGCCCATATGATTACTCGTCTATCGCGAACACAATAAAACGGATCTCGTGCGTGCATGGTTGTTGGGCGCGACGCGTCCTCCTTTTCAATTCCGGATCACCGTAGGCTGCTGACAAGAGGTCTGGGGTTTCCGTCATCCTTCTTCTCCTCTCCCAGCTGCTGCATGTTTAACCTTTTGCCGTAACTGAAATGACTAATGAGCGATTAGGGCAGCAGAAACTACGTTTATTATCGTTCCTATGAATCGCATCGCTGCATTCAATTGATAAGGAATGCTTCTCGTCAATTGTTCTCTTCATATATTCGGCAGTGTGAATGTCGTTAACGTCAAATTTCTCATCTTTCTCGATGTGTTTCTGCAAGCCCATATAATTACTCGTAAATCACGAACAGAAGTAACTGGATCTCGTGCGTGCATGGTTGTTGGGCACGACGCATCCTCCTTGTCCATTCCGGATCACCGTAGGCTGCTGACAAGAGGTCTGGGGTTTCTGTCATCCTTCTTCTCCTCTCCCAGCTCCTGCAAGTTTAACCTTTTGCCGTAACTGAAATGACTAATGATCGATTAGTGTAGCAGAAAGTAAGGTTATTATCGTTCCTAATGATCGCATCGTTGCATTAGGCTTATAAGGAATGCTCCACGTGGATTGTTCTCTTCATATACTGGGCAGTGTGCATGTCGTTGGCATTGACTTTCTCACCTTTCTCGATTTGTTTCTGCAATCCCATATACATACTCGTCAATCGCGAACACAAGTAACCAGATCTCGTGCGTGCATGGTTGTTGGGCGCGACGCGTCCTCCTTGTCCATTTCGGAACACCGTAGGCTGCTGACAAGAGGTCTGGAGTTTCCGTTCTCCGTCTTCTCCTCTCCCAGTTCCTGCAAGTTTAACCTTTTGCCGTCACTGAAATGACTGATGATCGATTAGGGTAGTAGAAACTACGGTTATTATCGTTCCTATTATACGCATCGCTGCATTCAGTTCATAAGGAATGCTCCCCGTCAATTCTTCCCTTCATATAATCGGCAGTGTGAATGTCGTTATGGTTCACTTTCTAACCTTTCTCGATGTGTTTCTGCAAGCCCATATACATACTCGTATATCGCGAACACAAGTAACCGGATCTCGTGCGTGCATGGTTGTTGGGCGCGACGCGTCCTCCTTGTCCATTCCGAATCACCGTAGGCCGCTGACAAGAGGTCTAAAGTTTCCGTCATCCGTCTTCTCCTCTCCCAGCTCCTGCAATTTTAACCTTTTGCCTTAACTGAAATGACTGATGATCGATTAGGGTAGTAGAAACTACGGTTATTATCGTTCCTAATTATCGCATCGCTGCATTCAGTTTATAAGGAATGCTCACTGTCAATTGTTCTCTTCATATACTGGGCAGTGTGCATGTCGTTGGCATTGACTTTCTCACCTTTCTCGATTTGTTTCTGCAATCCCATATACATACTCGTCAATCGCGAACACAAGTAACCAGATCTCGTGCGTGCATGGTTGTTGGGCGCGACGCGTCCTCCTTGTCCATTTCGGAACACCGTAGGCTGCTGACAAGAGGTCTGGAGTTTCCGTCATCCGTCTTCTCCTCTCCCAGCTCCTGCAAGTTTAACCTTTTGCCGTAACTCAAAGGACTGATGATCGATTAGGGTAGCAGAAACTACCTTTATTATCGTTCCTAATAATCGAATCACTGCTTCCAGTTTATAAGGAATGCTCCCCGACAACTGTTCTCTTCATTTATTTGGCACTGTTAATGTCGTTAACGTTCCCTTTCTCACTGTTCTCCATGTGTTTCTGCAAGCCCACATAATTACTCGTCAATCGCGAACACAATTAACCGGATCTCGTGAGTGCATGGTTGTTGGGCGCGGCGCGTCCTCGTCCATTCCGAATCACCGTAGGCCGCTGACAAGAGGTCTAAAGTTTCCGTCATCCGTCTTCTCCTCTCCCAGCTCCTGCAAATTCAACCTTTTGCCTTAACTGAAATGACTGATGATCTATTAGGGTAGTAGAAACTACGGTTATTATCGTTCCTACTAATCGCATCGCTGCATTCAGTTTATAAGGAATGCTCCCTGTCAATTGTGCTCTTTATATGCTTGGTAGTGTGAATGTCATTAGCGTTCACTTTCTCACCTTTCTCAATGTGTTTCTGCAAGCCCATATATAAACTCCTCGATCGCGAACACAAGTAACCGGATCTCGTGCGTGCATGGTTGTTGGGCGCGACGCGTCCTCCGTGTCCATTCCGGATCACCGTAGGCTGCTGGCAAGAGGTCTGGAATTTCCGTCATCCGTCTTCTTCTCTCCCAGCTCCTGCAAGTTTAACCTTTTGCCGTAACTGAAATGATTAATGATCGATTAGGGAAGCAGAAACTACGGTTACTATCGTTCCTAATAATCGCTTCGGTGCAATCAGTTTATAAAGAATGCTGATTGACATTTGGGGTTTAACGTCCCAAAACCACTATATGATTATGAGAGACGCATATAAAGAATGCTCCCCGTCAATTGTTCTCTTCATATATTCGGCAGTGTGAATGTCGTTAACGATCACTTTCTCACCTTTCTCGATGTGTTTCTGCAAGCCCATATATATACTCCTCAATCACGAACACAAGTAACCTGATCTCGTGCGTGCATGGTTGTTGGGCGCGACGCGTCCTCCTTGTCCATTGCGGATCACCGTAAGCTGCTGACAAGAGGTCTGCTGTTTCCGTCATCCGTCTTCTCTCCCAGCTCCTGCAAGTTTAACCTTTTGTCATAACTGAAATGACTAATGATCGATTAGGGAAGCAGAAACTACTGTTATTATCGTTCCTATTATTCGCATCGGTGCATTCAGTTTATAAGGAATGCTCTCCGTCAATTGTTCTCTTCATATGTTCGGCAGTGTGAATGTCGTTAACGTTAGCTTTCTCACCTTTCTCGATGTGGTACTGCAAGCCCATATATATACTCCTCAATCACGAACACAAGTAACCGGATCTCATGCGTGCATGGTTGTTGGGCGCGACGCGTCCTCCTTGTCCATTGCGAATCACCGTAGGCTGCTGACAAGAGGTCTGCTGTTTCCGCCATTCTTCTTCTCCTCTCCCAGCTCCTGCAAGTTTAACCATTTGCCGTAACTGGAATGACTAATGAGCGATTAGGGCAGCAGAAACTACGGTTATTATCGTTCCTATTATACGCATCGCTGCATTCAGTTCATAAGGAATGCTCCCCGTCAATTCTTCCCTTCATATAATCGGCAGTGTGAATGTCGTTAATGTTCACTTTCTAACCTTTCTCGATGTGTTTCTGTAAGCCCATATAATTACTCGTATATCGCGAACACAAGTAACCGGATCTCGTGCGTCCATGGTTGTTGGGCACGACGCGTCCTCCTTGTCCATTCCGGATCACCGTAGTCTGCTGAGAAGAGGTCTGGAGTTTGTGTCTTCCGTCTTCTCTTCTCCAAGCTCCTGCAAGTTTAACCTTTTGCCGTAACTGAAATGACTAATGATCGATTTTCGTAGCAGAAACTACGGTTATTATCGTTCCTATTAATCGCATCGCTGCATTCAGTTTATAAGGAATGCTTCCGTCAATTGTTCTCATCATATATTTGGCAGTGTGAATGTCGTTAGCGTTCACTTTCTCACCTTTCTCGACGTTTTTCTGCAAGCCCATATGATTACTCGTCTATCGCGAACACAATAAAACGGATCTCGTGCGTGCATGGTTGTTGGGCGCGACGCGTCCTCCTTTTCAATTCCGGATCACCGTAGGCTGCTGACAAGAGGTCTGGGGTTTCCGTCATCCTTCTTCTCCTCTCCCAGCTGCTGCATGTTTAACCTTTTGCCGTAACTGAAATGACTAATGAGCGATTAGGGCAGCAGAAACTACGTTTATTATCGTTCCTATGAATCGCATCGCTGCATTCAATTGATAAGGAATGCTTCTCGTCAATTGTTCTCTTCATATATTCGGCAGTGTGAATGTCGTTAACGTCAAATTTCTCATCTTTCTCGATGTCTTTCTGCAAGCCCATATAATTACTCGTAAATCACGAACAGAAGTAACTGGATCTCGTGCGTGCATGGTTGTTGGGCACGACGCATCCTCCTTGTCCATTCCGGATCACCGTAGGCTGCTGACAAGAGGTCTGGGGTTTCTGTCATCCTTCTTCTCCTCTCCCAGCTCCTGCAAGTTTAACCTTTTGCCGTAACTGAAATGACTAATGATCGATTAGTGTAGCAGAAAGTAAGGTTATTATCGTTCCTAATGATCGCATCGTTGCATTAGGCTTATAAGGAATGCTCCACGTGGATTGTTCTCTTCATATACTGGGCAGTGTGCATGTCGTTGGCATTGACTTTCTCACCTTTCTCGATTTGTTTCTGCAATCCCATATACATACTCGTCAATCGCGAACACAAGTAACCAGATCTCGTGCGTGCATGGTTGTTGGGCGCGACGCGTCCTCCTTGTCCATTTCGGAACACCGTAGGCTGCTGACAAGAGGTCTGGAGTTTCCGTTCTCCGTCTTCTCCTCTCCCAGTTCCTGCAAGTTTAACCTTTTGCCGTCACTGAAATGACTGATGATCGATTAGGGTAGTAGAAACTACGGTTATTATCGTTCCTATTATACGCATCGCTGCATTCAGTTCATAAGGAATGCTCCCCGTCAATTCTTCCCTTCATATAATCGGCACTGTTAATGTCGTTAACGTTCCCTTTCTCACTGTTCTCCATGTGTTTCTGCAAGCCCACATAATTACTCGTCAATCGCGAACACAATTAACCGGATCTCGTGAGTGCATGGTTGTTGGGCGCGGCGCGTCCTCGTCCATTCCGAATCACCGTAGGCCGCTGACAAGAGGTCTAAAGTTTCCGTCATCCGTCTTCTCCTCTCCCAGCTCCTGCAAATTCAACCTTTTGCCTTAACTGAAATGACTGATGATCTATTAGGGTAGTAGAAACTACGGTTATTATCGTTCCCACTAATCGCATCGCTGCATTCAGTTTATAAGGAATGCTCCCTGTCAATTGTGCTCTTTATATGCTTGGTAGTGTGAATGTCATTAGCGTTCACTTTCTAATCTTTCTTGATGTGTTTCTGCAAGCCCATATATAAACTCCTCAATCGCGAACACAAGTAACCGGATCTCGTGCGTGCATGGTTGTTGGGCGCGACTCCTCCTCCTTGTCCATTCCGGATCACCGTAGGCTGCTGGCAAGAGGTCTGGAGTTTCCGTCATCCGTCTTCTCCTCTCCCAGCTCCTGCAAGTTTAACCTTTTGCCGTAACTCAAAGGACTGATGATCGATTAGGGTAGCAGAAACTACCTTTATTATCGTTCCTAATAATCGAATCACTGCTTCCAGTTTATAAGGAATGCTCCCCGACAACTGTTCTCTTCATTTATTTGGCACTGTTAATGTCGTTAACGTTCCCTTTCTCACTGTTCTCCATGTGTTTCTGCAAGCCCACATAATTACTCGTCAATCGCGAACACAATTAACCGGATCTAGTGAGTGCATGGTTGTTGGGCGCGGCGCGTCCTCGTCCATTCCGAATCACCGTAGGCCGCTGACAAGAGGTCTAAAGTTTCCGTCATCCGTCTTCTCCTCTCCCAGCTCCTGCAAATTCAACCTTTTGCCTTAACTGAAATGACTGATGATCTATTAGGGTAGTAGAAACTACGGTTATTATCGTTCCTACTAATCGCATCGCTGCATTCAGTTTATAAGGAATGCTCCCTGTCAATTGTGCTCTTTATATGCTTGGTAGTGTGAATGTCATTAGCGTTCACTTTCTCACCTTTCTCAATGTGTTTCTGCAAGCCCATATATAAACTCCTCAATCGCGAACACAAGTAACCGGATCTCGTGCGTGCATGGTTGTTGGGCGCGACGCGTCCTCCGTGTCCATTCCGGATCACCGTAGGCTGCTGGCAAGAGGTCTGGAATTTCCGTCATCCGTCTTCTTCTCTCCCAGCTCCTGCAAGTTTAACCTTTTGCCGTAACTGAAATGATTAATGATCGATTAGGGAAGCAGAAACTACGGTTACTATCGTTCCTAATAATCGCTTCGGTGCAATCAGTTTATAAAGAATGCTGATTGATATTTGGGGTTTAACGTCCCAAAACCACTATATGATTATGAGAGACGCATATAAAGAATGCTCCCCGTCAATTGTTCTCTTCATATATTCGGCAGTGTGAATGTCGTTAACGATCACTTTCTCACCTTTCTCGATGTGTTTCTGCAAGCCCATATATATACTCCTCAATCACGAACACAAGTAACCTGATCTCGTGCGTGCATGGTTGTTGGGCGCGACGCGTCCTCCTTGTCCATTGCGGATCACCGTAAGCTGCTGACAAGAGGTCTGCTGTTTCCGTCATCCGTCTTCTCTCCCAGCTCCTGCAAGTTTAACCTTTTGTCATAACTGAAATGACTAATGATCGATTAGGGAAGCAGAAACTACTGTTATTATCGTTCCTATTATTCGCATCGGTGCATTCAGTTTATAAGGAATGCTCTCCGTCAATTGTTCTCTTCATATGTTCGGAGTTGTGAATGTCGTTAACGTTAACTTTCTCACCTTTCTCGATGTGGTTCTGCAAGCCCATATATATACTCCTCAATCACGAACACAAGTAACCGGATCTCATGCGTGCATGGTTGTTGGGCGCGACGCGTCCTCCTTGTCCATTGCGAATCACCGTAGGCTGCTGACAAGAGGTCTGCTGTTTCCGCCATTCTTCTTCTCCTCTCCCAGCTCCTGCAAGTTTAACCATTTGCCGTAACTGGAATGACTAATGAGCGATTAGGGCAGCAGAAACTACGGTTATTATCGTTCCTATTATACGCATCGCTGCATTCAGTTCATAAGGAATGCTCCCCGTCAATTCTTCCCTTCATATAATCGGCAGTGTGAATGTCGTTAATGTTCACTTTCTAACCTTTCTCGATGTGTTTCTGTAAGCCCATATAATTACTCGTATATCGCGAACACAAGTAACCGGATCTCGTGCGGGCATGGTTGTTGGGCGCGACGCGTCCTCCTTGTCCATTCCGAATCACCGTAGGCCGCTGACAAGAGGTCTAAAGTTTCCGTCATCCGTCTTCTCCTCTCCCAGCTCCTGCAATTTTCACCTTTTGCCTTAACTGAAATGACTGATGATCGATTAGGGTAGTAGAAACTACGGTTATTTTTGTTTCTATTAATCGCATCGCTGCATTCAGTTTATAAGGAATGCTCCCTATCAATTGTTCTCTTTATATACTTGGCAGTGTGAATGTCGTTAGCGTTCACATTCTCACCTTTCTCGATGTGTTTCTGCAAGCCCATATATATACTCGTCAATCGCGAACACAAGTAACCGGATCTCGTGCGTGCATGGTTGTTGGGCGCGACGCGTCCTTCTTGTCCATTCCGAGTCACCGTAGGCTGCTGGTAAGAGGTCTGGAGTTTCCGTCATCCGTCTTCTCCTCTCCCAGCTCCTGCAAGTTTAACATTTTGCTGTAACTGAAAGGACTGATGATCGATTAGGGTAGCAGAAACTACCGTTATTATTGTTCCTAATAATCGAATCACTGCATTCAGTTTATAAAGAATGCTCCCCATCAATTCTTCCCTTCATATATTTGGCAGTGTGAATGTCATTAGCGTTCACTTTCTCACTTTCTCGATGTGTTTCTGCAAGCCCACATAATTACTCGTCAATCGCGAACACAATTGACCAAATCTCGTGAGTGCAGTGTTGTTGGGCGCGAGGCGTCCTCCTTGTCCGTTCCGGATCACCCTAGGCTGCTGACAAGTGGTCTGGTGTTTCCGTGATCCTTTTCTCCTCTCCCAGCTTCTGCAAGTTTAACCTTTTGCCGTAACTGAAATGACTAATGATCGATTAGTGTAGCAGAAACTACAGTATGTATCGTTTCTATTAATCGCATCGCTGCATTCTGTTTATCAGGAATGCTCCCCGCCAATTGTTCTCCTCATATATTCGGCAGTGTGAATGTCGTTAA